>NC_034184.2:12767652-13131733 GCF_002021735.2 Oncorhynchus kisutch
CCATGGATTGCGTTACCAAATCCGACAAGCAATATGAGATCTATGGACACCGCAATGGCTGGGGCTAAAACATTGAGCATGGAAACATCAAACTGTGGCGAAGGAAAGGACATTCATTAAAGCGGCTCTCTCCTACAAAGCCATTTAATTGGTCACAGTTTTAGGGCTATGGGTTATGGGCTTTGGACTACGAACATTATGGGCTTTCTTCTGCTCTTGTAACCTTGAAACTCACTCGGTCGTCAACACATTCTGGAGATTATTGTCCTGTATATTTGAAGAACAGTACTTGATCACTGCTGGCCCGAAGGCAAGGAGGCAAAAGCATCATCTGGAGGATAGTACTGTACTCCTGAAAAACGCATCCGTCCTAATGCTGTTCACACAGAGAATCACAGAGAATCTGTGATCCAATATTTTAAAATGTGACTACAGACCATGGCCAGTTGTAGTGATACAGCCATCTTTTTACATGTCCCTTTTTCTCTCTCTTTCATTCTATCTATCCCTCTTAGAAAAGACAAACTTCAGGTAAAGAAAATGTAAAGAGAGAGCTAAATGTGGTTCTGAATCATTTCTGTTCTACGGTGTTTGGCGAGGCCCTGAAGTGTCATCCCTCATGTGTATTATTGCTACAGAATATTGTGATTAATACAATGTGCCAAAAACATTTATTTCTTTTTGTATTTTTGTATGACTGTGTCCTCTTGAACTTTGGCGACCACTTCACTCTGGTGTTTGTGGAAAATACTGTTGCTAGGGCATCCAAATATGAAATGGTCTAAAAGTAGAAGACAAGATATCTTCAAGCAAATTGAACAGTAAAATCTATACAACCTGAATGTATAGTCAGTCTGCAGCCTATAGAAAGCACTCTGTACTGGTTGTAAACATCCCGGTAGTTGGTTTTCTTTCTCATTTCCTCCTTTTTGCTCAGCTCGTGGTTCCACTGTGAAAGACAGGATAAAAAAACAGGTAAATGTTTTCAGGATGTGCATTATCACAACACTCAGTTGAATTAATCCAGCCATGCAGAAATTTGAACCCCATACTGTCATCCTTAAAGTTCACACTGATCTCATGGCAGCAGGGAGACAGGCAGATAGGGAGGTAGGGAGGCAGGCAGGTAGTCAGGCAAGCATGGAGGCAGGCAGGCAGGGAGGCAGGCAGGGAGGCAGGTAGGTGGACAGAAAGGCTGGAAGGCAAGCAGGCGGGCAGGCAGGGATGCAGGCAGGCAGAGAAAGCAGGCAGGGATGCAAGTAGGCAAAGAAACCAGGCAGAAAAAGCAGAACATACAGTGAGCTCCAAAAGTATTGGAACAGTGACACAATTGTTGTTGTTTTGGCTCTGCACTTAGGATTTGAAGTGATACAATGACTATGAGGTTAAAGTGCAGACTGTCAGCTTTAATTTGAGGGTATTTTCAGGTGAACCGTTTTGAAATTACAGCACTTTTTGTACATAGTCCCCGCATTTTAGGGAACCAAGAGTATTGTGCCAAATCTACTTATATGTGCACTATATACAGTGCCTTCTGAAATATTTTCCTCATCAATCTACACCAATAACCCATAATGACAAAAAAAAACTGGTTTATAGAAATGTTAGAAATACTTTCCATAAGTATTCAGACTCTTTACTCAGTACTTTGTTGAAGCACCTTTGGCAGTGATTACAGCCTTGAGTCTTCTTGGGTATGACGCTACAAGCTTGGCACACCTGTATTTGGGGAGTTTCTCTCATTCTTCTCTGCAGATCCTCTCAAGCTCTGTCAGGTTGGATGGGGAGGGTTGCTGCACAGCTATTTTCAGGACTCTCCAGAGATGTTCGATCAGGTTCAAGTTCAGAGACTTGTCCTGAAGCCACTCCTGCGTTGTTTTGGCTGTGTGCTTAGGGTCATTGTCCTGTTGGAAGGTGAACCTTCGCCCCAGTCTTAAGTCCTGAGCGCTCTGGAGCAGGCTTTCATCAAGGATCTCTCAGTACTGTGCTCCATTCATCTTTGCCTCGATCCTGACTAGTCTCCCAGCCCTACCGCTGAAAAACGTCCCCACAGCATGATGCTGCCACCACCATGCTTCACCTTGGTGCCAGGTTTCCTCCAGACGTGATGCTTGGCATTCAGGCCAAAGAGTTCAATGTTTGTTTCATCAGACCAGAGAATCTTGTTTCTCATGGTCTGAGAATCCTTTAGGTGCCTTTTGGAAAACTCCAAGCAGGCTGTCATGCATATTTTACTGAGAAAAGAAATCCGTCTGGCAACTCCACCATAAAGGCCTGATTGGTGGAGTGCTGCAGAGATGGTTGTCATTCGGGAAGGATCTCCCATCTCCACAGAGGAACTCTAGAGCTCATTGGGTTCTTGGTCACCTCCCTGACCAAGGCCCTTCTCCCGGTGATTGCTCAGTTTGGCCGGTGGCCAGCTCTAGTCTTGGTGGTTCCAAACTTCTTCCATTTAAGAATGATGGAGGGCACTGTATTCTTGGGGACCTTCAGTGCTGCAGACATTTTTTGGTACCCTTCCCCAGATCTGTGCCTCGACACAATCCTCTGAGCTCTACGGACAATTCTTTCGACCTCAAGGCTTGGTTTTTGCTGTGACATGCACTGTCAACTGTGGGACCTTTTATAGATAGTTGCGTACCTTTCCAAATCATGTCCAGTCAATTGAATTTACCACAGGTAGACTCCAATCAAGTTGTAAGAACATGTCAAGGATGATCAATGGAAACAGGATGCACTTGAGCTCAGTTTTTAGTCTCATAGCAAAGGGTCTGAAATCTTAGGTAAATAAGGTATTTCATTATTCTTATATAAATTAGCAAAACTATCTAAAAACCTGTTTAAGCTTTGTCATTATGGGATATTGTGTGTAGATTGCTGAGGAGTTTTGTTTTATTTAATACATTTTGAATAAGGCTGTAATGTAACAAAGTGTGGAAAAAGTCAAGGGGTCTGAATACTTTCCGAAGGCACTGTATACATACAAAAGTATGTGGACACCCATTCAAATTAATGGATGCGGCTATTTTAGCCACACCCGTTGCTGGCAGGTGTATAAAATCGAGTACACACCCATGCAATCTCCATAGACAAACACTGGCAGTAGAATGGCCTTACTGAAGAGCTCAGTGACTTTCAACGTGGCACCATCATAGGATGGCACCATTCCAACAAGTCAGTTCATCAAATTTCTGCCCTGCTAGAGATGCCCAGGTCAACTGTAAGTGCTGTTATTGTGAAGTGGAAACGTCTAGGAGCAACAATGGCTCAGCCGCAAAGTGGTAGAACGGGACAGCCAGGTGCTGAAGCACGTTGCGCGTAAAAATCGTCTGTCCTCGGTTGCAACACTCACTACCGAGTTCCAAACTGCCTCTCAATTGATCAATCAATCAAATGTATTTATAAAGCCCTTTTACATCAGCCGATGTCACAAAGTGCTATATAGAAACCCAGCCTAAAACCCCAAACAGCAAGCAATGTAGATGTAGAAGCACGTTGGCTAGGAAAAACTCCCTAGATAGGCCAGAACATAGGAAGAAACATAGAGAGGAACCAGGCTCTGAGGGGTGGTCAGTTCTCTTCTGGCGGTGCTGGGTGGAGATTATAACAGTACATTGCCAAGATATTCAAACGTTCATAGATGACCAGCAGGGTCAAATAATAATAATCACAGTGGTTGTAGAGGGTGCAACAGGTCAGTACACTACCTGTAAAGTGATCGGCCTCTGAAAGCAATTTCATCGGGAGCTTCAAGAAAGGGGTTTCCATGGCTGAGCAGCCGCACACAAGCCTAAGATCACCATGTGCAATGCCAAGCGTCGGCTGGAGGGGTGTAAAGCTCTCCTCCATTGGACTCTGGAGTGGTGGAAACGCGTTCTCTGGAGTGACGAATCACGCTTCACCCTCTGGCAGTCCGACGGACGAATCTGGGTTTGGCGGATGCCAGGAGAACGCTACCTGCCCCAATGCATAGTTCCAATTGTACAGTTTGGTGGAAGAGGAATGATGGTCTGGGGTTATTTTTCATGGTTCGGACTAGGCCCTTTAGCTCCAGTGAAGGGATATCGTAACGCTACAGCATACAATGACATTCTAGACGATTCTGTACTTCCAACTTTGTGGCAACAAAGACCCTTTCCTGTTTCAATGCGCCTGTGCACAAAGAAATGTCCATACAGAAATGGTTTGTCAAGTTTGTTGTGGAAGAAATTGACTGGCCTGCACAGAGCCCTGACCTCAACCCCATCAAACACCTTTGGGATGAATTGGAACGCTGACTGCTAGCCCGGCTTAGTCGCCCAACATCAGTGCCCGACCTCACTTATGCTCTTGTGGCTGAATGGAACCAAGTCCCAGCAGCAACGTTCCATCTAATGGAAAGCCTTCCCAGAAGAGTGGAGGCTGTTATAGCAGCAAAGGGGGGACCAACTCCCCCCTTAGTAATGGCCATGATTTTGGAATGAGATGTTTAACGAGCAGGTGTCCACATACGTTTGGTCATGTAGTGCATATTAAAGTAGTAAAAAATATATTTTTTAATGCATGCAATGACTACAGCAAGGATGTGACTCTATTTGTGCATCTGTAACTTTATCACTCATCATTATTTATGATTAATTCAATATTATCTGTAATCATGGTAGCATCCACATTAATATAGAAGTGTTTAGAAACATATTATTTTCATGTTTACAATAAAACTGACTCCAAAATGACACAATACGTTATTTACCATTCATTTATAGTTTGTCAAGAATGTAGAGTCACAAGCTTGATGTACTCATTGTGTGCTATGAATATGGGACCAAATGCTTAATTTGTTACTATTTTAATACACATAAGTCGATTTGGCCCTATACTTTTAGTCCCCTAAAATGGGGGAACTATGTACAAAAGTGCTGTAATTTCTAAACAATTTCAAAAATGTCCTAAAATTAAAGTTGACAGTCTGCACTTTAACCTCATAGTTATTGCATCATTTCAAATCCAAAGTGCTGAAGTACAGAGCCAAAACAACAACAAATGTTGTACTTTTGGAGCTCATTGTATGTTGTCTGAGCCGCATTCTACACTCAACATAACCTAATAGAGAAGAGTCATCCTTCCTGACTCCCCAGCATCAATTTTTATTAGTCGTTTGTACGGGATACACATGGTATACCAAATGCTTACTGGCAGGTTCCTTCTGGACAATGCAACAATAATAAGAAATATTAAAAGATAAGAATACGAACATAATGTAAATGGCTCAGTAGAATACAATAAACATGTTATTATAAGTATAATACAGGAAGGCAGAATATATAATCCAATACTATATATATATTATTATGATGTACTGGGTCATCTTCACCACCCTCTGGAGGGCCTTGAGGTCGTGGACGGAGCAATTCCCGTACCAGGCCGTGATGCAACCGTATGCAGGCCGTGATGCTCTCGATGGTGCAGCAGTAGTCAGCTACCTTAGGAAGTAGAGACGCTGTTGCGCCCTTTTGTCAAGAGTGGTCCATGTTGGTGAATAGCAAACACAATAGACAGCATTATACAAAACAGTCGATATGGAACCCCATACATGTCAAGTCCTCGGTGATGTGGACGCAGAGGAACTTAAAACTGCTGACTCTCTACTGCAGTTGGTTTGATGTGGATCAGGGCGTTTTCCCTCCTCTGCTTCCTGAAGTCAACAATCAACTCCTTTGTTTTGCTGACGTTGAAGGAGAGGTTGTTCACAATGCCAGTCTACTTACCTCCTCCCTGTAGGCTGACTCATCATTGTTGGTTAGGCCTACAACCGTGGTGTCGTCAGCAAACCTGATGATGGAGTTGGTGTTGTGCAAAGCCACGCAGTTGTGGGTGAACAGGGAGTACAGCAGAGGGCTGTGGACACACCCATGGCGGACCCCAGAGTTTTAGGAAATAGAGACTCAGGTGTTGATGCCAATCTTCACAGCATGTGGTCTGCCTGTCAGGAAGTCCAGAATCCAGTTAGAGAAGGTAGCGTCCAGACCCAGGGCTATGAATGCTGAACTGTAGTTAATGAGAGGGCAGGTAGATGAGAGCACAGTTAGATGAGAGCACAGTTGGAGCACAGTTAGATGAGAGCACAGTTGGAGCACAGTTAGACAAAAGCACAGTTAGAATGGAGCACAGTTAGACAAAAGCACAGTTAGATGAGAGCACAGTTGGAGCACAGTTAGATGAGAGCACAGTTAGAGCACAGTTAGACGAGAGCACAGTCAGCGGGCCTCACTCTGATGTAGCAGTCTGATGCTGCTCCTAGAGTGAGAGGGCAGGAAATACTGGACTGCTACAAGTGTAGTATTACTACTACTACTACTGCTACTACTGCTGCTGCTACTGCTACTACTGCTGCAGCTGCGACTGCTACTGCTACTGTTTCTGCTGCTACTGCTGCTGCTGCTGCTACTGCTGCTGCTGCAGCTGCTACTGCTACTGCTGCTGCTGCTGCTGCTACTGCTGCCACTGCTACTGCTGCTACTGCTGCTGCTGCTGCTGCTGCTGCTACTGCTACTGCTACTGCTACTGCTACTGCTACTGCTACTGCTGCTGCTGCTGCTACTGCTACTGCTACTGCTGCTGCTGCTGCTGCTGCTGCTGCTGCTGCTGCTACTGCTACTGCTGCTGCTGCTACTGCTACTTTGTCAATGATTGCTTTCTCAGGATTGTCATTATAGTAGAGAGAGCCAGAGTGTCCTTACTCCACGACTCCATTCCACACTAGCATACCATTTTTCAATCCATGGTCATACCTATACATTCCCTCATTCTTAGTGTCCCAGTTCGAATATTGGAATGGAGCCTAATTCTCCGTCTTCATATCTGACCCTTTCTTCCCCTCTAAAACCAGGTATCTGAAATTAGCAGAGCACCCAGCCAGCCAGCTCCTACCTACCCAGCCTAGTTCCTGATTAACCTTCTGACAACAATCTATGTTTTCTGCTTGGCTGAAAGGAGCAAAATTAAGACTGGAAAGTGTGAGTGGCCTAATTAGTAGAATCAGACCCTCTGGTTCCCTGGCCCTGCTCTTGCCTCACGTGGGCAAATGGATCGAAGGATCCGGTTGGCAGATTCAATCAGGGCAGCCAGGCATGCAGCTGAAGTCTTGTATTAATTGCCTGGATGAATATGGTTTAGTATTGTGTTGCTCATTAATAACAACAACATCCTGTTACAGGTGGTTTCACAACATTAACTACCCCTGATTGAGGGAGCAATTGAGGAAAACTGCACAATATCGATTTTCACTCAAAGAGGCTGCATTAAGGATCTGTCTGACAAATCTGGAATCTGTGTTTTCTAGAGAGAGGGATGGAAAGAATTAGGGGGAGAGGGACTGCGAGAGAGAGGATGAGAGGAGGGAGAGAGAACAAGAAGGGTAGGGAGGGAGAGAGAGAGCCTACATCTCTCAGATGACTGTCATGAGAGAGAGAGAGAGAGAGAGAGAGAGAGAGAGAGAGAGAGAGAGAGAGAGAGAGAGAGAGAGAGAGAGAGAGAGAGAGAGAGAGAGAGAGAGAGAGAGAGAGAGAGAGAGAGAGAGAGGAGGAGAGAGAGAGAGAGAGAGAGAGAGAGAGAGAGAGAGAGAGAGAGAGAGAGAGAGAGAGAGAGAGAGAGAGAGAGAGAGAGAGAGAGAGAGAGAGAACTGGTAAAAGCTGCCTGCTGTAACAGGGAGAAACTCAAAAGATAATCTTGGAAACCCGGTATAGGGGGATGAGGACTTTCCCATTCAATCAATAAGTTATACAAACCTGATGAGATTAAACCTGATCTGATTATAAAGTTATGTTTGTATGCTTAGGTTGTACAGTTTGTATAGGCGGCTACATCGACCCAGCCTAAAACATAACGAAGGCTTAGGGCTGGATTCAATCTGTTTCGCCGAAGCTCAGCAGTGTATGGCGCTAGAAATTTTAAAGTAATTTCCAATTGAGCCGACATATGCAGTGTTTTCCATGAATGCAGTCTCTGCTAACGCGAGACCATTGCCTTTAAATGTCAATTGGGCTACAACACGGAACTTCAGCGATAGGGGTTGAATCCAGATCTTATACTCAGAAATGGGAAGTGTATCCCCTTCTGTATTGCTCTTGTTCACACAACTATAGTTTATCTGTAAATAATCATACCAGGCGAGGATGTTAGCAATTATTGTCAAACCATTCTGTTCCACCCTGTCATTGAAACTATGGAATATTGAATCATGTTTTTGTCCACTATGTCACCCTGTTGATTTTGTGTTATTTGACCTTCTATTAAAAACTCAACTAAATCTTGTACATACACATGATGAGGGTGAAGATATCAAACATCTGCAGTTTCTCTTCCATCTGATTAAGGTGTGTTTTAATAAAAGTTCTTATCTGATATCAGAATCAATTGAAGGGTATCAAACCCATACAATCTGTGTGTGTTCTTTTTCTGGGGGTTGAACTCTATCAAGGGCCAATGGATACAGTTCCCATGGAGGGATCAATATGCTTTCTAAAATACTAATGTTGATTCGTACATTGATTAGATCAGCTGAAGTGTAATCATGCAATCATAAAAATGATGTCCAACTAATTATGTGTATATTTATACATTTGACTGAACACTGCATAGTATGAGTGATTAGTAGTCAAGCATATTTGAATGTAGACCCTATCCCCTACTCTTGTTTGTGCAGTAGCTATAAGAATACAGTGTTGTCCCACTGTTTTCGGTCCTGACATATGATTTGTGAGATTCAGTTATTGGATACCTGTATTTATGGGTACTAGTTCATTATATATAGATGTAAAAAAATAAATATAGCAAAGTTTTGTCTGATAATATATTACATTGTGTTGCTATGAATTTATCTTGTTAAGTTTGTTGTTGTTTAGTTAATGGATTGACTGGAGTTGTTCAGGTTATGGACTGACTTGAGTTGTTTAGTTTATAGATTGACTGGGGTTGTTTAGTTTATAGATTGACTGGAGTTGTTTAGTTTATAGATTGACTGGAGTTGTTTAGTTTATGGATTGACTGGAGTTGTTTAGTTTATGGATTGACTGGAGTTGTTTAGTTTATAGATTGACTGGAGTTGTTTAGTTTATGGATTGACTGGAGTTGTTTAGTTTATGTTTTGACTTGAGTTATTTAGTTTTGGATTGACCGGTTGTTAAAGGAATTCTAAATTCCTCTGTATTATTTCCCAATCAGAATTCATTACTCTGTCAATGCATTCGAAGGGCTTGTAAGACCCTATATTTTTATAAGAATGGACAGAGCCCCGGTCTTAAAAGTCAGGTAACAGCATTTAATTCAAGAGAGTACTGGTACATACACATTTTTCCACAGGTTATAAACTGAAAATGACGTCAGCGTTTTCTAAATGTTCTATCTCTTCATGACACTAGTAGAGAGGCCTTATAGTTCTCGAGCCTTCCCTCCTCGCCTGAAGCCAAGGTCAGTCATTGTAAATCAGCATTCTAGACAGTCTGGAGATAGTCCATCCCTGCCATCTGGAGATTCATTTGTACAAAGGAACAGACTGTCATTGTTACTAAACTCCTGACTATATTATATACAATTGGGAATGGGAGCAAGAGAGAAAATTAATATATGTACAGTACATAATAGCATTTGGACTAGTCAGTCCTGATTGAAATGTATACACAATTAGTCATCATTGATAAAAATTCCCTTAACACCGGTGTTCTCTTTTTTCTATATTTTTTGTACAATTGATTTGATGTTGAACAATTTAAAGAATGAAATTAATTTTCCATCTGCAGTATATTATCACTGTTCTGTATTCAACTTTCTTGCGTGGCAATAAAAAGATGAGTACACAACTTCTGTAAACGCTGCATGCTGCCTGTCTCTTTTCTGTTTATCTTCCTATGTTTCTGTCCTATTTGTCCCCCAAAAGATTGTCTGACTATCCACGTCTCTCCTCTCTTCCTCTCCTCTTCAGGTTCACTGAGTCCATGCCACTCAGTTAATGTGTCCTTGGCTTTGCAACTGCTGGTCGCTGCCAGCTACAATCAAACCATATACTGTGTGGCCATAGACATTGCTTTAACCTTCAAATGAACCGGCAATTCATGAGAAATCAAACACTGCCCTTACCTTTGCAGGCAGGAGACTGCCAGATTTCCAAAGCACTAATTAAAGCATGCTGCCAGCGCTATTGGCTATAAAACAGCAGCAGTAGAGTGGATCCTGGGTTTTCCAATCAATCAGGAACAAAGGAGACCTGAGTTTCATCCCACCATAGACTTTACCTTTCCCTCCTGATCAGCCGAGCCAAATAATACAACAATGAGAGGACAGGGTGAGAGGTCCACTGATGGGCCATATGGTATCCAGGTGCACTGAGACACTCTTGTGATCCTTAGGGACAGTTCACACCACTCAGGCCGAGGTGTTCAAAAAAGCTACAGGAACAGGATGACGTCAGGTAAGGCTGAGCTTAGAAACACCTGTGTCTAATAATGGAAGATTTCTAAAGATATAGTATATTAGGGATGACAAACTTTGATGGGGTGAGGGCCACAAAAAATCTCATCATGAGGGGCTGCAGTGGCTTGTGGGTATTCGTACCCCCACACCATCCCCACACATACACCTTGTGAGCAAATTCTAAACATTTTGCCATGGGGCGGAGAAATAAATGAGCAGTTTTACAGCTAATTTCCTGCAATCCTACACATTTAGCCATGGGGTGGAGGCAAATGTTTGCAGTTTTTATTATGATAACTGATGATCAATGGACCCCACCCCGGTAGGTAATTTGACCATGCTTACTACAAGTTGAGATAGCTGGCAGCTAGACAATTTTACCAATCAAAAATGTCTTTGATGACATGGGCTAATTAAGTGACTGCTGATGAACAATCAAATGTAGAAGTCTCAACATGAAGTCGAGACCGCAACTTATATACAGTACCAGGGGGTACTCAAATTGTGCAGTGGTATAAAACACTGCATCTCAGTGCAAGAGGCATTACTGTAGTACCTGGTTTGAATCCAGGCTGTATCACATCCGGCTGTTATTGAGCGTCCCACAGGACGGTGCAAAATTGGTCCGGTTTAGGTATAGGCGAAGCTGTCATTGTAAGTAAGAATTTGTTCTTAACTGACTTGCCCAGTTAAATAAAGGTTCATTTAAAAAAAACAAAAAAACAGTCAAAAGTTAGGACACATTTACTCATTCAAGGGTTTTTCTTTATTTTTATCATTTTCTACATTGTAGAATAGCAGTGAAAACATCAAAACTATGAAATAACACATGGAATCATGTAGTAACCAAAAAAGTATTAAACAAATCAAAATATATTTTATATTTTAAGTTCTTCAAAGTAGCCACCCTTTGCTATGATGATAGCTTTACAAACTCTTGGCATTCTCTCAACCAGCTTCTCCTGGAATGCTTTTCCAACAGTCTTGGAGGAGTTCCCACATTTGCTAACACCCTTTTGGCTGCTTTTCCTTCACTCTGTGGTCCAACTCATCCCAAACCATCTCAATTGGGTTGAGGTCGGGTGATTGTGGAGGCCATTTCATCTGATGCAGCACTCCATCACTCTCCTTCTTGGTCAAATAGCCCTTAGACGGCCTGCAGGTGTGTTCGGTCATTGTCCTGTTGAAAAACAAATGATAGTTCCACTAAGAGCAAACCAGATGGGACGGTGTTTTGCTGCAGAATGTTGTGGTAGCCATGCTGGTTAAGTGTGCCTTGAATTCAGCAAAGCACACCCACACCATCACACTTCCTCCTCCATGCTTTACAGTGGGAACAACACATGCAGAGATCATCCGTTCATCTGTCTCACAAAGACACGGCGGTTGAAACCAAACATCTCCAAATTGGACTCATCAGACCAGAGGACAGATTTCCACCGGTCTAGTGTTCATTGCTCATGTTTCTTGGCCCAAGCAAATCTCTTCTTCTTATTGGTGTGCTTTAGTAGCGGTTTCTTTGCAGCAATTTGACCATGAAGGCCTGATTCACACAGTCTCCTCTGAACAGTTAATGTTGAGATGTGTCTATGACTTGAACTATGTGAAGCATTTATTTGGGCTGCAATCTGAGGTGCAGATAACTCTAATAAACTGTGTGTGTGCTAATGACACAACAGTAGTAGGCCTGATCACCGACAACAATGCGACAGCCTATAGGGATGAGGCATTACAACTTATCCTCTGCAGCAGAGGTAACCGGGTCTTCCTTTCCTGTGGCGGTCCTCATGAGAGTCAGTTTCATCATAGCCTTTGATGGTTTTTGCAATTGCACTTGAAGAAACATTCAAAGTTCTTGAAATGTTCCATATTGACTGAACTTCATGTCTTAAAGTAATGATGGTCTGTCATTTCTCTTTGCTTATTTGAGCTGTTCTTGCCATAATAGGGACTTGTCTTTTACCAAATAGGGCTATCTTCTGTATACCACCCCTACCTTGTCACAACTCAACTTATTATCTCAAACGCATTAAGAAGGAAAGAAATTCCACAAATTAATTTTTAACAAGGCGCATCTGTTATTTGAAATGCACTCCAGGTGACTACCTCATGAAGATGGTTGAGAGAATGCCAAGAGTGTGCAAAGCTGTCATCAAGGCAAAGAGTAGCTACTTTGAAGAATCTCAAATATTGTAACGGCAGATCTCCTCTTCGTCTGAAGAGGAGTAAGGATCGGACCAAGATGCAGCGTGGTAAGTGTCCATAATGTTTTTATTACAGACAAAGGAACACTCGAACAAAAACAATAAACAATAACGTGAAATCTACAACAACCGAAACAGTACCGTGTGGCGACAAACACACACACAGAAACAAACACCCACAAACCAACAGTGAAACCCAGGCTACCTAAGTATGATTCTCAACTAACGACACCTGCCTCTGATTGAGAACCATACTAGACCGAAACAGAAACCAAACATAGAAAAACAAACATAGACACCCACACCCTATTGGTTATTGTTATTGACATTTTTTATGTTGTAAATGACTATTGTAGCTGAAAATGGCTGATTTGGGGGGAAATACAGTGCCTTGCGAAAGTATTCGGCCCCCTTGAACTTTGCGACCTTTTGCCACATTTCAGGCTTCAAACATAAAGATATAAAACTGTATTTTTTTGTGAAGAATCAACAACAAGTGGGACACAATCATGAAGTGGAACGACATTTATTGGATATTTCAAACTTTTTTAACAAATCAAAAACAGAAAAATTGGGCGTGCAAAATTATTCAGCCCCTTTACTTTCAGTGCAGCAAGCTCTCTCCAGAAGTTCAGTGAGGATCTCTGAATGATCCAATGTTAACCTAAATGACTACTGATGATAAATACAATCCACCTGTGTGTAATCAAGTCTCCGTATAAATGCACCTGCACTGTGATAGTCTCAGAGGTCCGTTAAAAGCACAGAGAGCATCATGAAGAACAAGGAACACACCAGGCAGGTTCGAGATACTGTTGTGAAGACGTTTAAAGCCGGAATTGGATACAAAAAGATGCTTTTCAACCGATCGCTGCCTGCACCCGCATGCCCGACTAGCATCACCACCCTGGATGGTTCCGACCTTGAATATGTGGACATCTATAAGTACCTAGGTGTCTGGCTAGACTGCAAACTCTCCTTCCAGACTCATATCAAACATCTCCAATCAAAAATCAAATCAAGAGTCGGCTTTCTATTACGCAACAAAGCCTCCTTCACTCACGCCGCCAAGCTTACCCTAGTAAAACTGACTATCCTACCGATCCTCGACTTCGGCGATGTCATCTACAAAATGGCTTCCAACACTCTACTCAGTAAACTGGATGCAGTCTATCACAGTGCCATCCGTTTTGTCACTAAAGCACCTTCTACCACCCACCACTGCGACTTGTATGCTCTAGTCGGCTGGCCCTCGCTACATATTCGTCGCCAGACCCACTGGCTCCAGGTCATCTACAAGTCCATGCTAGGTAAAGCTCCGCCTTATCTCAGTTCACTGGTCACGATGGCAACACCCATCCGTAGCACGCGCTCCAGCAGGTGTGTCACGTAGAGTAGGCCAGATGGCTAAACTGGATATCCTAACCTCTATAAAAATAAAAAGATGGCGGAACCGCAAAAGTTCTTCTGTGCAAAGGTGTTTATTTACAAGTGATTCCGGAACAGAAAACAACAGTACTGCCATCAACGTCTACCTTATGGGACAGCTTAACAACAATGCTGCCCCATCCACAGCTCAATCCAAAAAATCCCCCTCTCTGACTGGAGAGAGGCTCCTTTTGTAGGGCTAGCCCCTCCCCTCAGAACAATTAACCCTAATTAATTAATCAATTAACAATACAAACCTACATTTTCCATGAACTAAACATACTAAAGGATATACATTGCAACACGGTTTTAAACAATATCACAACATAACATTTACAACATTACATCACTACTGATAATATCTTTCAATATGCCCATATGCATTAATGAGCCATTTGGGACAGGCACTATAAAGCCAACCCAATTCCCTTAGCTCGGGTCCTTTTCCAGCATACCCAGAAGCTACAGAGATGGAGAGAGAGGAACAGAACAAACAAACAATGCGCTCATCCACAACATTGATAAGTATGAAATGCATGCACCAAGACAAGTTAAATTGTGTGTCGACCCACATTGTTAACTTATGGTATAATGGCGCAGGGAGGAGTGATGAATATGTGTGTGCGTTAAAGAACCAAATGCTGCCCGCGGCCAGTGACGGATTTCTACGTCACATTACCTTCCTCCTCTCCTGAAGCGACCATGTTCGGGAGCCTTGATAGGTAGTCCGCAGTAACGTTCTCTTTTCCTGCCTTGTGACGGACACAGAACCTGAAGGGCTGGAGCTCCAGATACCACCTGGTCACACGAGAATTCCGGTCCTTCATGGTCTGGATCCAGGTCAGTGCTCTGTGGTCCGTGTGCAGGTCAAATTCCCTCCCAAGAAGGTAGTAACGGAGGCTATCTAGGGCCCACTTTATAGCCAGGCACTCCTTTTCGATTGTAGAATACCTGGTTTCCCTGGGCAACAGCTTCCGACTCAGGTACAGCACAGGAAGCTCTTCTCTTGGCTCCCCTTGGGCCAGTACAGCTCCAATTCCTACAGCCGAAGCGTCCACCTGCACGAGAAATCTCTTCTTAAAATCAGGGGTCTGGAGAACAGGGAATGAGCACAGTCGTTTTTTCAGTGTCATGAAGGCTTCCTCACACTCCTCAGTCCACTTCACAGGGTTGCTGGCCCCCTTCGAAGTGAGGTTGGTCAGAGGGACAGCGATGGTCGAAAACTGTGGAATGAATCTCCGGTACCACCCTGCCAGACCTAGGAAGGACTTCACCTGTGTCTTGGTTCTGGGTTGAGGGCTATTCCTGATGGACTCCACTTTCTCCACCTGAGGCCGAACTTCACCCTTACCCAGCTGGTAACCCAGGTACTTTGTCTCCTGTTTCGCCCACTCACACTTCAGGAGGTTAAGCGTGAGGCCTGCTTCATGGATCTTCCCCAGGACGCTGCTAAGATGCTGTATGTGCTCCTCCCAGGAGTGGCTGTAGATCACCACGTCATCCAAGTAAGCAGCACAGTAATCGTCACAGTCCTGGAGGACCTTGTCCATCAGCCTCTGGAAAGTCGCAGGGGCCCCATGAAGGCCAAACGGCATGACCTTGAACTGGAACAGGCCCATTGGCGTCCGGAATGCAGTGTAGGCCTTGGATTGTTCATCCAGGGGCACCTGCCAGTACCCTTTGCAGAGATCCAATGTGGTGATGTAATGAGCTCTACCTATTCTCTCCAGTAAGTCGTCAATGCGGGGCATGGGATAGGCATCAAACTGGGAGATGGCATTCACCTTACGGAAGTCCATGCAGACGCGCAAAGAGCCATCCTTCTTTGGGACAATGACAATAGGGCTGCTCCATTCACTTGAAGATGGCTCGACAACATCCATCTCTATCATGGTGTGGACCTCTTCCTTGAGGGCTACCACCAGCCTCTCAGGCACACGGTAAGGATGCTGGCGGACAGGGTTCTGGCCAGGTTTCAAACGAATGACGTGTTCCAGGACTTTGGTTCTTCCTGGTCTCTGACTGAAGAGGGCCGGATACTTGCCAAACAGCTGCTTCAGCTCATCTTGCTTGTCTTCTTCCAGGTGAGCCAGTATGACTTCTGCTCGTTCTTTCCATGCCTCTGTGACCCCATCCGACTCATCCTCTTCTACTCTGCGGACCAGAAAGGACTTTCCTTTGGAGAGTTCCTCTTTCTCCTCCCAGGCCTTGAGAAGGTTCACATGGTAGGTTTGCTTCTTCTTACCCTTGTCCGGGTGCAGCACCTCGTAGGTCACTGGGCCCATCTTCCTCCCGATTAGGTACGGTCCTTGCCATTGCGCAAGGAGCTTGCTGGTAGATGAGGGAAGGAGGAGCAGGACTTTCTGTCCTGGCTCAAACTCTCTGTGGCGAGCGTGCTGGTCATAGCCTCTCTTCTGGGCCTTCTGGGCTTGCTGAAGGTTTGCTCTAGCTTCCTCTCGGTACCGTTCCAACCTGTCTCGCATCTGGAGGACATACTGGACAATCCCCTGTCCTGAGGTAGCTACTGGGGAACCTTCCCAGCACTTCTTCAGCAGGTCCAGTGGTCCTTGCACTGGCCATCCATAGAGGAGTTCGAATGGCGAGAAACCTGTCGATGCCTGAGGCACCTCCCTGTAAGCAAAAAGCAGAAAGGGTAACCACTTATCCCAGTCTTTACCAGTGTCAGCCACAAACTTCCTCAGCATGTTCTTGAGCGTTTGATTGAATCTCTCTACGAGCCCATCCGTTTGGGGATGGTAGGGAGTAGTCCTCAAGCCTTTAATGCCCAGCTGTCGGTGGAGTTGAACCATCAGTCGCGAGGTGAAGTTTGTCCCTTGGTCCGTCAGGATTTCATCTGGGATTCCTACACGAGAGAAGAGCTGAACAAGAGCACTGATTATCTTTGGAGTGGTTATGGAACGGAGTGGGAAGGCTTCTGGGAACCGGGTGGCATAGTCACAGATCACCAATATATACTTGTAACCTGCACTACTCTTCTCCAAGGGTCCAACAATGTCCATTGCAATTCTCTTGAATGGGGTAGAGATAACTGGCAGTGAACATAGAGGAGCCCGTTCAGACCTACGGACAGCACTGGTTTTCTGGCACGTGGGGCATGATTTGCAGTATTTTTGTACATCAGTATACATGGAGGGCCAAAAGAAACGGGAGCCTAGCCTAAGATAGGTCTTATGTTGCCCTAGATGGCCTGCCCATGGAACTGTATGTGCAAGGTTGAGAACAAGTGGTCTACAGGTAGATGGCACCACCAACTTCCTGCTATCTGCCTCTGACCCAAGGTAGAGTATGTGGTTGTCTACTGTGTAAATCCCCCCACATAAAGATTGACTGTCCCCAGCTAAGGCCTTGTCAAACAAACATTTCAAGGTTGCATCAGACTTCTGCAGTGTAGCAAAATTTTGTGGAACATCCCATTGCACCTCTAACCCAGACACATCAGCAACAGGTACAGGGGTACCCACATACTTCTCAAGACGCCGCTGGCGGCGTGACTTTCTGGGCCCTTTGGTTCCCCCCTCGCACAGACTATCACACAAGTCAGGCAGAGGTTGTAAACCAGCTTTGGCCTGGGCACGAGTGACAACTGAACATGCCATCTGAACATCAGACTGGCAAACTGACTGCTCATATAGCTGACCCCCCACACTTCCCAACAGATCAGAGAGTACAGGCACATCCCTCCCCAAAATCATCTCAAAAGGTAGCTTCTCCATTACCCCAACTTTGAGGAGGTATTTCTGACCCTGAATCTCAACTGTGAGCTCAGCTGTGGGCTGCTGTGACTGGTCACCATGGACACATTGGATCAGTGTCTGATGACCATAATCAATGTCATTAACAGGTACATTACCTTTTCTGATCAATGACAGGGAACTGCCGGTGTCAATCATTGCAGTAAGACTTTTACCATTCACTTTTACAGGTACCAAGCATGACCCTTCCCGAGTCTGTCTATTCTGAACACCATTCCCCTCTCTGGGTACATAACAGTAACCTGAGAGCTTGGATTTACGTAGCGGACACATTGAAGCTTTGTGCCCCTGCTGCCGGCAGTAAAAACAGGTCAGACCCCTCCCATCAGAGCGAACTGCATGATCCCTTACCTCCCTCCCAGACACATAACCCCCAGAGTTACCTCCACCATCTCTGGCGTTTCTGATGTCCCTTGTGTCTCTGAGACTCCTTGGAGCGGGTGCTGCAGGTTGTGGTGGGCCCCCTTTACGTGCATTAAGATACTGCAGTGCAAGCTTGGCCGCCATAAGCCCGTCCTTGGGCTCGTGCTCTCGGACCCAGGTTCGAATGTCGTGTGGTAGAACTTGTAGAAGTTGCTCGAGGATGATGACCTCCCCGATTTCGTCCTGTGTCTTCTCCCCCGGTCGAACCCATCGTCGGTAGAGACCCTTGAGGCGGTGGTACGTCTCTGTCGGCGACTCACCCGATGGCGTTGATGCAGCTCTGAAGCGTTGACGGTAGGTTTCCGGTGAGATGTCAAACTTCACCAGCAGCGCTTCCTTCAAGCCCTTGTAGACATTGGCCAGCCCCTCATCCATTGCTGTGTAAGCCTCTAAGGCCTTGCCCGTGAGCAATGGGACAAGCCTGCAGGCCCACTCTACCTCAGGCCACTGCCACGTCTTAGCCATGCGCTCAAACCTCAGCAGGTAGTTTTCAATGTCCTCCCCCTGCTGGTATGAGGGCATCTTTGGCTCCTTCCTCAGGAATGCTGGAAGATGGACGTTAACACTGCTGGACTGGTCTCCTGGTGCTGGCCTCATTACTGCTTGGGGTGCCTGCTGTGGAGTTGAAGTCCCTGCTGCATCGAGCCTTTGTCGTCCTGGTGTTGGAAGACCCAATCTTGGGCTCTCACTGACGAGTTCCGCCTGGTGGGGAGCTGTGAGGATAGATTGGTGTAGGCCACGTAACTCCTGCTTGAGGTCTTCGTCCCTCCTCTCAAGGCAGGTGAAAAGTTGCTGAAAAAGGGTTACCATGGTTGGGTGTGGTTCTGGTCCCCCAACTGCTCCTTCAGTCAGCAGCTCACCCAGTTCTGGTTGTCTTTGGCCCCGCGGTCGGGCTCCTAGTTTCTCATACTTGACCTCTTCTTCACCAGACGATTCCATGGTATTCCACCCCGGTTCAACTTCAGGTACCTTTTCTGACAGTTGATGCTGTTGCTGAGAACGCAATCCTGTACGCATTCCTTTACCTCTCTTGTTGGAATTCACTGATTTGCGGTACGCCATCCCACCACTGCCACCATATGTCACGTAGAGTAGGCCAGATGGCTAAACTGGATATCCTAACCTCTATAAAAATAAAAAGATGGCGGAACCGCAAAAGTTCTTCTGTGCAAAGGTGTTTATTTACAAGTGATTCCGGAACAGAAAACAACAGTACTGCCATCAACGTCTACCTTATGGGACAGCTTAACAACAATGCTGCCCCATCCACAGCTCAATCCAAAAAATCCCCCTCTCTGACTGGAGAGAGGCTCCTTTTGTAGGGCTAGCCCCTCCCCTCAGAACAATTAACCCTAATTAATTAATCAATTAACAATACAAACCTACATTTTCCATGAACTAAACATACTAAAGGATATACATTGCAACACGGTTTTAAACAATATCACAACATAACATTTACAACATTACATCACTACTGATAATATCTTTCAATATGCCCATATGCATTAATGAGCCATTTGGGACAGGCACTATAAAGCCAACCCAATTCCCTTAGCTCGGGTCCTTTTCCAGCATACCCAGAAGCTACAGAGATGGAGAGAGAGGAACAGAACAAACAAACAATGCGCTCATCCACAACATTGATAAGTATGAAATGCATGCACCAAGACAAGTTAAATTGTGTGTCGACCCACATTGTTAACTTATGGTATAATGGCGCAGGGAGGAGTGATGAATATGTGTGTGCGTTAAAGAACCAAATGCTGCCCGCGGCCAGTGACGGATTTCTACGTCACAAGGTGTATCTCACTGATCATCCCTAAAGCCAACACCTCATTTGGCCGCCTTTCGTTCCAGTACTCTGCTGCCTGTGACTGGAACGAATTGCAAAAATCGCTGAAGTTGGAGACTTTTATCTCCCTCACCAACTTCAAACATCAGCTATCTGAGCAGCTAACCGATCGCTGCAGCTGTACATAGTCTATTGGTAAATAGCCCACCCATTTTCACCTACCTCATCCCCATACTGTTTTTATTTATTTACTTTTCTGCTCTTTTGCACACCAATATCTCTACCTGTACATGACCATCTGATCATTTATCACTCCAGTGTTAATCTGCTAAATTTTAATTATTCGCCTACCTCCTCATGCCTTTTGCACACAATGTATATAGACTCTCCTTTTTTTTCTACTGTGTTATTGACTTGTTAATTGTTTACTCCATGTGTAACTCTGTGTTGTCTGTTCACACTGCTATGCTTTATCTTGGCCAGGTCGCAGTTGCAAATGAGAACTTGTTCTCAACTAGCCAACCTGGTTAAATAAAGGTGAAATAAAAAATATTAAAACATTTGTTGTCGAGGGTGTAACAAGTCAGCACTTCAGGAGTAAATGTCAGTTTGGTTTTCATAGCCAATCATTGAGAGTATCTCTACCTCTCCTGCTGTCTCTAGAGAGTTGAAAACAACAGGTCTGGGACAGGTAGCATGTCCGGTGAACAGGTCAGGGTTCCATAGCCGCAGGCAGAACAGTTGAAACTGGAGCAGCAGCACGGCCAGGTGGACTGGGGACAGCAAGGTAGTCAGGTAGTCCTGAGGCACGGTCCTAGGGCTCAGGTCCTCTGAGAGAGAGAGAGAAAGAAAGAAAGAATTAGAGAGAGCATACTTAGATTCACACAGGACACCGGATAAGACAGGAGAAATACTCCAGATATAACAGACTGACACTAGCCCCCCAACACATAAACTACTGCAGCATAAATACTGGAGACTGAGACAGGAGGGGTCAGGAGTCACTGTGGCCCCATCCGATGATACCCCCGGATAGGGCAAAACAGGCAGGATATAACCCCACCCACTTTGCCAAAGCACAGACCCCACACCACTAGAGGGATATCTTCAACCACCAACTTACCATCCTGAGACAAGGCCGAGTATAGCCCACAAAGATCTCCGCCACGGCACAACCCAAGGGGGGGGCTCCAACCCAGACAGGAAGACCACGTCAGCAACTCAAGTAACTCAAGTGATGCACCCCTCCTAGGGACGACATGGAAGAGCACCAGTAAGCCAGTGACTCAGACCCTGTAATAGGGTTAGAGGCAGAGAATCCCAGTGGAGAGAGGGGAACCGGCCAGGCAGAAACAGCAATGGCGGTTCGTTGCTCCAGAGCCTTTTTGTTCACCTTCACACTCCTGGGCTAGACTACACTCAATCATATGACCTACTGAAGAGATGAGTCTTCAGTAAAGACTTAAAGGTTGAGACCGAGTCTGCGTCTCTCACATGCGTAGGCAGACCATTCCATAAAAAGGAGAAAGCCCTGCCTCCAGCTGTTTGTGTAGAAATTCTAGGGACAATTAGGAGGCCTGCATCTTGTGACCGTAGCGTACATGTAGGTATGTACGGCAGGACCAAATCGGAAAGATAGGTAGGAGCAAGCCCATGTAATGCTTTGTAGGTTAGCAGTAAAACCTTGAAATCAGCCCTTGCCTTAAAACCTGTTATGGCTGCAATCCCGTTAACAGGATAATTGTCATCAACAACCGCTGAATTGCATAGCGCTACATTCAATGAATATTACTAAAAATATTTATATTCATTAAATCACAAGTGCAATATAGGAAAACACAGTTTAGCCTTTTGTTAATCCACCTGTCGTGTCAGATTTTGAAAATATGCTTTACAGCGAACGCAATCCAAGCGTTTGTGTAAGTTTATCGATCGCTCGAAAAACATTAAGTACACTTAGCATCAAGTAGCTTGGTCACGAAAATCAGAAAAGCAATCAAATTAATCGTTTACCTTTGATGACCTTCGGATGTTTTCACTCACGAGACTCCAAGAAGCCACTTCCTGGTTTGATATTCCTCAGGGTTTCGCCTGCAATATCAGTTCTGTTATTTTGGAAAATTTAGAGTGTTTTCTATCCAATACTACTAATAATATGCATATATTAGCAACTGAGACTGAGGACCTGACCGTTTACAATGGGCACCTTTTCATCCAAGCTCCTCACAATACTGCCCCTGCAGCCATAATAAGTTTTAACTGGAAGCCATTGTAGGGAGGCTGGCACTGGAGTAATATGATCAATTTTTTGGTTATAGTCAGGATTCTAGCAGCCATATTTAGCATTAACTGAAGTTTATTTAGTGCTTTATCCAGGTCGCCGGAAAGTAGAGCATTGCGGTAGTCTAACCTAGAAGTAACAAAAGCATGGATTCATTTTTCTGCATCATTTTTGGACAGAAAGTTTCTCATTTTTGCAATGTTACGTAGATGGAAAAAATATGTCCTTGAAACAGTCTTGATATGTTAGTAAAAAGAGAGATCAGGGTCCAGAGTAAAGCCGAGGTCCTTCACAGTTTTATTTGAGACGACTGTACAACCACCAAGATTCATTGCCAGATTCAACAGAAGATCTCTTTGTTTCTTGGGACCTAGAACAAGCATCTCTGTTTTGTCCGAGTTTTAAAGTAGAACGTTTGCAGCCATCCACATCCTTATGCCTGAAACACAAGCTTCTAGGGAGGGCAATTTTGTGGCCTCACCATGTTTCATTGAAATGTACAGCTGTGTGTCATCCGCATAACAGTGAAAGTTAACATTATGTTTTCGAATGACATCCCCAGGAGGTAAAATATATAGTGAAAACAATCATGGTCCTAAAACGGAACTTTGAGGAACACCGAAATGTACAATTGATTTGTCAGAGGACAAACCTTTCAGAGAGACAAATTGATATCTTTCCGACAGATAAGTTCTAAACCAGGCTAGAACTTGTCCGTGTAGGCCAATTTGGGTTTCCAATCTCTCCAAAAGAATGTGGTGATCGATGGTATCAAAAGCAGCACTAAGGTCTAGAAGCACGAAGACAGATGCAGAACCTCGGTCTGACGCCATTAAAAGGTAATTTACCACCTTCACAAGTGCAGTCTCAGTGCTATGATGGGGGCTAAAACCAGACTGAAGCATTTCGTATACATTGTTTGTCTTCGGGAAAGCAGTGATTTGCTGCGCAACAGCTTTTTCATTTTTTTTTAGAGAGGAATGGAATTTCAATGGCACGTTGTGTTTGGTCATTCAAGTTTATAATTTTAAAAGGCTAATTGATCACGAGAAAACACTTTTGCCATTAAGTTAGCACAGCTGAAAACTGTTGTCCTGATTAAAGAAGTAATAAAACTGTCCTTCTTTAGACTAGTTGAGTACAGGCTCAAAATGGCCAGAAACAAAGAATTTTCATCTGAAACTTGTCAGTCTATTCTTGTTCTGAGAAATGAAGGCTATTCCATGTGAGAAATTGCCAAGAAACTGAAGATCTCGTACAACGCTGGGTACTACTCCCTTCACAGAACAGCTCAAACTGTCTCTAACCAGAATATAAAGAGGAGTGGGAGGCCCCGGTGCACAACTGAGCAAGAGGACAAGTACATTAGAGTGACTAGTTTGAGAAACAGAGGCCTCACAAGTCCTCAACTGGCAGCTTCATTAAATAGTACCCACAAAACAACAGTCTCAACGTCAACAGTGAAGAGGCGACTCTGGGATGCTGGCCTTATAGGCAGAGTTGTAAAGAAAAATACATATCTTAGACTGGCCAATAAATAGAAAAGATTAAGATGAGCAAAAGAACACAGACACTGGACAGAGGAAGATTGGAAAAAAAGTGTAATGGACAGACAAATCTAAGTTTGAGGTGTTTGGATCACAAAGAAGAACATTTGTGAGACCCAGAAAAAAATGAAAGGATGCTGGAGGAGTTCTTGACGCCATCTGTCAAGCATGTTAGAGGCAATGTGATGGTCTGGGGGGCTTTGGTGGTGGTAATGTGGGAGATTTGTACCGAGTTAAAGGGATCCTGAAGAAGGAAGGCTATCACTCCATTTTGCAAAGCCATGCCATACCCTGTGGATGGCGCTTAATTGGAGCCAATTTCCTCCTACAACAGGACAATGACCCGAAGCACAGCTCCAAACTATGCAATAACTATTTAGGGAAGAAGAAGTCTATAATGAAATGGCCAGCACACAGTCACCGGATCTCAAACCTATTGAGCTGTTGTGGGAGCAGCTTGACCGTACAGTACGTAAGAAGTGCCCATCAAGCCAATCCAACTTGTGGGTGGTGCTTCAGGAAGCATGGGGTGAAATCTCTTCAGATTACCTCAACAAATTGACAACTAGAAGCCAAAGGTCTGCAAGGCTGTAATTGCTGCAAACAGAGGATTCTTTGACGAAAGAAAAGTTTGAAGGACACAATCATTATTTCAATTAAAAATCATTATTTGTAACCTTGTCAACATTTTGACTACATTTTCTTTTCATTTTGCAACTCATTTCATGTATGTTTTCATGGAAAACAAGGACATTTCTAAGTGACCCCAAACTTAGGTTGGACTAATTAAAACTCGTTTTCAACCACTCCACAAATTTCTTGTTAACAAACTATAGTTTTGGCAAGACGGTTAGGACATGTACTTTGTGCTTGACACAAGTAATTTTTCCAACAATTGTTTACAGACAGATTATTTCACTTATAATTCACTGTATCACAATTCCAGGGGGTCAGAAGTTTACATACACTAAGTTGACTGTGCCTTTAAACAGCTTGGAAAATTCCATAGCTTTACTGATAGAATAATTGACATCATTTGAGTCAATTGGTGTCACACCCTGACCATAGTTTGCTTTGTATGTTTCTATGTTTTGGTTGGTCAGGGTGTGATCTGAGTGGGCATTCTATTTTGGATGTCTTGTTTGTCTATTTCTATGTCTGGCCTGATATGGTTCTCAACCAGAGGCAGGTGTTAGTCATTGTCTCTGATTGGGAACCATATTTAGGTAGCCTGGGTTTCACTGTGTGTTTGTGGGTGATTGTTCCTGTCTCTGTGTTTTGCACCAGATAGGACTGTTTTAGGTTTTCGCACATTTGTTGTTTTGTTAGTTTATTCGTGTACAGTTTCTTCATTAAAGTGAAATGAATAACAACCACGCTGCATTTTGATCCGCCTCTACTTCACCTAAAGAAAACCGTTACAGAATCACCCACCACAACAGGACCAAGCGGCGTGGTGACGGGCAACAGCAGGAGAGGCAGCAATGTCTGGACTATACTACTTGGGAGGAAATAGACAGGTGGGCGGTCGACCCAGGAGGAGTGCCGGAGCCCGCCTGGGATTCGCTGGAGCAGTGCGAGGAGGGGTATAGAAGAATGGAGTTGGAGAAGCAAGCACGGCGGCGCGGTAGGAAGCCCGAGAGTCAGCCCCAAAAATGTCTTGGGGGGTGGCACACAGGAGGGGTGGCACACAGGAAGTGTGGCGAAGCCAGGTAGGAGACCTGCGCCAACTTCCTGTGCTTAACGGGGGGCTAGAGAGACTGGGCAGGCACCGTGTTATGCTGTGAAGCGCACAGTGTCCCCAGTGCGGGTGCATAGCCCGGTGCGGTACATTCCAGCTCCGCTTATCGGCCGGGCTAGAGTGGGCATCGAGCCAAGTGCCATGAAGCCGGCTCTACGCAGCTGGTCTCCAGTGCATCTCCTTGGGCCGGCTTACATGGCACCAGCCTTGCGCACGGTGTCCCCGGTTCGCCTGCATAGCCCAGTGCGGGCTATTCCACCTCGCCGCACTGGCAGGGCGACCGGGACCATTCAACCGGGTAAGGTTGGGCAGGCTCGGTGCTCAAGAGATCCAGTGCGCCTGCACGGTCCGGTCTATCCGTCACCACCTCCACGCACCAGCCCTCCAGTGGCAGCCCCCCGCACCAGGCTGTCTCTCCGGCTCATCCTTACAGGTGCTCCCGCCAGCCCAGAGCTGCCGGAGCCCCTCTGCCCAGAGCTGCCGGAGCCCCTCAGCCCAGAGGCGCCAGAGTCCCGAGCTGCCCCTCAGTCCAGTGGGGTCATTAAGTAGGGTCGCCGTGGCTAGGAGGCCACGGAAGCGGACAAGGTGGGGGACTAAGACTATGGTGAAGTGGGGGCCACGTCCAGCACCAGAGCCGCCACCGCGGACAGATGCCCACCCAGACCCTCCCCTATAGGTTCAGGTTTTGCGGCCGGAGTCCGCACCTTTGGGGGAGGGGGGGTACTGTCACACCCTGACCATAGTTTGCTTTGTATGTTTCTATGTTTTGGTTGGTCAGGGTGTGATCTGAGTGGGCATTCTATGTTGGATGTCTTGTTTCTATTTCTATGTCTGGCCTGATATGGTTCTCAATCAGAGGCAGGTGTTAGTCATTGTCTCTGATTGGAAACCATATTTAGGTAGCCTGGGTTTCACTGTGTGTTTGTGGTTGATTGTTCCTGTCTCTGTGCACCAGATAGGACTGTTTTAGGTTTTCGCACGTTTGTTGTTTTGTTAGTTTATTCGTGTACAGTTTCTTTATTAAAGTAAAATGAATAACAACCACGCTGCATTTTGGTCTGCCTCTACTTCACCTAAAGAAAACCATTACAATTGGAGGTGTACCTGTGGATGTATTTCAAGGCCTACCTTCAAACTCAGTGCCTCTTTGCTTGACATCATGGGAAAATCAAAAGAAATCAGCCAAGACCTCAAAAAAAGAATTGTAGACCTCCACAAGTCTGGTTCATCCTTGGGAGCAATTACAAACGCCTGAAGGTACCACGTTCATTTGTACTAACAGTAGCACAGAAGTATAAACACCATGGGACCACCCAGCCATCATACCGCTCAGGAAGGAGATGCGTTCTGTCTCCTAGAGATGAACGTACTTTGGTGCAAAAAGTGCAAATCAATCCCAGAACAACAGCACAGGACTTTGTGAAGATGCTGGAGGAAACAGGTACAAAAGTATCTATATACACAGTAAAACAAGTCCTATATCGACATAACCTGAAAGGCTGCTCAGCAAGGAAGAAGCCACTGCTCCAAAACCACCATAAAAAAGCCAGACTATGGTTTGCAACTGCACATGTGTCACGACTTCCGCCGAAGTCGGTCCCTCTCCTTGTTCGGGCGGTGTTCGGCAGTCAACGTCACCGACCTTCTAGCCATCGCTGATCCATTTTTAATTTTCCATTGGTTTTAGCTTGTCTTCCATCACACCTGGTTCCAATCCCATCAATTACATGTTGTGTATTTAACCTTTGTTTCCCCTCATGTCCTTGTCGGTGATTGTTTGTTGTATGTATTGGTGATAGTTATGTTCTGGTGTGCGACGGGTTTTGCACCCTCTTATTTTATTTTGTATACTTTGGTTTTCGGAGTTTTTGTATATTCATTAAACTGCGCCTGACTTCCCTGCCACCAGCACCCATAACAACATGCGGACAAAGATCGTACTTTTTAGAGAAATGTCCTCTGGTCTGATGAAACAAAAATAGAACTGTTTGGCCATAATGACCATTGTTATGTTTGGAGGAAAAATGGGGAAGCTTGCAAGACGAAGAACACCATCCCAACCGTGAAGCACAGGGGTGGCAGCATCATGTTGTGGGGGTGCTTTGCTGCAGGTAGGACTGGTGCACTTAACAAAATAGATGGCATGATGAGGAGGAAAATGATGTGGATATATTGAAACAACATCTCAAGACATCAGTTAAAGCTTGGTCGCAAATGGGTCTTCCAAATGGACATTGACCCCAAGTATACTTCCAAGGTTGTGGCAAAATGGCTTAAGGACAACAAAGTCAAAATATTGGAGTGACCATCACAAAGCACTAACCTCAATCCCAGAGAAAATGTGTGGGCAGAACTGAAAAAGCGTGTGCGAGCAAGGAGGCCTACAAACCTGACTCAGTTACACCAGCTCGTCAATCTGGTCTCGACTTTTACCATGTTGTTATGAATACATTTTTCAACACAGAGTTTAATATGATTCAGTGATTCATTTCATATTTTATGTTGATATGAAATTACTTAGGATTTATTGTGTTATACACCTACTTTCCCCCACTTAAATGCCAAAGGTCTCTGCATTTCTTTCCCTCTAATAGAACATATTGAATAGAATACATTACTCTATATAGCTAGGAGGTATGAGGGGTCTTTGGGTGGCAGCCACCAATATACCCTGTTTGCCCTCCTCAATGGCACCGTTTATTCACACACACACACACACACACACATTGCACGCACACACATACGCACACTCTACAGTGACAAGGTGACAGCACCGTTTATTCACCCCGCTCTGACAAGGGTACCGAGGTGTCCCTGTGCTGGCTTCCTGTCAGCAGAGTTAACCCAATCCATATTTCTAAAGGAGGGACTCATGTTTGCCTCTCTACTTATTTCTTTGTCACACTAACTGTGGTTTAATGAGAGTGATGGTGGAGGGTGATATATGCATACAGGAAAAACTCTGAGAACACAGCCACTTGGTAAACCGCAAAATTATAAATCTTATGTAAACTGAAAGGTCAACTGAAGCACTTGGGGGGTGGGAAAAACCTTTGCTGTTTTTCTGTCTGTACTTTAAAATGGGATATGTAGAAACTGGTGGAAATACTATATAGAAATACTATATGGAAATGCTATATGGAAATACTATGTATAAATTGTCCAGAATCATGTGACTAAGTGTGGTTCTGTACTCATGCCCTCCAACTGTACAGTGCAAGCCCATTCCAAACTCTCAAACACTCTCCTACTTATGAACTCATCAACAGAGACACCACTGTTTTTTTGGTGGTTTCCAGTCAAAATATGAGTGTCTGTTGCTGGTCAATTTGACAGCTGAATTTGGGGAGCAAGAGGGGTTGTAGGACTCAACAATGCCTACATGAAAGCCAACCGTTGCCAGGGTGACCGAACTTGAGCCATCTGTGAATAAATCTCTTTGCATTGTTTCCAAGGCAACAACTGGAGAAAGAGGCTGAGGCTGAGAGAGAGAAGGGGGAGGCTGAGGCTGAGAGAGAGAAGGGGGATGCTGTAGCTGAGAGAGAGAAGGGGGAGGCTGAGCCTGAGAGAGTGAAGGGGGATGCTGTGGCTGAGAGAAGGGGGATGCTGTGGCTGAGAGAAGGGGGAGGCTCAGGCTGAGAGAGAGAAGGGGGATGTTGTGGCTGAGAGAAGGGGGAGGGCTGAGGCTGAGAGAGAGACGGGGGATGCTGTGGCTGAGAGAGAGAAGGGGGATGCTGTAGCTGAAAGAGAGAAGGGGGATGCTGTAGCTGAAAGAGAGAAGGGGGATGCTGTAGCTGAAAGAGAGAAGGGGGATGCTGTGGCTGAGAGAAGGGGGATGCTGTGGCTAAGAGAAGGGGGATGCTGTGGCTAAGAGAAGGGGGAGACTGAGGCTGAGAGAGAGAAGGGGATGCTGAGGGTAGTGTGGATAGAGCTATAGGTTTTGGTTTGATTCTTCTTCCCATGTCTGTGTTGTTTATGTTCAATAATTATTTGCATGGGTGAAGTCATAAGATATAAATCCTCCAAAACAAAGTTACTCAGCAGATTATATTAAGGCAGATGCATCAATATATGTTAGAGAGGGTAACTATAAGAAACAATGGTTCTTGGCAATGTTTGAGGTGTTTTGATGTGCAGTTTGTGGAAGAGACTGTAAGCCCAATAGCTCTTTCCAGATTACAGAAGGAGTATGAAAAATGAGATTTACTGTGGGGATGACTCAATTTTAAACAAACAACAACTTTAAAGGCTTTATGAAGCCTTTATCAACCTTTCATAAAACCTTCATAGAAACTGCATAAACAATTTCTGAGAAAATGTCATGGTATAACCTATAGTAGATGGAAAAGCCTTTGGCTAAGCACCTCTCAAATCACCCTGTATGGAGTATGATTTCACTTATAAATGTTTTGTAAAGCATTTATGTAATGCCTATAAAGACTTTATTAAGACTTAAAAGTTGTTGTTCATTTCAATTGAGACCATAGTGATGTTTCTTTGTTGTTGATTAAAGTTGCTCTTTAATAGAGATATGTTATGGATTCCTGGTGTGTGATAATTTATTGCATACATTTAGCAGTGATGAATAATGAGTTCTCTCTCAGATTCCACCATATAAACCTGGTTTAACCAACAAATTCCAATAAAACACTCTTTCTTTGCTCAGTACAATCTATTCTAACATATATAACTTAAGTTTTGTTCAGGTCCAGTTCTTTGATTAAAGAGGATATATAAATTCATTTGGACTATCTGCTGGACATAACTTAAAGAGATTTAACATTTTTCCCATTTAGTTTCTCAATGTCTACAAATGTACTGTACATGTGTTGAGAAACATTTAGTTAACATTGAGTTAAGTCACCAATGATGATTGGCCTGATGACAGGCTCACAATTTAATCATTTGAACTACCATTTCATTCAAAAGCAAAAAATGTAATATACACATTTCAAAATGGTTATTTTTGAAGTGCTGAATAGAAAGAATAGTAATTTTCTATACTTGACTATAACTTGGCATTAACATTTGTATCCATTGGCAAGTTCTGAGCATGTTGAGAAATATGTCAGTCTTACAGTTTCATTATCTGTGTCCAGTAAATATTGATATTGATAAATTCTGAATTTAGTTATTTTAGTCCACTGGTTCCACTTACACAGAACTAGCCTACGCCTTGACCTCTTTCTCCCCTCTCTCTCCAGATGAAATCCTGCGACTATTGGATTAACTGCTTGTTAAAATAACAAAATTGAGAATATATCATTATTTTGTGTTTTGGTGATTAAACCAAATGTACTCATTATGTTTCATAGTAGACTTGGGGCTCTATTCAATCCACATGGTGGAAGTTCAGCTTTACTGATGGATTGAAATTTAAAGGTAATGTTTTTGCTTTAGCAGGGACTGCATTCATGGTAAACGCTGAGCAAACGGCTCTGAGATACGAATAATAAGGTCATGCATGTAACGATAGCTAGCGAGCCAGCTAGGTAAACAATCAACCATAATCACAACTCATGATGTTCCCCAGTTTCTGTGTTGTTGTGGGTTTATATGTGTGTGTATTTCAGGAAATGGCCTGGATTCCTGAAGCAGCTGATTGGTCGTCCCCATCGCTGATTGGAGCTCTGACCCCTCCCTCTTGTCAGGGGATACAGCTGTCTCTGCATTACCAACTCCTTCTACAGCTTGATAAAAGCCAGTGTTCCTTCATCAGGAAGGAGAGCTTCTGTTTATGTCCTCTGTTGGTTAGTGAACGTTTTGTTGATATTATTTTGTAGCTGCTCTTTCATAGGTATGCCAATAGGACTTAGTTTTTTTGGTTAATTGAAATTGTTCACGTAAATGATTCTGTTTCATTTGTTCCCAGGGGGGAAGGGAAAGCACCTACAGAGTGTTTAGGCAAGAGGCCTGCGGGCATACATAACCCGTAGTATTTAATCTGTCTATGCACACTAGGTAAGACCTGTGCAGACCACCCCCTGTATTTTGGTTAGTGCGCCAGGTGGTGCTAAAGGTTTGGTAAGTAGTGGTAAGGCAGGTAAGGTAGGAAAGGGGACTGTTTCATTTTTATTTTATTTGCTTTGATTCCATCCAGCCCCTTTTCCCCACATTACCATGTTAAGGAATAATTTTTCTCTGCCTCTGTCGTCCTCCCCTTTCACTCCACGGGTAGTTGAGATGTAGCAGGGTGTTGCGTTCTCTCCTCCAAGAGGCGTATGTAACACCTGCATGAATTTGAAGGTAGCTAACCAACCAGGTTCCATGTTACATTAGACTATAGCTAGCCAAGCAAATGGCTCTCTGTCAAAATTAGAAACATGTAATATCTGAAAATGTAGCTAGAAAATGTAGCTAGCTACACTATCTTACATCATTCATGGTTGGACACGTCTCCTGCCGGATGCCATGGTTGCCCCTAGTTTGAAGATGTAATCCGGAGACAGGTGTTTTCTCCATCTCCTTAGCTATCATACTCAAATTCCACTGATTTCAATACTAAGTCCTCCAGATAGTGGAGAGCAACACTTATGCAGTTTTAATAAAGAATACACTTTTTAAAAAGCTGTGTTATACAGGATTACCAAAACATACTGACAAGCTCAAAGTGAGAGAAGTGTGCGATACATGGCCGATCAACTCAAACTCATCTCTCAGCATGTCCAGCCCGCTCATTATCTTAGCCAGTAATGGTTAGTGGAAAGGTTGCTGACTTTTTTTTGGCTAACCCAACTAGGCTCGTAATTTAACAATTGTATTCATATTTACAGATGGCATACACGTTTGTTATTAAAGCACATGGAAGTTCACATGTTTGAGAAGGAATTTGTGCCAAAAAACACGTTTTGATTTTTTAAAAGTGTTAGTTTACATTCAAACGGCTCTCCTTAGAAGTATTGACCCGTACGCCCATAGGCCTAGTTTCCTGAAACGTGTCACAATTGGCTGAGTGAATGAGTAGAAGATGTCATTCTTTTAAACCTTCTTTTCAAAGTGATTGACAAAGTTGCCAGCAGAGGAAGGAGGGAGGGAGTGGACGATTAAGGAGGGATGAGAAGGTGTTTCATTATCGTTAGACAGTACACACATAGGTCAGGTATTATAAAGCAGTTGGTTACTGTATAAACAATTGAAGCACTGGCTGATGGGGAATGATGCACTATTAACCACATCCATATTTGTTATTTTCACAAGTATGTGGTGAATTTTCTAAACACTTCATACAACACTTCAAATTGGTAACACTTGTAATGCAGCTAGTCTTACATTCAAACTTTTCACTGTGCGTTCATTTTGTTTGTAGACATATTTCACCACATAACCATTGACTAGGGGCTCTTTTCAATCTCTAAAGCGGCACGTTAAAGATTCGACAATAGTAATGTAAAGGTAATTGGCGATTGAGCCAACATATTCAGCGTTTACCATGAATGCAGTCCCTTTGGATGCCTTTTGATTTCAATCAAGCAGTAAAGCTGAACTTCCGCGATGTGGATTGAATAGAGCCCCAAGTCTACTGTGAAATATAATGCGTACATTGGTTTAATCACCAAAACACCAAATAATGATATATTCTCAATTTTGTTATTTTAACAAGCCGTTAATCCAATAGTCGCAGGATTTCATCTGCAGAGAGAGGGGAGAAATAGGTCAAGGCGTAGGGTAGTTCTGTGTAAGTGGACTCAATAGGCTGAGTGAATGAGGAGCGGATGTCGTCAACCTTTTTAAAGTGGTTGACAAAGTCACCCGCAGAGAGGGAGTGGATGATTAAAGAGGGAGGAGAAGGTGGAAAATAGTTTCCTAGAGTTAGAGGTATAAGGTTGAAATTTAGAATGATAGAAAGTGGCTTTAGGGTGCTTCCTGAGTGGTGCAGCAGTCTAAGGCACTGCATCACAGTCACGTTCTGACCATCGTTCGTATGTGTTTTTCCTTGTTTTAGTGTTGGTCAGGACGTGAGCTGGGTGGGCATTCTATGTTGTGTGTCTGGTTTGTCTATTTCTATGTTTGGCCTGATATGGTTCTCAATCAGAGGCAGGTGTTAGTCATTGTTTCTGATTGGGAACCATATTTAGGTAGCCTGTTTTGTGTTGAGTTTTGTGGGTGATTGTTCCTGTCTCTGTGTTTTGCACCAGATAGGACTGTTTTAGGTTTTCGCACGTTTGTTGTTTTGTTAGTTTATTTGTGTACAGTTTCTTTATTAAAGTACAATGAATAACAACCACGCTGCATTTTGGTCCGCCTCTACTTCACCTAAAGAAAACCATTACAATCACCATGCTAGAGGCGTCACTACAGTTCGATCCCGGACTATAGCACAACCGGCTATGATCAAGAGTCCCATAGGGCGGCGTACAATTTGCCCAGCGTGGTCCGAGTTGAGGGTTTGGCTGGGGGGGCTTTACTTGGCTCATCGCACTCTAGCGGTTCCTTGTGGCAGGCCGGGCGCCTGCAGGTTGACCTCGGTTGTCAGGTGAACAGTGTTTCCTCCGACACATTGATGCGGCTGGCTTCCGGGTTAAGTGGGCGGTTGTTATCCTCTTGAAGCTAGGGGGCACTAGTTTTATTTTTGGAAAAATAACGTTTCTCAGGACCAGATGCTAGAATATGCATATAATTGACAGCTTAGGATAGAAACACTCTATTGCAGGCGAAATCCTGAGAACTCCAATCAGGAAGTGACTCTTATTTTGAAACCCCTGTCTTTCTATGCATCCCAGATTCCTTTTTCTGTGGCTTCCCTAAGGTGTCTACAGCCTTTAGACGTAGTTTCAGGCCTTTATTTTGAAGAATGAGCGTAAACGTCCACATTGCGTAAGTGGTCAGTTGTTGGCTCTCAGTGTGATTTTTGTGCTAAACAGAGAGGTAGCCATTTTTCCTACCGGTCCTAGTGAAAAGCCAACTGTCCCGGTTGATATATTATCGAATAGATATTTTAAAAACACCTTGAGGATTGATTATAAAAAACGTTTGCCATGTTTCTGTCGATATTATGGATATAATTTGGAATTTTTGTCTGCGTTGTCGTGACCGCTATTTCCGGTGGATTCCTAGGCATAACGCATCAAACTAACGGAGGTATTTGGATATAAAAAATATCTTTATGGAACAAAAGGAACATTTGCTGTCTAACTGGGAGTCTCGTGAGTGAAAACATCCGAAGCTCATCAAAGGTAAACGATTAATTTGATTGCTTTTCTGATTTTCGTGACCAAGTTACCTGCCTCTAGGTGTACATCATGTTTTGTTAGTATATCGATAAACTTACACAAACGCTTGTATTGTTTTTGCTGTAAAGCATAATTTCAAAATCTGAGACAGGGTGATTAACAAAAGGCTAAGCTGTGTTTCGTTATATTTCACTTGTGATTTCATGAATATGAATATTTTCTAGTAAGATTATTTGACCGTTGCACTATGCTATTTAGCGTAGTTGATGACAATTATCCAGGATCTGGGGGGTTTCCAAGAGGTTAAGAAGCGTTTGGCTGGTCATTTTTCGGAGGAAGCATGACTCGACCTTCGCCTCCCGAGCCCGTTGAGGCATTGCAGTGATGAGACAAGATAGAAATTGGGGAGAAAAAGAGGGTAAAATAAAATGTAGGTGGCTTTAGCAGCATACAGTATACAAAGGAAGTGAAGATAGAGAGGAGGGAGTGAAAGGATGATCGGTCCTCCCAAAGGTTAGTTTTCCTCAATTTCCGCTCAGCTGCCCGTAGCCCTGTTATGTAAACTCACAATGTGGAAAGGGGAAAGTGTGAGTCATAGGATGCAGAAAGGAAAGAGAGTAGTGTCAAAGAGGCAGAATAGGGAGACAGGAGGGAAAAGGATTTAGCAGAAGGGGCAGATGACAGGATAAAAGACAGTAGTGAGCAAAGATGGCAAGGGCGCATGAAACTCTTTCTCTTGTATGGGTTGGGTTGGTGGAGAGGGAGACTGAAAAGGAAACAGTAGTGATCAAAGACCTGGAGGGGGTTTGTAGTTAGATTAGTAGGCGAACAGCCTCTTATAAAGATGAGCTAAAGCATATTGTCTACCTTGTATAGAGTATAGAGTATAATGTATAGAGCAGTGGTGTAAAGTACTTAAGTAAAATAAACTTGAAAGTACTACTTAAGTAGTTTGAGGTATCTGTACTTAACTTTACTATTTATGTTTTTGACAACTTTTACATTTTTACTTACTTCATACATTTTGCCTGACACCCTAAGTACTCATTGCATTTTGAATTCTTAGCATGACAGGAAAATGTTCTAATTTACACACTTATCAAGAGAACATTCCTTGTCATCCGTACTGCCTCTGATGTGGTGGACTTACTAAACATGCTATGTTTATAAATTATGTCTGAGTGTTGGAGGGTGCCCCAGGATATCCGTAATTGTAAAAAAAACTAGAAAATGGTGCCGTCAGGTTTGCTTAATTTGTATTATTTAGCCTTAATGTGACTAGGCAAGTCAGATAAGAACAAATTATTATTTACAATGACGGCCTACCAAAAGGCAAAAGGCCTCCTGTGGGAACATGGGCTGGGATTAAAAATAACAAATGAAATATAGATCTTAGGACAAAACACACAACACGACAAGAGACAACACAACATAAAGAGTGACCTAAGACAACAACATAGCAAGGTAGCAACACATGACAACACAGCATGGTAGCAACACAACGTGGTAGTAGCACAAATCATGGTACAAACATTATTGGGCACAGACAAAAGCCCAAAGGCCAAGAAGGTAGAGTCAATAATACATCACACAAACAGCCACAACTGTCAGTAAGAGTGTCCATGAGTCTTTGAACGAAGAGATTGAGAAAACTGTCACTAGCTGCAGCGAACTGAAAAGAGGCCAGGGATGGGGATGTGTGTGCTTTGGGGACTTTTAACAAAATGTGACTGGCAGATGTATGTATGTAGCATTGGTGGCAAATCTGATGGCCAACTGGTAAAGAACATCTAGCCGCTAGAGAGCACCCTTACCTGCCGATCTATAAATTATGTCTCCGTAATCCAGCATGGGAAGGATGGTTATCTGAATCAAGGTTAGTTTGGCAGCTAGGGTGAAAGAGGAGCAATTACAATAGAGGAAACCAAGTCTCGATTTAACTGCAGCTTTGAGCCTGCCACTTTGATATGTGCTGAGAGAAGGACAGTGTACCGTCTAGCCATACTCCCAAGTACTTGTATGAGGTGACTACGCCAAGCCCTAAACCATCAGAGGTAGTAATTACACCTGTGGGGAGAGAGGCATTCTTCATACCAAACCACAAACTTTATTTTGGAGGTGTTCAGAACAAGGCTAAGGGTAGAGAAAGCTTTGTTGTACAGCGTTTAACACAAGATCCGGGGAAGGGCCAGCTGAGTATAAGACTGTATTATCTGCATATAAATGGATGAGAGAGCTTCCTACTGCCTGAGCTATGTTGTTGATGTAAATTGAGAAGAGCCTTGGGGTACTCCCTTGGTGACAGGCAGTGGCTGAGACAGCAGGTTTTCTGACTTTATACACTGCACTCTAAGAGAGGTAGTTAGCAAACCAGGCCAAAGACCCCTCAGAGATACCCATACTCCTTAGCTGGCACACAAGAATGGAATGGTCTACCGTATCAAAAGCTTTGGCCAGTCAATAACAATAGCAGCACAACATTGCTTAGAATCAAGGGCAATGGTGACATCATTGAGGACCTTTAATTAAGGTTGCAGTGACACATCTGTAACCTGAGCGGAAACCAGATTGCATACCCGAGAGAATACTACAGACATCAAGAAAGCCAGTCAGTTGATTATTGACAAGTTTTTCCAACACTTTTGATAAAGTGTTGGGAGATTAGGAAATGTTGGACAGGCGATGAGGCATGGCTGAGTCAAATAGGAATCCTGACTTAATGAAGTGGTGGTGATTACATTTTTGACAACTTTTACTTCACTACATTCCTTTAAAAATGATATACTTTTTACTCCATCAATTTTCACTGACACCCAAAAGTACTCGTTACATTTTTTAAATGCTTTGCAGGAGTATGACTAAGAATGAAAAGTCCATCACTGGCAGCATTTGGTGCGCAAGCACGCACACACACACATCGCGCCTCCCTGCTCCGTTATCAGCTAGGTTAACAAATGTGGGTCGACACACAAGTTAACTTCCCCATCTTAGTACATACATTTCACACTTACAGTGGGGCAAAAAAGTATTTAGTCAGCCACCAATTGTGCAAGTTCTCCCACTTAAAAAGATGAGAGGCCTGTAATTTTCATCATAGGTACACTTCAACTATGACAGACAAAATGAGGAGAAAAAAATTCCAGAAAATCACATTGTAGGATTTTTTATGAATTCATTTGCAAATTATGGTGGAAAATAAGTATTTGGTCACCTACAAACAGGCAAGATTTCTGGCTCTCACAGACCTGTAACTTCTTCTTTAAGAGGCTCCGCTGTCCTCCACTCCACTTATCAATGTTAGGGATGAGCTCATTGTTTGTTTGGTTCTATTCCTCTCTCCATCTCTGTAGCTTCCAGGTATGCTGGGATAAGGACCTGATCTAAGGCAATCGGGCTGACTTTGTAGTGCCTGTCCCGGATGGCTCGTTAATGTAAATGGTGATATTGAAAGACACCATGTCAGTAGTGATGTGATTTTGTAAATGTTATATTGGTATATTGTGTCATGAAAAACGTGTTGCAGTGTATATACTTTAGTATGTTTAGCTGAATGTAGGCTTTGTATGCTTTGAGTAGGTAAATGCTTAATTAATTAGTGCTGATTATGTTCTGATGGGAGGGGCTTCCCCTTTTAGTTCAAAGGGGAGCCATTGTGGGATTGAGCTGTTGATGGGGTAGCATTGTTTTTAAGCTGTCCCCATAATGGATACGTTGGCTGGCAGTACTGTTTTTCTTCCGGATTCACTGTAAATAAACACCCGTGCACAGAAATACTTTGTGGCTCCGCCATCTTTTTATTTCATAGAGGTTAGGCTTCTGGCCTACTCTACGTGACAATTGAGTACTTTTTCCACCACTGGTATAGTGTATACAGTAAGGTCTAAATTGAATAGTGTAGCATGTATAGTGTATAAAGCAGTCTTTTTTTTTTACCTTTAACTAGGCAAGTCAGTTAAGAACAAATTCTTATTTTCAATGACAGCCTAGGAACAGTGGGGTAACTACCTGTTCAGGGGCAGAAAGACAGATTTATACCTTGTCAGCTCAGGGATTTGAACTTGCAACCTTTCGGTTACTAGTCCAACGCTCTAACCACTAGGCTACCCTGCCGCCCCATGATACATGATTCCATGTGTTATTTCATAGTTTTGATGTCTTCACTATTATACTGCAATGCAGAAAATAGTAAAAATAAAGAAAAAACATTTAATAAGTAGGTGTGTCCAAACTTTTGACTGGTACTGTAGTATGTTGTATAGTGCATATAGTATTATGCATAGTGTATATAATACAGTGTATAGTGTGAAGAGTACATGGTATTGTGTATAGAGTATAGTGGATAGAGTATTATGTATAGTGTACAGAGCATAGTGTATAGAGTATTATGTATAGTATAGTGCATAGCAGAGGTGGGACCAAGTCATTGTTTCACAAGTCACAAGTAAGTCTCAAGTCTTAGCACTCAAGTCCCAATTCAAGTCCCAAGTCAAGACAGGCAAGTCCGAGTCAAACATCAAGTCAAGACTGTTAAGTATCAAGTCAAGTCTCAAGTCTTTCACTTTGAGTTGAGTCCTGAACAGGTCATAATGTGCTCTTCACCAAATGTAACAATTTCATATTTTTAACAAGACTGATAGTTAGTATATTACATTTATGCAAATCATAAACTATATATTTATTAATTACTTTCCAAATAAACATTATATTTCCATGGAAGTACATGGGTAGCCATGAGAAAGACCCCCCCCCCCAATTGTGATTGACTAAATCATCAAATCAAATCAAATTTTATTTGTCACATACACATGGTTAGCAGATGTTAATGCGAGTGTAGCGAAATGCTTGTGCTTCTAGTTCCGACAATGCAGTAATAATCCAACAAGTAATCTAACTAACAATTCCAACAAAAAAACTACTGTCTTATACACAGTGTAAGGGGATAAAGAATATGTACATAAAGATATATGAATGAGTGATGGTACAGAGCAGCATAGGCAAGATACAGTAGATGGTATCGAGTACAGTATATACATATGAGATGAGTATGTAAACAAAGTGGCATAGTTAAAGTGGCTAGTGATACATGTATTACATAAGGATGCAGTAGATTATATAGAGTACAGTATATACGTATACATATGAGATGAGTAATGTAGGGTATGTAAACATTATATTAGGTAGCATTGTTTAAAGTGGCTAGTGATATATTTGACATCATTTCCCATCAATTCCCATTATTAAAGTGGCTGGAGTGAGTCAGTGTGTTGGCAGCAGCCACTCAATGTTAGTGGTGGCTGTTTAACAGTGTCCTGTTTAACGATGGCCTTGAGATAGAAGCTGTTTTTCAGTCTCTCGGTCCCAGCTTTGATGCACCTGTACTGACCTCGCCTTCTAGATGATAGCGGGGTGAACAGGCAGTGGCTCGGGTGGTTGTTGTCCTTGATGATCTTTATGGCCTTCCTGTAACATCGGGTGGTGTAGGTGTCCTGGAGGGCAGGTAGTTTGCCCCCGGTGATGCGTTGTGCAGACCTCACTACCCTCTGGAGAGCCTTACGGTTGTGGGCGGAGCAGTTGCCGTACCAGGCGGTGATACAGCCCGCCAGGATGCTCTCGATTGTGCATTTGTAGACGTTCGTGAGTGCTTTTGGTGACAAGCCGAATTTCTTCAGCCTCCTGAGGTTGAAGAGGCGCTGCTGCACCTTCTTCACGATGCTGTCTGTGTGAGTGGACCAATTCAGTTTGTCTGTGATGTGTATGCCGAGGAACTTAAAACTTACTACCCTCTCCACTACTGTTCCATCGATGTGGATAGGGGGGTGTTCCCTCTGCTGTTTCCTGAAGTCCACAATCATCTCCTTAGTTTTGTTGACGTTGAGTGTGAGGTTATTTTCCTGACCTCACCTCCTCCCTGTAGGGCGTCTCATCGTTGTTGGTAATCAAGCCTACCACTGTTGTGTCGTCCGCAAACTTGATGATTGAGTTGGAGGCGTGCGTGGCCACGCAGTCGTGGGTGAACAGGGAGTACAGGAGAGGGCTCAGAACGCACCCTTGTGGGGCCCCAGTTTTGAGGATCAGCGGGGTGGAGATGTTGTTGCCTACCCTCACCACCTGGGGGCGGCCCGTCAGGAAGTCCAGTACCCAGTTGCACAGGGTGGGGTCGAGACCCAGGGTCTCGAGCTTGATGACGAGCTTGGAGGGTAATATGGTGTTGAATGCCGAGCTGTAGTCGATGAACAGCATTCTCACATAGGTATTCCTCTTGTCCAGATGGGTTAGGGCAGTGTGGTTGAGATTGCATCGTCTGTGGACCTATTTGGGCGGTAAGCAAATTGGAGTGGGTCTAGGGTGTCAGGTAGGGTGGAGGTGATATGGTCCTTGACTAGTCTCTCAAAGCACTTCATGATGACGGAAGTGAGTGCTACGGGGTGGTAGTCGTTTAGCTCCGTTACCTTAGCTTTCTTGGGAACAGGAACAATGGTGGCCCTTTATACGGAGACTTGATTACACACAGGTGGATTGTATTTATCATCATTAGTCATTTAGGTCAACATTGGATCATTCAGAGATCCTCACTGAACTTCTGGAGAGAGTTTGCTGCACTGAAAGTAAAGGGGCTGAATAATTTTGCACGCCCAATTTTTCAGTTTTTGATTTGTTAAAAAAGTTTGAAATATCCAATAAATGTCGTTCCACTTCATGATTGTGTCCCACTTGTTGTTGATTCTTCACAAAAAAATACAGTTTTATATCTTTATGTTTGAAGCCTGAAATGTGGCAAAAGGTCGCAAAGTTCAAGGGGGCCGAATACTTTCGCAAGGCACTGTAGCTGTCGGCTACATTAGCCACAACTTATCTTTCTTTGTGCAGCTTCAAATGTCGAACAAAGTTGGAAATTGTTGCGCCTCCATCTTTAATTTTCTTCCCGCATGTTTTGCAAGTTGCAATTCTTTTTCTGTTGATACAGTGTCGTCTTTATCATCTTTCCAAGGGCCCCATCTGAATTCACCCGCTGATGTTCCTCTGCACTGTCACACACAACTTTCTGTAAGCTGGCACAATTTGATTGGCTTGTTGTCCGATTCAAACTGTAATCCGTTAAATGAAGAGTTGATGCACTGCATACTTTTTTAAATGGCATTATTTTTAATATTTGGGCTTGGGGAGTTCAAGTCAGGTTGAGTCATAAGGCTCAAGTCCAAGTCAAGTTACGAGTCATTGGTGTCAAAGGTGAGTTGCAGTCATCATATTTGTGACTCGAGTCCACACCTCTGGTGCATAGTGTATACTGTATAATATAGAGTATAGTGCATAGTGCATAGTGTGTAGTGCATAGTGTATAGAGTATAGTGCATAGTGTATAGAGTATAGTGTATGTAGTATAGTGCATAGTATATAGAGTATAGTGTATAGAGTATTATGTATAGTATTTATAGTATAGTGTACCGTGTATAGAGTATAGTTCAAAATGTATAGATTATATTGTATAGTGCATATAGAGTATAGTGTATAGTGCATAGAGTATAGTGTATAGAATATTATGTGTCGTGTTTATAGTATAGCGTACAGTGTATAGAGTATAGTGCATAGTGTATAGAGAATACTGTATAGAGTATAGTGTATATAGTATAGTGTATGGAGTATTATTATCAAGAGAACATTTGTCACGACTTCCGCCAAAGTTGGTGCCTCTCCTTGTTCGGGCGGCGTTCGGCGGTTGTCGTCACCGGCTTTCTAGCTGCCACCAATCTGCGTTTCTTTTTCTATTTGTTTTGTCTTGATTCTACACACCTGGTTCCCATTACGTTATAATTCTTTTCGCTATTTAACCCTCTGGTTCCCAATATGTTTTGTGCGTGATTGTTCCTGGTTGAGTGTTATTAGACTGCTGTGTCGTAGTGTGTTTTCCCTGCGTAGATTTTTATGGTTTTCTTTTCGGGTAAAGTACGTTATTTTACTCAGTTCTGTGTCCTGCGCCTGACTCCATCCTCACCGCTGCACACTGACACTTGACAACATTCCTGGTCATCCCTACTGACTCTGATCTGGTGGACTCACTAAAAACATGCTTGGTTTATAAATTATGTCTGACTGTTGGAGTGTGCCCCTGGCTATCCGTAAATAAAAAAACAAGACAATGGTGCCTTCTGAATTGCTTAATATAAGGAATTTTTAATTATTTATACTTTTACTTTTTATACTTAAGTATATTTTAGCAATTACATTTACTTTTGATACTTAAGTATATTTAAAGCCAAATCCTTTTAGACTTTTACTCAAGTAGGATTTTACTAGGTGAATTTCACTTTTACTTGAGTCATTTTCTATTAAGGTGTCTTTAGTATGACAATTTGGTACTTATTCTACCACTGGTGTAGTGTATAGAGTATAGAGTATAGAGTATAGAGTATAGAGTATAGTGCATAGAGTATAGTGTGTATTGTATAGTGTATAGAGTATAGTGTAGTATGTATAGTGCATACTGTTTCGATTATAGAGTACAGAGTGTAGTGTATAGAGTATGTTGTATAGTGTATATGGTATAGTGTACAGAGCATAGTGTATAGAGTATAGTGCATATTGTATAGACTATAGAGTATTATGTATAGTGTATATAGTATAGAGTATAGTGCATATTGTATAGACTATAGAGTATTATGTATAGTGTATATAGTATAGAGTATAGTGTATAGAGTATAGTGTATAGAGTATATATTATAGAGTACAGTTGTGGCCAAAAGTTTTGAGAATGACACAAAAATGTATTTCCACAAAGTTTGCTGCTTCAGTGTCTTTAGATATTTTTGTCAGATGTTACTATGGAATACTGAAGTATAATTACAAGCATTTCATAAGTGTCAAAGGCTTTTATTGGCAATTACATTAAGTTGATGCAAAAAGTCTATTTGTAGTGTTGACCCTTCTTTTTCAAGACCTCTGCAATCCGCCCGGGCATGCTGTCAATTAACTTCTGGGCCACATCCTGACTGATGGCAGCCCATTCTTGTATAATCAATGCTTGGAGTTTGTCAGAATTTGTGGGTTTTTGTTTGTCCACCCGCCTCTTGAGGATTGACCACAAGTTCTCAATGGGATTAAGGTCTGGGGAGTTTCCTGGCCATGGACCCAAAATATCGATGTTTTGTTCCCCGAGCCACTTATCAATTGTGCCTTGCTCCATCATGCTGGAAAAGACATTGTTCATCACCAAACTGTTCCTGGATGGTTGGGTGAAGTTGCTCTCGGAGGATGTGTTGGTATCATTCTATATTCATGGCTGTGTTCTTAGGCACAATTGTGAGTGAGCCCACTCCCTTGGCTGAGAAGCAACCCCACACATGAATGGTCTCAGGAGGCTTTACTGTTGGCATGTCACAGGACTGATGGTAGCACTCACCTTGCCTTCTCCGGACAAGCCTTTTTCCAGATGCCCCAAACAATCGGAAAGGGGATTCATCAGAGAAAATGACTTTACCCCAGTCCTCAGCCGTCCAAATCCTGTACCTTTCGCAGAATATCAGTCTGTCCCTGATGTTTTTCCTGGAGAGAAGTGGCTTCTTCTTGACATCAGGCCATCCTCCAAAAGTCTTTGCCTCACTGTGCGTGCAGATGCACTCACACCATCCTGCTGCCATTCCTGAGCAAGCTCTCTACTGGTGGTGCCCTGATCCTGCAGCTGAATTAACTTTAGGAGACGGTCCTGGCGCTTGCTGGACATTCTTGGGCGCCCTGTAGCCTTCTTCACAACAATTGAACTGCTCTCCTTGAAGTTCTTGATGATCCGATAAATGGTTGATTTAAGTGCAATCTTACTGGCAGCAATATCCTTGCCTGTGAAGCCCTTTTTGTGCAAAGCAATGATGTCGGCACATGTTTCCTTGCAGGTAACCAATGTTTGACAGAGGAAGAACAATGATTCCAAGCACCACCCTTCTTTTGAAGCTTCCAGTCTGTTATTCGAACTCAATCAGCTTGACAGAGTGATCTCCAGCCTTGTCCTCTTCAACACTCACACCTGTATTAACGAGAGAATCACTGACATGATGTCAGCTGGTCCTTTTGTGGCAGGACTGAAATGCAGTGGAAGTGTTTTTGGGGGGATTCAGTTCATTTGCATGGTAAAGAGGGACTTTGCAATTAATTGCAATTCATCTGATCACTCTTCATGACATTCTGGAGTATATGCAAATTGCCATCATACAAACTGAGGCAGCAGACTTTGTGAAAATTCATATTTGTCTCATTTGCAAAACTTTTGGCCACGAGTGTATAGTGTATAGAGTATTTTTTTTTTCACCTTTATTTAACCAGGTAGGCCAGTTGAGAACAAGTTCTCATTTACAACTGCGACCTGGCCAAGACAAAGCTGTGTGACACAAACAACACAGAGTTACACATGGAATAAACAAATGCACAGTCAATAACACAATAAAAAAGTTGATATACAGTGTGTGCAAATGAAGTAAGATTAGGGAGGTAAGGCAATAAATAGGCCATACTGGCAAAATAATTACAATTTAGTAATCAAACACTGGAGTGAAAGATGTGCAGAAGATGAATGTGCAAGTAGAGATACTGGGATGCAAAGGAGCCCCCCCACAAATAAAAACAATATGGGGATGAGATAGTTGGGTGGGCTATTTACAGATGGGCTATGCACAGGTGCAATTATCTGTAAGCTGCTCTGACAGCTGATGCTTAAAGTTAGTGAGGGACATATGAGTCTCCAGCTTCAGTGACTTTTGCAGTTCGTTCCAGTCATTGGCAGCAGAGAACTGGAAGGAGAGGAGGCCAAAGTAGGAATTGGCACACACTCAAATACACACAATCCCCATCCCTCTGAATTTTTGCTCAGCAGCTAAAGTGGGGACCAGCTAAAGCTCAGCACAGAGTGAAAGTCAAGTGTTATTCCACCGGGACTCAGTGCTTAGTGGAGCAATTAGAAACGCATGCATTTTCTACCACCACACATTCTCAAACACACACACACACACACACAATTCTCCTGAAGCACAGTATTTTCAACATCTGTGTAATGACGCAACACACTCTTCCACACATTCTTCCAGACATTGTGATTACAGTAAGCTGAAGGAAAAACTCCATAAATAGCGTACAGATATCAGTTAACAGATAACACAGCACATTAGTTTCAAAGGGTAATGCATAGGGCTTTAAAAGCATGAAAATTATCCCCAGTGTACCATAGAAACACTGCCTTACATTTAGTATGCGAGGATCTACAGTGTAGGTACATTACTATCACACACACACACGAGTGTACGAGTCTGCTTCCCCTACTACATATTTTAACATCCACTTACCGTTGTCAAGCAGAGAGGAAAAACACGTACACTTTTCAGGTACAGAGAAAAATAACATCATTGTTCAGTTTGACTTATATTCTTAACTTGTGCAAAGTTTGATAGAAAACGGGTTATAGAAATAAAGTCACACACTATGCTCCCATTGAATCAGTAAACCTGATGACCAAATGGAAGAACAGAGATTCCAGTGTTCACATTGGACAATTAAATATCTCAGAGTGGAGAGAATACAAATTAGGATAGAAAGCACATGTAACGGCTGTTGGTGGAAGAAGGTGAGGACCAAGGTGCAGCGTGGTACGTGTTTGCCATTTTATTAAATATAACTGAACACTAAATACAAAGTAACAAAAGGCACAACCGAACCAGCTCCGTCAGGTGCAACACACACTAAACAGAAAATAACTACCCACAAAACCCATGTGGGCAAGAGCTACCTAAGTATGGTTCTCAATCAGAGACAACAACAGACAGCTGTCCCTGATTGAGAACCATACCCGGTCAAGAAATACAAAAACATAGAAAAAAGAACATAGAGCGCCCACCCTAGTCATACCCTGGCCTAACCAAAATAGAGAATAAAACGCCTCTCTAGTCATTTAGTCTTTTTCTTGAACAACTGATTTGGAAAAACTCTGGGCCCTAGTAATGACATTACAAGTAATTAAATGAGTATTTGCCATCACTAGGGCTCAGAAATTATCCTGTTAAATTCACCTGGCCAGAAAAAGCTCTGGGCCTAATTGTATAGTCCTCTCTGACTGACAGACCCACACAACCAAAAATATACAGTATTTCTGAGCTCAAACTTTGTATGAAAGTAATTCAAAGTATTCCTTCTCTGCTGCCTTCTTAAATAGGCTTGTCAAGCAGCCCTAGGTAAAGAAAACCATCTTAATTATAATGAAGTCTATGGGCTTGTCTGATATTCACACTACACCAGAGGTCTAGAATAACAAAGGCAAGTGTTCATGGTTTAACATGATGCAAACGTGCCTTAGGAAAAGGGACATCTCTGGTTGTGCTGTTGCTCCTTAAAAATGTATTTTGTGATGCTGGTTGTTCCTCCGCCACATTTCTTGTTCTTCAAAAATGCACTTTTACTTCTGTCTTCATTTCAGATAACTTTCAGGGGTGTCCAGAAAAACCCTGCACGAATTAACAAGCCCAGCCACAACCCAAAGATATCGCCCTCGGGAGTTTGTAACAGATCCACAATGGGTAAAGTCATTCCAGAAACACCATTATCAGATTAATCTTTATCATTCTCTGTTGTTCCTCAGATTTAGCCACCCTTTGGCTGGGACCAACCTGTCCATGCTGGGCTCCTGCCTGTCCTGGTCTCTCCTCCCTGGCCTGGTCTCTCCTCCCTGCCACCCTGCTCTGGGCACAGGGCCAGGGTTCACAGATGGCTGTGTGTGTCGATGATGAAGCACCTGTCTCTATGTTAAATTAAATGTGAATGCCAGTTTAGTCTTCTAACAGTGCTCAGCTAAGCCTTGGCTCAAAGAGACACACTCACAAACGTGTTAAGGGAAGCTACAGGTACCTTATTGTGTCTAGTATCTTTATCAAATGGTATGCTCCTATAGTTGTATTGTGTATCTTGAGGTGGCCCTATGGATAGGTGACCAACGTTAACCATAATCAAAGGACCAAAGCATGTTAATATTGCCTTGTAAACATTCAATTTTCAGCAAGAAGTCTGATTAAAAGTACACGATTCCCCTTCACATCTCTCCAACTGACACATCTGTCTCCACACCTGGACCACGTCACGCTTCACAGCCAGGTGGCGGCGGCGAGCCCACAGACTTTTATAACACATATAACCTTCGCCAATCAGATCTCAGCATGGAGAAACCCCTCCAAAACGACGATCCACACTGCTGCACCCAATTACTCTCCTCCCAAATCAGAACACTCATCATCATAATCCCCTCCCCTGAAAAAGATTACCGGGTAAGCGAATAAAGTACATAAATCCCCATGGAAATCTGTGTTTAAACTCCTCTTAAGTCTCTTAACTTTCTGTCGCCAGCTCTGTTACTGTTCTAATTCAACCAACACAGTACAGGAGGCCTACGTAGGGCATGTTTTAGATGACACTTCATATGGTGGACTACTTTTGATCAGAGCCCACATAGGGAGCCATTTAAATACTAAGATACTGTGCAGCCGTCTTCATCGACCTGGCCAAGGATTTTGACTCTGTCAATCACCACATTCTTATCGGCAGACTCAACAGCCTTGGTTTCCCTAATGACTGCCTTGCCTGGTTCACCAACTACTTCTCAGATAGAGTTCAGTGTGTCAAATCGGAGGGGAGGGCCTGTTGTCCGAACCTCTGGCAGTCTCTATGTGCCACAGGGATCAATTCTCTGGCCGACTCTTTTCTCTGTATATGTCAATGATGTCGCTCTTGCTTCTAGTGATTCTTTGATCCACCTCTAAGCAGACGACACCATTCTGTATACATCTGGCCCTTCTTTGGACACTGTGTTAACAAACCTCCAAACAAGCTTCAATGCCATACAACACGCCTTCCGTGGCCTCCAACTGCTCTTAAATGCTAGTAAAACGAAATGCATGCTCTTCAACTGATCGCTGCCCGCACCCACCTTCCCGCCTAGCATCACTAATCTGGACAGTTCTGACTTAGAATATGTGGACAACTATAAATACCTGGGTGTCTGGCTAGCCTGTAAACTCTCCTTCCAGACTCACATTAAGCATCTCCAATCCAAAGTTAAATCTAGAATTTGCTTCCTATTTCGCAACAAAGCATCCTTCACTCATCCTGCCAAACATACCTTTGTTAAACTGACTATCCTAGCAATCCTTGACTTCGGCGATGTCATTTACAAAATAGCCTTCAACACTCTACTCAGCAAATTGGATGCAGTTTATCACAGTGCCATCCATTTTGTCACCAAAGGCCCATGTACTACCCACCACTGCGACCTGTATACTCTCGTTGGCTGGTCCTCGCTTTATGTTTGTCGCCAGACCCAGTGGCCCCAGGTCATCTATAAGTCTTTGTTAGGTAAAGCTCTGCCTTATCTCAGCTCACTGGTCACCATAGCAACACCCACCCGTAGCACGCGCTCCAGCAGGTATATTTCACTGGTCATCCCCAACACCTGTTTTGGCCGCCTTTCCTTCCAGTTCTCTGCTACCAATGACTGGAACGAATTGCAAAAATCACTGAAGTTGGAGACTTATATCTTCCTCACTAACTTTAAGAGTCAGTTGTCAGAGCAGCTTACCGATCGCTGCAGCTGTACACAGCCCATCTGTAAATAGCATCCAACCAACTACCTTCCTCATCTCCATATTTGTTTTTGTTTTTCTGCTCTTTTGCACACCAGTATTTCTACTTGCACATCCTCATCTGCACATATATCACTCCAGTGTAAATTGCTAAATTGTAATTACTTCGCCACTATTGGCCTATTTATTGCCTTAACTCGTTACTTCATTTGCACACACTGTGTACAGATTTTTCTATTGTGTTATTGTTTGTTTATTCCATGTGTAACTCTGTGTTGTTTTTGTCGCACTGCTTTGCTTGATCTTGGCCAGGTCGCAGTTGTAAATGAGAACTTGTTCTCAACTGGCCTAATTGGTTAAATAAAGGTGAAATAAAAATCTATAAAAATATTTAATCTCATCATAACTACAGTACCGTCAGTAATTACCGGTTCAAACTGTAATGATTGATGCAATGTCATCACCACCAGTAGAGTCACTGAGGTGGAGGGAGAATCATGCTGTTACTCTACACAGTTATTCATACCATCTCACTCCAACATGCTAAAAAACACATGGATTCTCTCAATGCACGTAGCGAGTGGCAGTATTCCAGCTTTATTCCAGCTTTTTACAGTGACAGACAGACAGACAGAGACACAAACACACACACACACACACACACACACACACACACACACACACACACACACACACACACACACACACACACACACACACACACACACACACACACACACACACACACACAGATCTATAAATGGCCCTAAATCTTGAAATGCATTACAGCACAAAATCGGAACACTCCATTGTGAAAATGATAGATTCATTTTAGATTAGATTCATTAGATTCATTTTTCCAGGACGCAGTTTCTAAAATCAGCTTCTGCTTCACAGGGTGAAAAATAACACCACATTTACAAGTAAACCAAAAAATTATGTGAAAGCTTATTTCAGCATGACATTTTTGTAATAAGAGCGAGGAGAATGTATTAGTTTCAGGTAGCCATCTATTACTTCATCTGTCAGTGTTGTGTGTGGAGTCAGCAGCCGTTGTAATGATACAACTGCAGCTTTAGCTAGACGGAGATGCTAGAGTATAGTAATGTAGTGTTGATATGCTGGAGGAGTTATTACACATGGAGGATTAAAGCTAGAAGCAGATGAAGTAGCGTGGCTGGACCCAGTAGACCTCATATCCTGCCTTTGATTTAGGAGGGAAGTCTCCACAGACAAAATGAATAAAACAATAAATCACCAGCCTTGAAGATAAATCAGGATGACCTTTTGGAAAGATTGAGTCTCAGATTGATAAATCCCTCAGCTAATCTTGATTTACAGTTTTTCTCAATGTGTAAGCAATTTTTGGATCTGTGTTGAAATGTATAGCAGAGCAGTAATGATCAAACACTAAATACCTTTACAGAACTTCTGATCATTGTCTTGCTTTAGTACCAGACTTGCATATCTAAGACCACCTTTTACAAAACATTAAATACAAATGTCATCAGTGAATTCAAAATTCACTGTTATTGAGTGTTTTGTTCACAGAATATTAACATGTTATTTTCATCAGAAGAGAAATATGTGTTATTGTGTTCACGTCAATCAGTAAATACTACTGCACGACATGCTAAATCACCCTGTCAGTGTCATACCATGTACAATATATGGAAAGATCTAGGTAATGGGGACTGTCTAATTGTTCTGATTTTGTTACAATATTGTGGACATGCAGAGACACAGAAAGTGAAGTTGGGTTACTTCTACATAACCTTGGGTTACTCCTAAGTCATCCTCTCCAACATTGTGACGTTCCATATTTGCTTTGGTGTGGATTGAGGCCTCAGTTGTGTTGCTCCATTGTATTCGCCTTTCCTTATTTCTATTGTGGATTGTGTTTCTGCGTGCCAATGGAAAGTCTACAAAACTATGAGCAAACCAGCCTTTGTCTTGAATACATGTAATTGGATTGTGATCACATGTATGAATGAATCCTGCACACAGTGTGCTTCTTCTTCTTCTTCTTCTTCTGACTCGTCTTCGTCTGCTTCGACTCAAGAGATGAGTATGGTTGCGTTAATCTTTTTGCAGGTATTCTTGTTCTTTTGATTAATTTCTTTGCAATTTTGGCTGTATAATATAGTTTTGATTAATGTATTTATGTTTTGAGAACTACCTTTTGAAAAGGCATTGACTGTAGGCCTATTTCAACTACAGTAAAACGTAAAAGTGGGAAAATAGAAGTAAATAAATTAAGATTATTACCAGTACTGACATTTTTCTCTTCCTTCTCTTTATTCACATAATGGCACAAAGATTTGTGATAGATGTAGGGGAAATTCTAAACCACCAGTTTATGTGTTGTAAATGTCATGATTCTCTCAAAAGCCACTTATCTTTCTGGAATGTGTTTCTTGTTCCATTGAATCCAAGACAGATCAAAATTCTAGCAGACACAGATGAAAGCATAAAACTTGATAAAAAATGTAGCACTATGGATTCTAGTGGGTTCAATGGAACAAGAAGCATACATGAGACGTACATATGAGTGGCTTGGTGAATCCAAGCAGAAGACAAAGAGATCTTTACTGCGTGGCATGCTGAAGCAACAGCTGGAGCTAGCATCTCATCTAGCTGCAGAGTGGGTCAATCTGGGACCAAAATAAACCCTAGAGACCAGGGGCGGAGGGATGAGACAGAAAACAATGGAGAGAAAAAAGGTTAGTAGGGCCGCATTACAAAGAGGCTCTGTTGTCGGGGAAATCTGACATATGGAGCTTCCTTGTATTGTGTCTGAATGTCACAATCACAAGGCAAGGCAAACAAAAAGATGTTCAAATTATTAACTATTCCAAACATTTTCTTCCTAGTGTCTAAATCCTGGATAATTTATGGTCACATATTTCCAATGGTACTCAATGCCAGCATTTACAAAATTAGTCCTATCCCACCTTCATTTACTTCAGCTTGCTGTCAAACCTGTCTTTTTAGTATTCCACACATACCTCTTTGACACAATAGATGTCAAGTTAGAAAGTTGGGTGTTTTCATAATGGAACAAAAGTCAAAGAGATGATGATGAAAGTTTTCACTCAGGTTGGTGGATGATTAAAATTTCTACATCAAAGCACCTGTCGGAAATCACACAAACTTTCATACTGTAGCGGGCTTTGACGACATTGAGTGACCATACACACATACACTCTAAAAGTCACACACACACTCATGGGTGGAATTTAATTGAGTATCTCCTCTTCTGTGAGAGTTGTAAATTGTACCTAAAGAAGACCTGCCTTTAAAGATGATGTAGTTTTTATGGTTCAACAGACAACTGGCAAAATGGATTTACAGCAGGAAATAGAGAAGTGTAGTGTATTCAAATGTAAAAAGGCTACTAAAGTTTGTACAGTGGCTTGCGAAAGTATTCACCCCCTTTGGCATTTTTCCTATTTTGTTGCCTTACAACCTGGAATTAAAATATATTTTTTGGGGGGGGTTGTCTAATTTGATTTACACAACATGCCTACCACTTTGAAGATACAAAATATTTTTTACTGTGAAACAAAAAATAAATAAGAGAAAAAAACAGAACTATCTATCCCCCAAAGTCAGTACTTTGTAGAGACACCTTTTGCAGCAATTATATCTGTAAGTCTCTTGGGGTATGTGGCTTGACACATCTAGACACTGGGATTTTTTCCCATTCTTCAAGGCAAAACTGCTCCAGCTCCTTCAAGTTGGATGGGTTCCACTGGTGTACAGCAATCTTTAAGTCATACCACAGATTCTCAATTGGATTGAGGTCTGGGCTTTGACTAGGCCATTCCAAGACATTTAAATGTTTACTTAAACCACTTGAGAGATGCTTTAGCAGTATGATTAGGGTCCTTGTCTTGCTGGAAGGTGAACCTCCGTCCCAGTCTCAAATCTCTGGAAGACTGAAACAGGTTTCCCTCAATAGTTTCCCTGTATTTTGTCGCATCCATCATTCCTTCAATTCTGACCAGTTTCTCAGTCCCTGCCTATGAAAAACATCCCCACAGGATGATGGTGCCACCATGGAGATGGTGTTCTCGGGGTGATGAGTGGTGTTGGGTTTGTGCCAGACATAGCATTTTCCTTGATGGCCAAAAAGCTCAATTTTAGTCTCATCTGACCAGAGTACCTTCTTCCATATGTCTGGGGAGTCTCCCACATGCCTTTTGCCGAACACCAAATGTGTTTGCTTATTTTTTTCTTTAAGCAATGGCTTTTTTCTGGCCACTCTTCTGTAAAGCCCAGCTCTGTGGAGTGTACAGCTTAAAGTGGTCCTATGGACAGATACTCCAATCTCTGCTGTGGAGCTTTGCAGCTCCTTCAGGGTTATCTTTGGTCTCTTTGTTGCCCCTCTGATTAATGCCCTGCTTGCCTGGTCTGTGAGTTTTGTAGGGTGGCCCTCTCTTGGCAGGTTTGTTGTGGTGCCATATTCTTTCAATTTTTTTATAATGGATTTAATGGTGCTCCGTGGGATGTTCAAAGTTTCTCATGTTTTTTTTATAACCCAACCCTCATCTGTAATTCTCCACAACTTTGTCCCTGACCTGTTTGGAGAGCTCCTTGGTCTTCATGGTGCTGCTTTCTTGGTGGTGTCCCTTGCTTAGTGGTGTTGAGGACTCTGGGGCCTTTCGGAACAGGTAAATATATATGTATATCATGTGGACAGATCATGTGACACTTAGATTGTACACAGGTGGACTTTATTTAACTAATGATGTATATTCTGAAGGTAATTGGTTGCACCATATATTATTTAGGGGCTTCTAGGAAAAGGAGGTGAATACATATGCATGCACCATTTTTTTTTTTTTTAAACAAGTGATTTTTTTCATTTCACTTCACCCATTTGGACTATTTTGTGTATGTCCATTAAATTAAATCCAAATAAAAATCCACTTAAATTACAGGTTGTAATGCAACAAAATAGGAAAAATGACAAGAGCAATGAATACTTTTGCAAGGCACTGTCATTTCCACTTTAAAATATCAAACATGATTTGCCCCAAAGAAAAATGTATCAACACCTACAAAAAAATCAATTCATTATAATCCACATAATAATTAACATTTCTTGTTGCCGCAGGATTATTTTCCTGCTGTAAGCAAATTGGCTCAAATTAAGATCCTACATCTGTAGCGGTGTAATCATACATCTCGTTAATTCAGTGTAATCTCAGTATTGAAGATCCAATACTGTGATTACTGTAAGATTATTTTACAGATTAATATTGGATAAAATGATGAGCTTGATATTCTTTATGCTACTATGTTTCATACAGATGTAGGATCTTAATTTAAGCCAGTTTGCTACAGCAGGCAAATAATCATGCAGCAACACAAAATGGAAATTATAATGTGGATTATAATAAATGTATTTTTTTTTGGTAGGGGTTGATACATGTTTTCAGTAGGGTAAATCAAGTCTGACATTTTAAAGTGCAAAATACAAACATTAGAAGCCTTTTTAAACCTTGAATACATTACAAGTTTGCACAGGAAAATTCTCAGCAGCAAAAGAGGGATCAGATCCTACATCTGTACATAAAGCATACAGTCCTGTGGGCATTTGATAAATGTGTTATGATGACATATAAAACACCTTCAGATAAAATAGGTAGCAGACAAATCATTTAGAAACCTGTTTCACTGAAGATGCACAGCTTCCTTTTTCTCACACTTGGCTTGCATGGTTCTATAGTTCTGACAATCCAGCAGAGACTCATTAAATCAACAAAGCTACACACATGATGCAATTATGTGAAATCAGTCCCGTCTGCATTATGTTGCTGCTGTCAGTGACTTCTCAAACTGCCACAGTGTGCAACTCTATTCCCACAGTGAGCTCTATTGACTTCAATGGATGTTCTTTAATCACTGGTTGTACCTTTGATCAATAAGAACAGAAAGGTTTTCCGAGGTTATTTGCATGGCAAAGAATGTGTAATGATTGAGATGGTCCACTTGCTTTTCTGCTGCTCTCCTAGAAGTCCATTTCTCCTTAATCTCAACATGAAAAGTACTCTCACATTGTACACGAGGACTTTGGAACTGTGCTACAGTCTCAGAAAAATATTGTATGGTTAGGGTACAGTATATTTACCTGGGGTACAAAAACAGAGGTACAGATATTATCTCATGGAGTAACGGTTAAGGTGTTGGCTTAACAATTGCTGAACCCAGGTTCGAGTCCCGGTCAGGGCTACAGTACCTCCTGAATTTGCTACATTGCTGTGGGATGGTGGAGAGGTGTGTACATGTGAGGGACTTATAAATAGGAGGTACAGTTTTGCTACTTAATAGGAACAAACCGTTTTGTCACTGTGGTGGTACCCTAAAAAGGCAAGTTTGTAAATGTTTTATGGTAAGAACTGCTAGGGTACAATTATGTACCTATAACTAATGGTACAATTGATGTACTTTACAGGGTACCTCTACAGCGAAAGTGTTTGTACCCCTTTAAAATACAATTCGGTACCCTTTGAGGGTATAGACTTTTGTCTAGACATAGCTGACCAGTGTTTCCCAAATGGTGAATGGTGGGTCAAGGATAAAGACTGAAATCTTGAGAAGAATGAATGCTGGACAAAATCTGGACTGGACTTCTATCTCAGTTATTGCTGAAATAAAACAGGCAGTGTTATAGATAGATGTCATCAACTCTGCAAAGAGGAGAGACATCAATTAAAACAGTCTGCAGTCCAATCCAGCTGGTTTGTTGTTCAGATAAGACCCTGCTGACACGTATATGTTGCAGGCTTCAGAGAATTATAATTCTCTAAATTCTAACATGAAAATATTGAGTAAATGGATGATATTTGCACCTTGGTAATATTGATTTGAAATCCAGGATAGAAGGGGTTTGACTGCCAATTTGCCAACCCTAAAACAAAGTTAATTTATTCTACAAAACGTCTCTCTAAACATGTTGATTAGCAGTAAAAAAATATATAATACTTTGCCTGTCAGTGTAAGATGTATTTAGCATTCAAATATTCGCTGTGAATAAAGTCCATTCCATGATTTATTCTACATTAGTTTCCCTAATGTGTGAGTCATAGGCCTATATCAATAAACCCTCCCTCCCTCCCAATCTGTGATGAGGAATGTAATGTAAGCCAGATGAGGGGAGCGATATATTGCCGGTGAGCATGACATGGTCACCCTGAAAGCACATCTGTAGCTGAGGGAGGGAGAGCAGCTGGATCCATTCCGCTGGGGGGAGCCATGTGGTATTTGCATATGCATTTGTAAACATGCTCCATCCCCTAGGCACGACGCAAGTAAATGCTATCCATTTCTGGATCAGATCAGCAACGTGGTATGGAGCAGTGGAAACAGCCAGAGCATCCAGCTCTGAGCGATGTGTAAATAAACATGGTGTTTTTTCACGTCTCCTTGAAATTACAGGTGTATTGTCTGTTTTTGATATCGCAATGTTGTACGCCACAGGAGTGTTCTTGTTCAGGTGGAGCCTGTCTGTTGCATGGTTAGAATTGCTATAACCCTGCAACAGATAAACCATATAATTGTTTATCTTACACCTTTCATGAGTAAGATTCATAGATTAATGTAAGGGTCAAAGTGAAAAGAATGTTTGGGCGTAGTCTACTATTCATATTTTGTTTAGTTAGGTGTGTTATCCCTGTGAAAATCCTTACAAAGGCCTACTCCATGGTGACATCACATTAATATGATGACAAACCTACATCTGAGTCACTCAGAACAGGAGAAAATGATCTCTTGTGTTGTTTTGTATTTGATTAAAGTACAGGATGTGCCGTATACACATAAAAGGCCGTCCGCACCAAGGACGGTAACTATTACAATAAATTATACATAACTATACATTTTGGCCAGCATGGTGTGGAATCGTTCTCCACTCCACTTTTGTAGTTATCGTTGTAGTGTGAACGCTCCTGTTCACTTGAACAAATAATGTTTTTTATCTTTGTATTTATCGTGATAGTTATTGTTCTTGGTGTGGACGGACCTTAACTCTCACAGAACAAATGCAGACCCAGATAGGATTCATTTGATTACAGAGTTATACCCTGCTGGATGCACACATGGGAACATCTGCATTCCCGTTACGTAACGATCACATATATAGCGTTTCATTCTCCTTTCATGTGTTGCTGTCTCTCAGGACCATATGTTCTCAGTCCTGTCTGTATTGGCATTACTGGCATTATTACACACAGAATTAATATCCTCAGCTGAAGGGTTCTGCTTTGTGTTTGTGTGTGTTTGCGCATATGTGTGAGTGTGTGTGTTTTTGTACATGCATTAGAGTGTGCGCATTTGAGTTTGAACTGTCAGATGGGGGACAAACAAAATATATACAGTACCAGTCAAAGGTTTGGACACGACTACTCATTCAAGGGTTTTTCTTTATTTGTACTATTTTCTACATTGTAGAACAATAGTGAAGACACCAAAACTATGAAATAACACATAGGGAATCATGTAGTAAACAGAAAAGTGTTAAACAAACCAAAATATATTTTATACTTGAGATTCTTCAAAGTAGCCACCCTTTGCCTCAATGACAGCTTTGCATTCTCTCAACCAGCTTCATGAGGTAGCCACCTGGAATGCATTTCAATTGACAGGTGTGTCTAATTAAAAGTTAATTTGTGGCATTTATTTCCTTCTTAATGTGTTTGAGCCAATCAGTTGTGTTGTGACAAGGTAGGGGTGGTATACAGAAGATAGCCTTATTTGGTAAAATACCAAGTCTATATTATGGCAAGAACAGCTTAAATAAGTAAAGAGAAATGACAGTCCGTCATTACTTTAAGACATGAAGGTCAGTCAATCCGAAAAATGAATGTCAAGAACTTTTCAAGTTTCATCAAGTGCAGTCGCAAAAAAACATCAAGCGCTATGATGAAACTAGCTCATGAGGACCGCCACAGGAAAGGAAGACCCAGAGCCACCTGCTGTTGACAGCAAGTGCTTCCACACATCGTGTGTGTGTGTGTGTGTGTGTGTGTGTGTGTGTGTGTGTGTGTGTGTGTGTGTGTGTGTGTGTGTGTGTGTGTGTGTGAGAGAGAGAGAGAGCTTTTCTTTGACATCTGTTGGGAAAAATGACTGATTTACAGTTCATGAGGGTTGCTTGATCACACATATGAAGCTTTAAAAAGAATTTAATAACTTCCGGTTGCTTCAGGAAGCTTAGAATCAACACAGGTAGACCTCATAGTAGCCTGATGGATTGTCATCGAAGACAGGTTCATACGGCATTCATAACCCACATAGGCTTCAGGTTGAATTTAGGGGTCCAGGCAATGTATTCCTATGGGGAGAGAAGTCAGTGAAAACTGTTGTAAACACCTTCTTTTAACAGTTAAGGGTTAATGCTACACGATCAAGGTTAGGCTTTCACAGATCGGGAGGACCACAGGAACGTACATGAGGTCGAATTTTGCTTCTCACCCTGATGGTTCTCTCACTGTCACCCAAAAGCAAATGACATTTAGGGCCAGGCTTCATTTTGGGCCTACTTTTTCTCATGGTCGCTGCGCTTAGACCGAGCAAGCTACGGTCAAACGGGGCATCTCGTTGAACTCGGCACAGCCTAGAGATTATGGTGATACCATTTCAGGCTCTGTGAGTCTTTAAGCACCACACTTTGTCACTCCATCCTTGCTGTGTGTGTGTGTGTGTGTGTGTGTGTGTGTGTGTGTGTGTGTGTGTGTGTGTGTGTGTGTGTGTGTGTGTGTGTGTGTGTGTGTGTGTGTGTGTGTGTGTGTGTGTGTGTGTGTGTGTGTGTGTGTGTGTGTGTGTGTGTGTGTAAGATAGCTTTTCTTTGACATTTGTTGGGAGAAATGACTGATTTACAGTTCATGAGGGTTGCCTAATAACACATATGATGTTTTGGAAAGATGTCACTTTTTTAACCCTTCGAAACAGCACCTATGACACCATTTTAAGGCACTTCTGATTTACACAGGAAGCTGAAAGTGAACACATATCCTCCTTTGGGGAGGCACTTATAGAATATTGAGTTTTAAGTCTTTATGTTAAGAACAGACTTATTTACAGAGGGTTGAATGAGTGTGTGTTATTTCAGAAAATCACAGAAATCTCGCATAGCTCGGAAACACAATTCAAAAAGATTCGTCTGAACACGCTGCAACTGGATCTGTAACTACTTTTTTTAAACACCTTTTTTTGAACTTCACCAATTTGACATTGTACGATTTCTCTTAAAATACGATAGATAAATGGCTGGTTCTTTTTTTATTGACACTGTAGTTTCATTTACTTTCATTTACCTTTAATCCCAGAAAAATGGCATTAACTCAAAAACCGTTGAGGCCTGGACGCCATCTTGTTCGGGGCCAACTGCCCATTATGCCAAACCTATGCTCATCAAGTTTCGTCTTCGAATTCTTTTCTGTTTAGGAGATAAGGCCACGTTGTGAATGTTTTGTACATTTGCAATATGATTCCACTCGCCCTATTTACCGGGACAGCAGAAAAAGGACAAAAATTTGAACGTTTTATAAAAAAGGAAACCGAATGTCTGAGAGACTTCGTTTGATGACTTCCTGGAAGATCCGGCCCTGCTGCACGGCCTGCCGCCGTCCGCAAATTTGAGAAAAGTTGTCGGACGTCTAGGAAGGGACCGTACATTTGCAATGTGGACTTTCTCACTAACCATATGGCGAATGTCAAAATATTCCCTTAATGTATGCAAGGATAAATGAAACTGCTGAAGGTAGTCTCATCATTGCCTCCCCTATCCAGGGAGATACAGAAGCCATGTGGAACTGTCTTTGGTGCTGAAACCATGTGGAACTGTCCGTGGTGCTGAAACAGGATATAAGCTGCAGGCTGTTAGAAAACAGCTAAAATAACACTTTGGTCTGTTTTCTCAGGAAATCAATCTGCCCTGTAAACAGAATTGTACAAAATCACAGTTCTCTAAAGAATTAGCAGATTTTATAATCAGATTTAGGATGACCACAGTTGACATGAGTAGGCAATAATTGGCTTGAAGAAGCAAAACTTGAGTCATGGTAAAGACAGAGAGGACATTTTTAAACATGATTTCTCTTTTCCACTTCTGAGGACCAGAGCGAAGCTAGTGAAGAGAAACCGAGAGAGAATACACATTTACATTTTATACTTTTCCAATAAATGCATTACCTTATTTTACCTCTGCCATCCAATGAAATTCATGAATATTCTAAAGGTTGCAAAGAAAGGAAAACAACATTATGAATTCTGCAGTAATAAAATGCATACTTAATGTACTAGTAGTGTGGGAAAGTGAATACATCAAGCCAGCTTCATGTATTTTTGTATCACATAACCATTATTGAATAATATTCTACATGTAATGTAGCTCTGTAGCTCTATATAGGGCACTAAGTTTGAAGCTGAACTGACTAGGAAAGTCATAGAATACAACTAGAACTAGGGCTTGGAGATTTTCTTCTGGTCGGTCACCTGGGTAAGGCGAAACTCAAATCCTTAGATATAACCTTATATTCTGTTATTCCACTCAGCGCCTACATGCCCCAAAAAGGGCAGAAGCTATTTCCATATTTATTGAAGTGTGGCTGTGATGAATAAATCAAAGCCCCAGCTAATGGCCTTTGCACATTCCTTAATAAATCTCCTCTTTAATATGCATCATTAAGTACTCGCCTGTGTGTGGCTGCTCAAAAGGCCTAGAGTGCTTTGTTTTCATTTGCTAAAACATTCCTCCCTCTCTTTTTTCCGCCTGTTGTTGTTGTGTTGCTGTTCTCTTCTCTCTTGGTGCTTACTGACCGTACCATCCCCTCAACCACTGGGTCACAATCACTACAAGTTTTCATGATTAAACACGATGCAATCAGCCAATTAAGATAGACTGGTGTCCAATTAGTGATGTGAAATCTCACGTTGTATTGAACTGTCAGACAAAAGAGGAGGTCGAGGGTACCGTTTCTCTTTGATTTCAAGACCGCCCCGGACATCAGCTCAAACATACACATTCAAATGTTATTAGCATATTGCTACTCAGAAATACTTTACTTATCACACAGACCAACCATCCTCTCAAACCAGCTCATTCAAAAACACGTGAAGAAATATGTCATTTGTTTAATGGAATGTTTCATGTAATACAGCATTAAACATGTAACCCTAGAGACAGCACAAAAATAAATTCACATGGTCATTTGTCACATCTGATCTTATCTGAGTGTGATCTCCATGGTTACTATGCCAGAATGTCTGCAGAGCCACTGGGACAGGAATGATTCGATCATGAATCAACATTTCTCTCAGAAAGCAAATGCAAAGTGTCAGAAAATGGGAGCTATAGTGTGAATGTGAGGAGAGCCTTGGTGGCTGGGCGAGACGGGAGCATTGTAGCGCGTGTGAAATGGTAAGCTAGGAAGCTGGGCTAGGCATTGTTCAGGCAGGAGAATGGATTTCTGAATGGTGTCCAGCAGGCAGTCTGAGGCCTAGGATTCAAACAGGCACAGCTTCCTCTCTCCTTCTCTCCCTGGGTGAGAACACACACACACACACACACACACACACACACACACACACACACACACACACACACACACACACACACACACACACACACACACACACACACACACACACACACACACACACACACACACACACACAATGGGAAGCACCAGCATGAATAGGACATTTCAAGACGTAAGAGGGGAGCTAAACTAGAAAATGTGTGCATAATGGATGCTCAGCGAGTAGAAATTAATCATTTTAATATCTACAGACTACATTCTAATGAGGCTCTGGCTATAAACATGACTGGCTGCTGGCAGGGGATGAAATGTACAGTCCAAAATGTTATAGAACACAGCAAGGAACTGTTCCAAGTTGATTTGTCAATCATTTCAAATACGGCAGAAAGCATTTTTTTCATAAATATTTTGTATCCAGTTGCCCAGGTCTCCACCTTGATACTTTGAAGGAGGGAGAGGAAGAGAATCGAGAAATGTGATGAGAGGACATGAAACAAAACAAGAGGACAGAAGAGGAGAGGACATTCAAGAATAGGTAAGAAAACACGAGGACAGAAGAGGAGAGGACATTCAAGGATAGGTAAGAAAACACGAGGACAGAAGAGGAGAGGACATTCAAGGATAGGTAAGAAAACACGAGGACAGAAGAGGAGAGGACATTCAAGGATAGGTAAGAAAACACGAGGGAAATTAGAGGAAGAGACGTGAGGTCCTTCAGGTCTACTTGACATGGCTGCATGCCTCATTACCTGCCCCCTGTCCACCCTCCCTTTCCCATCCCTCCACACATGCACACCACCTCCACCTCTCCCTCCCATCTTCTCCTTCTCTCCCCACTTCCACCCACCCAAAAACTATTTTTCGTCCTGTCCTCAATTCCCCCCATTGTTCCTGGCCTCATCGGCTCCCTGCTCCTTCTTTCCCTCCCTCCCTCCCTCCCTTCTCAGTGCCTCCCTCTAATTGTGTCCTCTCGCTGCCTCCCTCTTTCCCCTGGGTGGCTGTGCAACTGAGGCTATGCTATGTGGCTGAGGTGGCGGTGCGATACCAGGTCGGCTGTTCTGCTCCATTTGGCACATCTGTTGGGACTGGCATGTCTCAATGACACCCAGCAGCTCTACCATTCTTCTGCTCCACGGCACCAGTCTCCACAGCACCAGTCTCCATAGCACCAGTCTCCATAGCACCAACACAATTAAAACCCAGACCCAGACCCATCCGAAAGAGTCCCCTGTTCCTCCGTCCATACATACAGAACCTCGAGCTACCTCTGTGTCTGTAATAAACCATTTGACTTTGGTTTGAACTGATTGTATGCAACTGGGTGCTCAGAATCCACGGGTAAACAAATTATTTATGTTACAACCAGATGGTTGCACAACAGTGATCTTGGTGTTTTGGGACACCAGAGATAAACATGGTTAGAGGGGCAGTCTATGAAACTATCTACCCTGGGACATCATGGGGTGACATTGGAGAAGGCTGTCAGGGAAGTCACAGTGTAGTGGAAGAAAAAAGGAGAGGAGGAACAGGACAAAGTGGGAGGGCTGGATAACTGTCAGTGAGAGAATTAGGTGTTGTGATTGATAGGTGAAACTATATCTACACTATGTGACCATAAGTATGTGGACACCTACTCGTCCAACATCTCATTCCAAAATCACGGGCATTAATCTGGAGTTGGGCCCCACTTTGCTGCTATAACAGCCTCCACTCTTCTGGGAAGGCTTTCCACTAGATTGTGGAACATTGCTGCAGAGAATTGGTTCCATTCAGCCTCAAGAGCATTAGTGAGGCCCGGGCACTGATGTTGGGCGATTAGGCCTGGCTCACAGTCGGCGTTCCAATTCATCCCAAAGGTGTTCGATGAGGTTGAGGCCAGGGCTCTGTGCAGGCCAGTCAATTTCTTCCACACCGATCTCAACAAACCTTTTCTGTACCTCGCTTTGTGCACGGGGGCATTGTCATGCTGAAACAGGAAAGGGCCTTCCCCAAGCTGTTGACATGAAGTTGGAAGCACAGAATCGTCTAGAGTGTCATTGTATGCTGTAGATTTAACTTCTTCGGGCTAGGCCCCTTTTTTCTCCATTTCCACCTGAATGACGTGCACAAAGTAAACTGTCATGCCCTGAACCAGGATATGCATATAATTGGTACCATTGGAAACACAATAACATGGTAGGAGAAAATCCAAACAAAAACGAACCAGATTTTGTTTGAGAGAGACCTAGAAATTATAAATGCAAGAGAAAGGTTATATTGTAAAATATCTCACTGGATGCAATTCCTCTGGCTTCCACAGAGTGTCAGTAGTCTACGTTCAAGGTGTCAGGCTTGTAACTTCAAAAACGAATAAGAAATAACAGTTTTTGAAAGAGATGACACAGTTGCGCACCTGCTAAAATTGGTTTCCTATTGAACATAGTTATTTCCAAAATAAATGTTATAGTTTGATTACATTTTAGGGTGTCTGAGGAGTAAATAGATCCTTTTTTAACTTGTTGAAACAAAGTTTAGGGGTAGATTTTGGATTCCTTTCTCTGCAAGTTGAACGAGTGGATTGCTCAAATCGATGGCGCCAACTAAACAGACTTTTTGGGATATAAAAAATGATTTTATCTAACAAAATTACACTACATGTTATACCTGGGATCCTTTGGATGACAAATCAGAGGAAGACTTTCAAAAAGTAAGTGAATATTTAATCTTTATATGTGAATGTATGAAACCTGTGTTGGTGGAAAAATATTTTGATGTGGGGTGCCGTCCTCAAACGATCGCATGGTATGTTTTCGCTGTAATAGCTACTGTAAATTGGACAGTGGCATTAGAATAACAAGAATTTAATATTTCAGCCGATATAAGACACTTATATGTACCTAAATGTTTAAAATCCATAATAACTATTAGAATTGATTTAAATTACGCACCCTCCAGTTCACCGGAAGTTGTCCTGCTAGCGGGACACCGATCCTTAAGGTTTCCCTTCACTGGAACTAAAGGGCCTAGACCGAACCATGAAAAACAGCCCCAGACCCTTATTCCTCCTCCATCAAACTTTACAGGTGGCACTATGCATTGGGGCAGGTAGCATTCTCCTGGCATCCGCCAAACCCAGATTTTTCCACCGGACTGCCAGATGGTGAATTGTGATTCATCACTCCAGAGAACGTGTCTCCAGTGCTCCAGAGCTCCAGAGTCCAATGGTGGCGAGCTTTACACCCCTCCAGCCAACGCTTGGCATTGAGCATTATGATCTGAGTGTTGTAACAGAGGACAGAATATTTCTATGCGCACGCGCTTCAGTCCTCGTCAGTCCTTTCTGTGAGATTGTGTGGCCTACCACTTTGTGGCTGAGACGTTGTTTGTCCTAGATGTTTCCACTTCAAAATAACAGCACTTACAGTTGACCTAGGCAGCTCTAGCAGGGCAGAAATTTGACGAACTCACTTGTTGGAAAGGTGCCAATGTTTGTCTATTGAGATTGCATGGCTGTGTGTTCGATTTTATACACCTGTCCGCAATGAGTGTGGTTGAAATAGCCGAATCCACTAAATTGAAGGTGTGTCCACATACGTTTGTATATATAGTGTATCTGTGTATATAGTGTATCTGTGTAGAGGTTTTCCTCGGACCTCTGATCCACACTGCAGAGTAATTTATTGACAGATGGACGGGCAGTATCATCAACCAGACAGACATGAGATGTATGACAATCACTGCGACATACGGAGAGAGGGGGAAGAGAAGGGGAACAGGGAGGAAGTGAGAGACAGACAAAGATTGAGAGACAGAAGAAAGGCAATTGAGAGGAAAGAGAGAGAGGTGTAGAAGATCTTAATATATCTTTTTTTTAAATGTATGGCTTCCATGTCTCACTGAAGGCCTCAGATGAATAAGGCCAACCTCTAACAGGATGTAGAATAAGTTGATTACAGAAAGGAGGTACAGTACATTAGGAGAAATTGCCAGTGGTGTTTCTCAAATGCCTCGGGGTGAGTGAGGAACTCTCTCCTCCAAAACCAGTTATTCTGACTACAGGGTGCAAGTCGGCTCTGCACAGCTCTGCTGAATTGCCAAGCAATATTAGGAAATATAGAGTATCAGCTGAAAGGAGAGTGGGAGGAAAAATAGGGGGGAGAGAGAGAGCTTGTGGACTGCATCTGTTCTGATCACTTCCCTCCTCGTTATTTCAGTTTGTGTTTAGTTACTTAACTGTAATGACTGGAGTTGTGCTGTTCTCTCCCAGAATTACTGCTAATCATACAACCATGTTGCATTTATGGCATCAAAAACCAACAGAGAGTGAAGCCAGGGAACTATCTCCAAGTTGTCAACGAGCCATTAGCAGTCTTTTCTACAGCTGCTGCATGGACACCAGCCCTTGGCTAGCCAAGCTAGTTCTATTGTGATCTACAGTGGCTCAATCTCAAATAATATCCTATTCCCTCCCTATAAAGTGCACTGTTGGCTAAAGGGCCATATGGCTCAGGTTAACATCAGTGCACTATGTAGGGTATAGGCTGTCATTTCAGATTGAGCCTGTGTTATAGTCATCATAACCAATACTCACAGCCTAGGCCTTCAGGCAACAAGTAGTGCCCGACCTTCTGGTTGTGGTGGCAACTGCGATGTTAAAAGTTGCAGTGGTTCCTTTTGGTGAGGAATATCAAATCCATTTTACAAATGCACAAGTGAAATACAATTGTGTGGAAATACTGGAGCACTTGTGGAATGTAAGGGTTCTCTCATGCTCTAAAATGTCATGAATACTTTGATTTATCTCTGTGTTGCTCACCTAGAAGCATAACATTTGTTTTGTTCTGGTATGCATGGCTGGAGTGAGAGTGAACCCTGAATTCAAAGTTTGGTATTGCATCAGCAGTTTTTCTCTTGTTTTGTCAGTCACTATAACAGTCACTCAATTAGCCATGGGCATGAACATGCTTACATGCTTACATTAGCTTACCAGGTAAGTGAGTCTAGCCAGCTATTTACACCTTGTAGTAATCATGGCTAAATTAGGCAGGGGTAAAGTGACTGCATAGATAATAAACAGCGAGTTGCAGCAGTGTAAAGACAAAGGGGTCAATGCAAATAGTTTGGGTGACCATTTGATTAATTGTTCAGGAGTCTTATGGCTTGGGTGTAGTAGCTGTTAAGGAGCCTTTAGGACCTAGAATTGGCACTCTTTAACCATTTTTGGGGCTTTCCTCTGACACCGCCTAGTCTATACATACAGTTGAAGTCGGAAGTTTATATACACTTAGGTTTGAGTCATTAAAACTAATTTATCAACCACTCCACAAATTTCTTGTTAACAAACTATAGTTTTGGCTACTCGGTTAGGACATCTACTTCTGCATGACACAAGTAATATTTCCAACAATTGTTTACAGAGTGAATTATAAGTGAAATAATCTATAACAATTCCAGTGGGTCAGAAGTTTACATACTCTAATTTGACTGTGCCTTTAAAGAGCTTGGAAAATTCCAGAAAATTATGTCATGGCTTTAGAAGCTTCTGATAGGCTAACTGACATCATTTGAGTCAATTGGAGGTTTACCTGCCTATCTTCAAACTCAGTGCCTCTTTGCTTGACATCATGGGAAAATCTAAAGAAATCAGCCAAGACCTCAGAAAACAAATTGTCGACCTCCACAAGTCTGGTTCATCCTTGAAACAATTTCCAAACACCTGAAGGTACCACGTTCATCTGTACAAACAATAGTACGCAAGTATAAACACCATGGGACCACGCAACCGTCATACCGCTCAGGAAGGCATGTTCTGTCTCCTAGAGATTAACGTACTTTGGTGCGAAAAGTGCAAATCAATCCCAGAACAACAGCACAGGACCTTGTGAAGATGCTGGAGGAAACAGGTACAAAAGTATCTATATCCACAGTAAAACGAGTCCTATATCGACATAACCTGAAAGGCCGCTCAGCAAGGAAGAAGCCACTGCTCCAAAACTGCCATAAAAAGCCAGACTAGGGTTTGCAACTGCACATGGGAACAAAGATCATACTTTTTGGAGAAATGTCCTCTGGTCTGATGAAACAAAAATATAACTGTTTGGCCATAATCATCGTTATGTTTGGAGGAAAAAGGGAGAGTCTTGCAAGCCGAAGAACATCATCCCAACAGTGAAGCACGGGGATAGCAGCATCATGTTGTGGGGGTTCTTTGCTGCAGGAGGGACTGGTGCACTTAACAAAATAGATGGCATCATGAGGCAGGACAATTATGTGGATATATTGAAGCGACATCTCAAGACATCAGTCAGGAAGTTAAAGCTTGGTCGCAAAATGGGTCTTCCAAATGGACATTGACCCCAAGCATACTTCCAAAGTTGTGGCAAAATGGCTTAAGGACAACAAAGTCAAGATATTGGAGTGGCCATCACAAAGCCCTGACCTCCTTCCTATAGCACATTTGTGGGCAGAACTGAAAAAGCGTGTGCGAGCAAGGAGGCCTACAAACCTGACTCAGTTACTCCAGCTCTGTCGGGGGAATGGGCCAAAATTCACCCAACTTATTGTGGGAAGCTTGTGGAAGGCTACCTGAAACATTTGACCCAAGTTAAACAATTTAAAGGCAATGCTACCAAATACTAATTGAGTGTATGTAAACTTCTGACCCCCTGGGAATGTGACGAAAGAAATAAAAGCTGAAATGAGTCATTCTCTCTAATATTATTCTGACATTTCACATTCTTAAAATAAAATGGTGATCCTAACTGACCTAAGACAGGGAATTTTTACTAGGATTAAATGTCAAGGATTGTGAAACTGAGTTGAAATGTATTTGGCTAAGTGGTATGTAAACTTCCCACTTCAACTGTAGGTCCTGGACAGCAGGAAGCTTGGCCCCAGTGATGTACTGGGCCGTACGCAATACACTCTGTAGCGCTTAATGGTCGGATGCCGAGCAGTTGCCATACCAGGCGGTGATGCAACCAGCTCTCGAAGGTGCAGCTGTAAAACTTTGAGGATATGGGGACCCATGTCAAATCATGTCAAATCTCCTGAGGGGGAAAAGGCATTGTCGTGCCCTTTGTCGTGCCCTCTTCACGAGTGTGTAGGTGTGTTTGGACCATGATAGTTTGTTGGTGATGTGGGCACCAGGGAACTTGAAACTCTCAACCTGCTCCACTCCAGTCCCGTCGATGTGAATGGGGGCATGTTCGGCCCTCCTTTTCCTGTAGTCCACGATCATCTCATTTGTCTTGCACACGTTGAGGTTAAAATCAGTGCACCATGTATAGGCTGTCATTTAGATAGAGCTTGTGTTGTATTCATCATAACCAATACTCACAGCCTAGGCTTTTCATTCAACAAGTAGCGCCCAACATTCTGGTTGCTGTGGCAACTGCGATATTAAAAGTTGCAGTGATTGCTTTTGGTGAGGAATATCAAATCCATTTTTACAAAAGGCAAGCCACAAGTGAAAAGCAATTTTGTGGAAATACTGGAGCACTTGTGGAATGTAGTGGTTCTCTCATGCTCTGAAACGTCATGAATACTTTGATTTATCTCTGTGTTGCTCGCCTAAAAGCATAACATTTGTTTTGTTCTGGTATGCATGGCTGGAGTGAGAATGAACCTCTATGCGTCCCTATGCATCCCACCCCGTCAACAACATGCTGAAACACATTTATTCTACAAAAGACAACCAAATTCATCCCTCCCAACCATCCCGTCCCCACCAAAACACACCATGTGTTTGTTTCCTGTCAAATGTATCTGTGCCAAGCCACCGAAGCCCTTCCACTCTCCTCTCTTCCCCGGCCCCTCTCCTCTCTTCCCCGGCCCCTCTCCTCTCTTCCCCCTCTCCTCTCTTCCCCAGCCCCTCTCCTTTCTTCATAGGCCACTCTCCTCAGCAGCTCCTCTCCTCTTCCCCAGCTCCCCTTTTCCCCGGGCCCCTCTCATTCCTCTCTTCCCCGGCCACTCTCACTCCTCTCTTCCCCGGCCACTCGCCACTCTCATTCCTCTCTTCCCCGGCCACTCTCATTCCTCTCTTCCCCAGCACCTCTCATTCCTCTCTTCCCCGGCCACTCGCAACTCTCATTCCTCTCTTCCCCGGCCACTCTCATTCCTCTCTTCCCCGGCCCCTCTCCTTCCTCTCTTCCCCCCCCCACCTCCTTCCCTCTCTTTCCCGGACACTCTCCTCCCCAGCTCCTCTTTTCTCTTCCCCGGCTCCTCTCCTCTCTTCCCCGACTCCTCTCCCCTCTTCTCTTCCCCGGCCACTCTCATTCCTCTCTTCCCCGGCTCCTCTCATTCCACTCTGCCCCGGCCACTCTCATTCCTCTCGTCCCCGGCCACTCTCATTCCTCTCTTCCCCGGCCACTCTCATTCCTCTCTTCCCCGGCCACTCTCATTCCTCTCTGCCCCGGCCACTCTCATTCCTCTCTTCCCCGGCCACTCTCATTCCTCTCTGCCCCGGCCACTCTCATTCCTCTCTGCCCCGGCCACACTCCTTCCTCTCTGTCCCGGCCACTCTCATTCCTCTCTGCCCCGGCCACTCTCATTCCTCTCTTCCCCGGCCACTCTCAGTCCTCTCTGCCCCGGCCACTCTCATTCCTCTCTGCCCCGGCCACTCTCATTCCTCTCTGCCCCGGCCACTCCGCTCACTCCATCATTTGCAAATAAATTCATTAAAAATCCTACAATGTGATTTTCTGGATTTTTTTCTCATTTTGTCTGTCAGAGTTGAAGTGTACCTATGATGAAAATTACAGGCCTCTCTCATCTTTTTAAGTGGGAGAACTTGCACAATTGGGGGCTGACCAAATACTTTTTTTGCCCCACTGTATATACAGGAGGTACCTGTACCGAATCAATGGGGCGGGGGTACAGGTTAGTTGAAATAATTTGTACATGTAGGTAAAGGTAATGTGACTATGCATAGATAATAAACAGCGAGTTGCAGCAGGAAGCTTGGCCCCAGTGATGTACTGGGCTAAACGCATTACACTCTGTAGCGCCTTAAGGTCGGATGCCGAGCAGTTGCCATACCAGGCGGTGATACAACCTGTAGTTTAGCATCTGCTTCATCTGACCATTTGTTTATAGGCCGAGTCACTGGTGCTTCCTGCTTTAATTTTTACTTGTAAGCAGGAATCTTGAGGATAGAGTTGTGGTCGGATTTACCAAATGGAGGGCGAGGGAGAGCTTTGTGTGTGGAGTACAGGTGATCTAGAATTGTTTTCCCTCTGGTTGCACATTTAACATGTTGACAGAGATTTGGTTTCCCTGCATTAAAGTCTCCAAGCAACTAGGAGTGCCGCCTCTGGGTGAGTGGTTTCCTGTTTGCTTATTTCCTTATACAGCTGACTGAGTGCAGTCTTAGTGCCAGCATCTGTCTGTGGTGGTAAATAAACAGCCACGAAAAGTATAGCTACTCTCTAGGCAAGTAGTGTGGCCTGCAGTTTATCACAATATACTCTACGTCAGGCGAGCAACATCTAGAGACTTCCTTAGATTTCGTGCACCAGCTATTGTTTACAAATATGCACAGACCGCCCCCCCCCCCCTCGTCTTACCGGAGTGTGCTGTTCTATCCTGCCGGTGCAGCGTATTTCCCGCTAGCTGAATATCCACGTCGTCATTCAGCCACGATTCCGTGAAGCATAGGATATTACAGTTTTTGATGTCCCATTGGTAGGATATTCGTGATCTTACCTCTTCTAGTTTACTGTCCAATGATTGCATGTTGACGAGTAATATTGATGGTAACGGCAGCTTTCCTAGTTGTCTTCTGCGGGTTCGGACGAGGAATCCGAACTCTTTTTCCTCTGCATCGCTTCCTTTTGCGAATAATAGGGATGTCAGCCTTGTGGGGTGTTTGGAGAATATTGTTTGAGTTGTTGTTGTTGTTGTTGTTGAAGAAATCTTCATCTAATCCGAGGTGAGTGATCGCTGTCTTGATATCTAGAAGCTCTTTTCTGCCGTAAGATACGGTTGCAGAAACATTATGTACAAAATCATTTTTGGGATTGATAGACCTAACAACTAGAAATGGGCAGATGTTTTAGTAAGTGGTGTCAGGTAGTCTCTGAGCCAGGTAGCAATAGTTTGCAAAACACATAAAAGATTTTTGCCTTGTATTGTCCCACCCAGGTCAACTACATATCTTTGGAAAGCGTATCTCATTGGCTATAAGACTGTCAAGGTGCCATAGTAGCAATCCCCTGTGTAATGGATGCCTACTGCGCATATGCAGGCAACATCATATTTTTGATGCCCAAAGATATAGTCACTCGGTGGACATTCAATGTTACTATTAAGTTATACATCATCAGATAACATTGGAAATAGGCTAGATTTGTTCCTGCCAACCTACGAATTTATTTGATACCCCTCATCTAGCTATAGCTCAAACACAGACCACATGGAAGCTTACCTTGTAAGACGTTTGCTGTTTTGTGAAAACGTTGTGTGAAATAAAACATTTGACTCTCGGGCTGGTGATCAATAACGGTAGGGCACAGACAGACAAATAAGATATCCTCATGATCTGTGGAGTCCCGGCTTTGGTGTGTATCAATGTATTCCGTGTTTATTTTGCTTATGTTTCACAACGCTAACCGGAATGCAGGTAGCAACCATCTTGAAATGAGGTCACTGACTCGGCCTGCCCTTTTACAATTGTATGCCCATATATGGTAGTAGTTCACACAAAATATTTGAAGGCACCAATTAATAGCCAAGATACTCAGCTTTCCGCAGACACCCTGCTTTTGCAGATTGGCGTTACCATTCTCATATCAGACAAGCGTCCAAATTAGTGTCCTGCTGCATGAAAGCAGCAGCTCTAGCCTTTAGCTCTGTGCAGATGTTGTCTTTACGTACAGTCACTGCGGGGATGACGTCGTCGATGCATTTATTGATGAAGCAGATGACTGAGGTGGTATACTCCTCAATGCCATGGGATGAATCCCGGAACATATTCCTGTCTGTGCTAGCAAAACAGTCCTGTAGCGAAGCATCTGCATCATTTGACAATATGTATTTTTTTTGTATCATCATCTTTGAAATGCAAGAGAAAGGCCATAATATATTATTCCAGCCCAGGTGCAATTTAGATATTGCATGTGCAAAGTTATAGTGTAATCCAATGAACCATTCAATTTCTGTTCAACATTTTGAATCAAGACTGTCCAAATGTTTTATTAATAACTTTTCATGTTCAAAACTGTGCACTCTACTCAAACAATAGCATGATATTATTTCACTGTAATAGCTACTGTAAATTGGACAGTGCAGTTAGATTAACAAGAATGTAAGCTTTCCACCAATATCAGATAGGTCTATGTCCTGGGAAACATTCTTGTTACTTACAACCTCATGCTAATCGCATTAGCCTACATTAGCTCAACCGTCCCGCAAGGGACCCACCAATCCTGAAGTTTTAAAACTGCACACTGTTCTCTCCACCTCCTAGAGGGGGGCAACTTAAATGTTTTGCGCAATAGGTTGTGTGGTAGCCCAAACAAATCAATAAGGCCCCCAAAAGGCTAGAGTCAGCCCTGCTCCTTGCTACTTGAGCGCCAAGTGTTCAACAGCCAGGCAAACAAATTAGCATTAGAGACTTGACCCCCACTAAAAGCAAGGGCAGGCTGGGAAATTGGAATTTAGACTATTACAGTTACAGCGGCACACTCTCCAGACACACACACTCCCCAGACAAAGTCCACAGACACACACTCACACGCAGACACAAAGGTAGACACACAGAGCGACATACACACAGACAGGCATCAGTCCCAGAGGGGTGCAAAGCCCATAATTTACACACCATTCGGTTTGATAGAGCCAATATACTGTAATATGCATCACATACTAAACCACACTAAGAACGACTACAAAGAGCCCATAAATGTGTCTGTAAGGGTGGATGGTATGCCCCTTACTTGCCCTGGATGGTTCGAGCTGTCTGGCTGATGTTGTTGAGCAAGGAGACGCAGGAAGCAGAAGATTCAATACAAAGGTTTGGTGCAGGTATTTAAAAAATAAACAAATCATCCAACATGATGCTAGACAAGGCTCAAGTTAAGACAAGGCTCAAGTTAATTAGTAAATTGATTTCAAATGAATATAAAGACTGAAGATCAGTCTGACTAACCCCTAGGGCTCAGAACAACCCTAACTAACCCCTTTAGAGACAGGTGGTTTTCTTAATCTCCCATAAAGCTCCACACCTGAGCATTTATAACCTGGTAGAGAATAGGTGACATGAAACAGGAAACACTTGTAATTAAATGCAAACTAAGCCAATAAACAATTAGAAAAGTAAACAATAACAGTTTAAATACTATAATCTGTATAATACAGCCATTTAAAGCACTGGACTAGAGCAGGACCTCCCCCCTCCTCCCTTCTTAATGAGCAGACCATGGCCACCTGTGAGCTTGGTGGCCACGCCCCTCCACATGCTACAAGACAGATCTCACACACAAGCTTTTGTAAGTACTACTTTAGACTAGCAAATAGGACTGCTGAGACATGCCAATAGTACTGCTTTAGACTGGCCAGTAGTATTGCTTTAGACTGGCCAGTAGTACTGTTTTAGACTGGCCAGTAGTACTGTTTTAGACTGGCCAGTAGTACTGCTTTAGACTGGCAAATAGTACTGCTTTAGACTGGCAAATAGTACTGCTTTAGACTGGCAAATAGTACTGCTTTAGACTGGCAAATAGTACTGCTTTAGACTGGCAAATAGTACTGCTTTAGACTGGCAAATAGTACTGCTTTAGACTGGCAAATAGTACTGATTTATAGACTGGCAAATAGTGCTGATTTATAGACTGGCAAATAGTACTGATTCATAGACTGGCAAATAGTACTGCTTTAGACTGGCAAATAGTACTGTTTTAGACTGGCAAATAGTACTGCTTTAGACTGGCAAATAGTACTGCTTTAGACTGGCAAATAGTACTGCTTTAGACTGGCAAATAGTTCTGCTTTAGACTGGCAAATAGTTCTGCTTTAGACTGGCAAATAGTACTGCTTTAGACTGGCAAATAGTTCTGCTGTAGACTAGACAACATGACTAATTAACTTGATCTGATTTACTTCTCATGCCTTCTGTAATTTATATTCAATGTTTAGAAATGATTTAGAATAAATCAGACACTGGTGACGCACTCAACCTAAATTAATATTTGGTGAAGTGTCCAAGCTACTACGTATATCACCATGTACAGTGGGGCAAAAAAGTATTTAGTCATCCACCAATTGTGCAAGTTCTCCCACTTAAAAAGATGAGGCCTGTCATTTTCATCATAGGTACACTTCAACTATGACAGAGAAAATTTGAAAAAAAATACAGAAAATCACATTGTAGGATTTTTTATGAATTTAGTTGCAAATTATGGTGGAAAATAAGTATTTGGTCAATAACAAAAGTTTATCTCAATACTTTGTTATATACCCTTTGTTGGTAATGACAGAGGTCAAACATTTTCTGTAAGTCTTCAGAGGGTTTTCACACACTGTTGCTGGTATTTTGGCCCATTCCTCCATGCAGATCTCCTCTAGAGCAGTGATGTTTTGGGGCTGTTGCTGGGCAACACGGACTTTCAACTCCCTCCAAAGATTTTCTATGGGGTTGAGATCTGGAGACTGGCTAGGCCACTCCAGGACCTTGAAATGCTTCTTACGAAGCCACTCCTTTGTTGCCCGGGCGGTGTGTTTGGGATCATTATATATAGTATATAGTATCACTATTGTTATTTTACTGCCTCTCTTTAATTACTTGTTTATTTTATTTCTTATTTTTCTTCATATTTTTTAAACTGCATAGTTTGTTAGGGGCTTCTAAGTAAGCATTTGGCGCATGTGACTAATACAATTTGATTTGATTTGCTCAAGGGCACAGACCTATTTATTTATTTTATATATATATTTTTACGTAGTTGGTTTGGGGATTTGAACCAACAAATAGGTTACTAGCACAACGGTTGATTCCTTATTTTTCTCCACAATTTCATAATTTCCAATTACAATCTTGTCTCATCGCTGCAACTCCCCAACAGGCTTGGGAGAGGCGAAGGTCGAGTCATGCGTCCCCCGAAACATCACCCACCAAACCGCACTCCTTAACACCCGCCGCCCGCTAAACCCGGAAGCCAGCCGCACCAATGTGACGGAGGAAACACTGTTCAACTGATGACCAGAGTCAGCCTGCAGGCGACCACCCCGCCCAGCAGTTTTTGCTAGGCTACCTGCCCTCGTTCATTTCTTCAACACTTTCTCCCTCCCATCACCCAGTGTATCAGACTCTAAACTATGGAGGGAATTACTCTCTATCCTCCAAACAAAAAGCATCTCTCCTTCTCTCCAGGTCTCTCCTGATGTGAGAGCCTGTGAGGAATAAAATGTCCTTAATCAGACCAAGGGATTTTTCGTAGCATTCTCCTTTGTCGCACACAAACCCCTCTGGACAAATCTGTAATTACTGGGAGCATGTAGATGATTACCAGCCTTACTGCAGAAGCGGGATATGACCAGAGATCCACAAGGCTGGATAAAATTACACTGACAATAAGGATAGGACAGTCAGTCATGTGAGTTTCCTTTCCTCATTTCCTCTCCTACATTTGCACACATTTTAAGACACAGGACAGGTTCTTTAACATCAGTGAAAATCAGGAATAAACGGAGAGGAGGCCAGGTCAGACTTAATTGAGATGCACCCAGTGTCCCTCTCATATTTCATCCTGCTGTAATCACAACATGGGAATTGTATCACACCTGTAGAATATCTCTGACCATCAGCAGAATTGTGACATACTGTAACTGCCTCTTTTACCCACAAATGCACAGGTAGAGATAGGAAGAGCCTGCTGCTTGCTATCTTCCCCATCTCTGCAACACCAGGCAAGACGGAATAAGCAATCTTTCCCAAATCTCAGATGGTTGCAGAGCAATCAATGTTATGTATACCTCTGCTACAACTTTACATATTCCATTCTCTCGCTCTCTCTCGCTCTCTCTCTGCTACAACTTTACATATTCCATCTCTCTCGCTCTCTCTCTCTCTCTCACCCCATGGTATAGATAAACATAGCTGTGTCCCAGCAGGATTGTAGTGTTCAGAGCAGGGCCTCATCATGATGGGTGAAGTCAGGGTGAAAGAGAAACATGGGCCGAGCCAGTCATGCTCTGCTCCTGGATCAGCCCATACATTAGGATGTGTCTCAGGTGGCACCCTATTCCATGTATAGGGCCCTGGTCAAGAGTAGTGAACTACAGTATAATAGGGAATAGATTGTCATTTGGAACACAACCTTACAGATGGACCCATGTCTCGAACACCCCAGGAATCATATTAACCTCTGTGTTCATCAGGCAGATGGGCATATGATGCGCATCTGCACTATGCTGCTCATTTATATGGAAACACATGCATTACTTCGGCAATGCTCAGATGGCTCTCGACCTATAGCCCCGCTACACACACATATGCACACATTGAAACTACAGGTAACTGAGAAAATCATGGAAACATTTGAGTAAATAAGCGATACAAAGTATATTGAAAGCAACTGCTTCCACATAGGTGTGGTTAATGAGTTAATAAAGCAATCCCATCATGCTTAGGGTCATTTTTTTAAATGCTGGGCAGGCCATTATTTTGGCTACCATGGCTATATGCACCCATCCACAGGGCACGAGTGGTCACTGAATGGCTTGATGAGCATGAAAACGATCTAAACCATATGTCTTGGCCGTCTCAGTCAACACATCCCAACCCAATTGAATTCTTATGGGGGATTCTGGAGTGGCGACTGAGACAGCGTTTTCCACCACCATCAACAAAACACCAAATGATGGAAATTCTTGTGGAAGAATGGTGTCGCATCCCTCCAATAGAGTTCCAAACACTTGTAGAATGGCTCATGGTGGCCCAACGCCCTATTATTTATGTTGGTGTTTCCTTTATTTTGGCAGTTACCTGTAAGTTGCCATGGAGATGTACAGTACTGTGGAATAAAAGGCCTGGTTGCCGTGGGGATGGGTTATATTGAGTTAAAAGCTCCCTAATAATAAACCATAAACACAAGGCAGTCCTCTGGGACGGACAGAGAGACAGACAAAAAAAAAACGGACTGTCCACCTGTTCTTCCCATAGACTTCCATAGTTTACAGTGCCAATACCCACAGTCCCCCATACAGTTACAGCATGTCAGTGCAGCAGGCAGCTGTGGCACTGGGAGCTGTATCCACCCTGTGGCCTGTGAAATGGACGCTCTCCAGAACAGACAGTGGGAGACACAGAGCCCTGAGCATTATGTAATTACCCACTGTAGCTGGAGTTGTAGAGGGGCGTGCTGCCAAACAACCACACTGGAGCGGAGCACCGAAACCAGGCAAATCCTAACTCTGTATCTCTCCCTCTTCTCTTGCTATGAATAAACTACTAACTGAACAAATAGGCCACCCAGCTGCCTGGGTGGCCTACACACTTTCTACCATTCACACAAACACAAACACACAGGGGATTACTGCAGCAGAACAACCGCACCAATGGAGTCCTGGTCCTATCAGGGAACACCAGGTTCATGCCTAGAAGCTTATGTAATCAGAGAAGACTGACAACGATGGGAAAAGCACAGCCGCTGTCACACTGGTGATATTATGAGGCTAAGTGAAAGCTTGGTCACATACACTCACATAGGACACACACACACTCCAGCAAGTGCATTCACACACTCATACACACAATTCAGCACTTGGAAAAGCTTATTTGGATGTGTGAAAACTGTATCACAACTTAAGAACATTCTCATCTACCGTTGCCCACCTTCTTGCTTTAAAATCTATTTTTAACCAAACAACCTCACCTCTCCCTTTCTCTCTCCCATCACCTCTGTGCAGTAGAGTCCTCCCTCTGTTTCTCTACCTCGGCTCGGGCGGGAGGACTTGTCTCTCTGAGCTATGGGGTCTGGCAGCAGAAAGGCGTCTGATTACACTCAGCCAGTCAAGGTGCTTTGTGGGAAGGCCAACGTCAAGGTGCTTTGTGGGAGGGCCAACGTCCATGCCTGGTACTTTTCCCAGCTGCTTCTATTACCTTACTTCAACCACAGCTTCTAACCTAACTGCTTGTCAGACAGACAGCTCCTTACTTCATCCACAGCTTCTAACCTAACTGCCTGTCAGACAGACAGCTTCTAACTTCCCCCACAGCTTCTAACCTAACTGCCTGTCAGACAGACAGACAGACTAACAACTGGAGTCATTGAGAAGGGGAGCAGGAGTGTGTATGTGGTGGGGGGATGGGGTCTACAATATGCCATAATATGCCATATGTATCCTGCTCAAGCCATTCTACCAAATAAGCCTACATTTCCAAAAGAAAATGAATCTTCCCCATTCTACATGATTAGCATACTTTGCATATTCCTCAAGTTTAGCGTATTTCAAAACACACGGCAGTGAGGTTTAGCAGTTTTCCTGTGAATCTGCATTGCTATGAGCAGACCTGAGATGGTGTGATGTTTCAGGAAATAGAAATCGCAGCAGTCACCAATGCTGAGGTACTGAAAGGCAATTAGAGACACACAAATGCAGACACACACACAAGCGTACACACACACACACACACACACAGTGAGGACTAACTTCAGGGTGAAAACAAGGTGGATTGATAAGTAATAATGACAAATAAGTCTGGCTGCACAACCGATTGGCAAACGTATTGCAAATTGAGAAATCATGTGACTAAACTGAATAAGGTAAATGACAAAGAATGATAGTAAAAACATGTGGAGAACCTTAAATTACATTTTGGGAAAAAAGTCAAACTCAGCTCCATCATTCATTGAATCATATGGCTCATTCATCACAAAACCAACTGATATTGCCAACTGCTTTAATGATTTTTTTCATTAGCAAACTTAGGCATGACATGCCAGCAACAAACGCTGACACTACACACACACACACCGATCCAAGTATATCGGACCAAATTATGAAAGACAAGCATTGTAATTTTGAATTCCGTAAAGTGCCACTTATTTACCATATTTTCAAATTAAGACTATTAGAAAGTGTGAGCCCCCAGGCTTGGAGGGAAGCAAAAGTAATTCCGCTACCTAAGAATAGTAAAGCCCCCTTTACTGGCTCAAATAGCCGACCAATAAGCCTGTTACCAACCCTTGTGTTCGACCAGATAAAATGCTATTTTACAGTAAACAAATTGACAACAAACTTTCAGCATGCTTATAGGGAAGGACAATCAACAAGCACAGCACATACACAAATGACTGATGATTGGCTGAGAGAAAATTATGCTTAAAATATTGTGGGAGCTGTTTTGTTAGACTTTAGTGCGGCTTTTGACATTATCAATCACAGTCTGCTGCTGTAAAACGTATGTGTTATGGCTTTACACCCCCTGCTATATTGTGGATAAAGACTTGACTGTCTAATAAAACACAGAGGGTGTTCTTGAATGGAAGCCTCTTCAACATAATCCAGGTAGAATCAGGAATTCCACAGGGCAACTGTCTAGGCCCCTTACATTTTTCAATCTTTACTAATGACAAAGTAAAGCCAGTGCGTCTATGTATGTGGATGACTCAACACTAAACACGTCAGCTACTACAGCGACTGAAATGACTGCAACACTTAAAGAGCTGCAGTCAGTTTCAGAATGGGTGGCAAGAAATAAGTGAGTCCTAAATATTTCAAAAACTAAAAGCATTGCAGTTCAGACAAATCATTAATTAAACCCTAAATGTCAACTAAATATTGTAATAAATCATGTGGAAATCGAGCAAGTTGAAGTGACTAAACTGCTTGGAGTAACCCTGGATTGTAAACTGCCATGATCAAAAATATTGATACAACAGTAGCTAAGATGGGAAGAAGGCTGTGCATAATTAAGCAATGCTCTACCTTCTTAACAACACAATCAACAAGACAGGTCCTACAGGCCCTAGTATTGTCACACCTGGACTACTGTTCAGTCGTGTAGTCAGGTGGCACAAAAAGGGACTTAGTGAAATTGCAATTGGCTCAGAACAGGGCAGCGCGGCTGGCCCTTGGATGTTTAAAAAAATATATATATTCCACCTTTATTTAACCAGGGAGGTCAGTTGAGAACATGATCTCATTTACAACTGCAACCTGGCCAAGATAAAGCAAATCAGTGCAACACAAACAACAACACAGGTGTACACATGGAATAAACAAACATACAGTCAATAACACAACAGGAAAAGAATCTATATACAATGAGGTAAGATTAGGGCGGTATGGCAATAAATAGACCGTAGTGGCGAAGTAATGACAATTTAGCAATTAAACACTGGAGTGATAGATGTGCAGAAGATGAATGTGCAAGTAGAGATACTGGGGTGCAAAGGAGAAGAAAGAAAAAAAATAACAATATGGGGATGAGGTAGTTGGATGGCTATTTACAGATGGGCTATGTGCAGTGATCGTGAGCTGCTCTGACAGCTGATGCTTAAAGTTAGTGAGGGAGATAAGAGTCTCCAGCTTCAGCGATTTTTGCAGTTCGTTCCAGGCATTGGCAGCAGAGAACTGGAAGGTAAGGCAACCAAAGGAGGAATAGGCTTTGGGGGTGACCAGTGAAATATACCTGCTGGAGCGCGTGCTACGGATGGGTGCTACTATGGTGACCAGTGAGCTGAGAAGGCAGGCTTTACCTAGCAAAGACTTATAGATGACGTGGAGCCAGTGGGTTTGGTGATGAATATGAAGCGAGGGCCAGCCAACGAGAGCATACAGGTCGCAGTGGTGGGTAGTATATGAGGCTTTGGTGACAACGGATGACACTGTGATAGACTGCATCCAATTTGCTGAGTAGAGTGTTGGAGGCTTTTTGTAAATTACATCGCCAAAGTCAAGGATCGGTAGGATTGTACGTTTTATGAGGGTATGTTTGGCAGCATGAGTGAAGGAGGCTTTGTTGCCGAATAGGAAGCCCGATTCTAGATTTAGTTTTAGATTGGAGATGCTTAATGTGAGTCTGGAAGGAGAGTTTACAGTCTAACCAGACACCTTGGTATTTGTAATTGTCCACATATTCTAAGTCAGAACCGTCTAGAGTAGTGATGCTGGACGGGCGGGCAGGTACGGGCAGCAATCGGTTGAAGAGCATGCATTTAGGTTTACTGCATTTAAGAGCAGTTGGAGGCCACGGAAGGAGAGTTGTATGGCATTGAAGCTTGTCTGGAGGTTAGTTAACACAGTGTCCATAGAAGGGCCAGAAGTATACAGAATGGTGTCGTCTGCGTAGTGGTGGATCAGAGAATCACCAGCAGCAAGTGCGACATCATTGATGTATACAGAGAAAATAGTCAGCCTGAGAATTGAATCCTGTGTCACCCCAATAGAGACTGCCAGAGGTCCGGACAACAGGCACTCCAATTTGACACACTGAACTCTATCTGAGAAGTAGTTGGTGAACCAGGCGAGGCAGTCATTTGAGAAACAAAGGCTGTTTAGATTGCCGATAAGAATGTGGTGATTGACAGAGTCGAAAGCCTTGGCCAGGTCGATGAATACGGCTGCACAGTATTGTCTATTATCGATGGCGGTTATGATATTGTTTAGGACCTTGAGCATGGCTGATGTGCACCCATGACCAGCTCCGAAACCAGATTGCATAGGAAAGAAGGTACTGTGGGATTCTAAATGGTCGGTGATCTGTTTGTTAACATGGCTTTCGAAGACCTTAGAAAGGAAGATCAGGATAGATATAGGTCTGTAACAGTTTGGGTCAGAGTGTCTCCCCCTTTGAAGAGGGGGATGACAGCAGCTTTTTTTTTTTGCTCTTATTTTCCATGGACTTTGCAGTGTCCAAGAACTTTTGGAATTTGTACAAATTTCTGTTTGAAAAAAAAAAAGCTAGCCTTTGCTTTCCTAACTGCCTGTGTATATTAGTTCCTAACTTCCCTGAAAAGTTGCATATCGTGGGGGCTATTCGATGTTAATGCAGTATGTCACAAGATGTTTTTGTGCTGGTCAAGGGCAGTCAGGTCTGGAGTGAAACACGGGCTACATCTGTTCTTGGTTCTACATTTTTTGAATGGGGCATGCTTATTTAAGATGGTGAGGAAAGCACTTTTAAAGAATCACCAGGCATCCTCTACTGACGGAATGAGGTCAATATCCTTCCAGGATACCCGGGCCACGTCGATTTAGAAAGGCTCGCTACTGCTCGCTGAAGTGTTTTCGGGAGCGTTTGACAGTGATGAGGGGTGGGCATTTGACGCAGACCCATTACGGATGCAGGCAATAAGGCAGTGATCGCTGAGATCCTGGTTGAAGACAGCAGAGGTGTATTTAGAGGGCAGGTTGGTCATGATGATATCTAAGAGGGTTCCCGTGTTTACAGATCCCGTGTTTACAGATCTGGGGTTGTACCTGGTAGGTTCATTGATAATTTGTGTGAGATTGAGGGCATCACACTTAGATCGGGGTGTTAAGCATGTCCCAGTTTAGGTCACCTAACAGTACAAGTTCTGAATATAGATGGGGGGCAATCAATTCACATATGGTGTCCAGGGCACAGCTGGGGGCAGACGGTGGTCTATAACAAGCAGAAACCTTGAGAGACTTGGTTCTGGAAAGGTGGATTTTTAGAAGTAGAAGTTCTAACTGTTTGGGCACCAACCTGAATAGTATGAGAGAACTCTGCAGGCTGTCTCTGCAGTAGAATGCAACTCCGCCCACGTTGGCAGTTATATCTTGTCAGAAAATGTTATAGTTAGGTATGGACATTTTTGGTGGCCTTCCTAAGCCAGGATTCAGTCACGACTAGGACATCCGGGTTGGCAGAGTGTGCTAAAGTTGTCAGTAAAACAAACTTAAGGAGTAGGCTTCTAATGTTAACATGCATGAAACCAAGGCTTTTACGGTTACAGAAATCAACAAATGAGAGCACCTGGGGTTTGGGAGTGGAGCTAGGTGCTGCAGGGCCTGGATTAACCTCTACATCACCGGAGGAACACCAGAGGAACAGAGGAGGAGTAGGATGGCTAAAGGCTAAAGGCTATAAGAACTGGTCGTCTAGTGCTTTCGGAACAGAGAGTAAAAGGAACAAAGCAAAATATGTATTGTAGCCCAAGGAGTGGCTTATGGACCTCTTCAGCTAGCCGGGGGATGTGCCTAGCACGAGGCTAGTTCCAGGCTCACTGGTGCTTGCTTTGGGACAGAGACATTAGCCAGGGGGTAGCCACTCGGATAGCAGCTAGCTAGCTGCGATGATCCAGGTGAAAAGTTTCAGAGCTTGCGACAGGACACTGGAGAAACTGGAGAAAGAGCAGTCCATTAAGCTCAAAGTTGAAACGTGCTGTGCAGACTGGCAGGAGTTGACCAGGCTATGGTTAGTTGATGACCGCTAGCAGTGGCTAGCCCTGACTATTAGCTAGTTAACTGGCTAGCTTCTGTTGGGGGTTCCAGTTCTAAAGTATAGAAAATAGCATATCCATACCACATTGGATGAGGCGGGTTTCAGAAGAGTATTTTGAAATTGAGGTTAAAATATTTAAAAAAATATACGAAATATATGAAAGGAAAAAAATATATATACACGGACGGGACAAGACGAAGACAAAGACGTCTGAACTGCTACGCCATCTTGGATGTAACAGAAAGCTAATATTAATAATATGCATGTCAATCTCTTCTGGCTCAAAGTGGAGGAGAGATTGACTTCATCACAACTTGTATTTATGAGAGGTATTGTCATGTTGAATGCACCGAGCTGTCTGTTTGAACTACTGGAGCACAGCTCGAACACCCATGCATGCCTACCCCACAAGACATGCCACAGGAGGGCTCTTCACAGTCCCCAAGTCCAGAACAGACTAGGGCGGCGCACAGTAATACATAGAGAGATGACTACATGAAACTCTATTCCACATGCAAGACGTAAAATTAGATTAAAAAAACAGATAAAAATACACCTTCTGGAACAGCAGGGACGGTGAAGCAACACAAACATAGGCACAAACACGATAACATACACACTACACACACACGTACACATGGATTTTGTACTGTAGATATGTGGTAGTGGTGGAGTAGGGGTCTGAGGGCATACAATGTGTTGTGAAATCTGTGAATGTTTTGTAATGTTAAAATTGTACAGTAAATCAATCAAATCAAATGTATTTATATAGCCCTTCTTACATCAGCTGATATCTCAAAGTGTTGTACAGAAACCCAGCCTACAACCCCAAATAGCAAGCAATGCAGGTGTAGAAGCACGGTGGCTAGGAAAAACTCCCTAGAAAGGCAAAAACCTTGGAAGAAACCTAGAGAGAAACCAGACTATGCGGGGGGGCAAGCCCTCTTCTGGCTGTGCCGGGTGGAGATTATAACAGAGCATGGCCAAGATGTTCAAATGTTCATAAATGACCAGCATGGTCAAATAATAATAATCACAGTAGTTGTCGAGGGTGCAACAAGTCAGCACCTCAGGAGTAAATGTCAGTTGGCTTTTCATAGCCGATCACAGTACCAATCAAAAGTTTGGACACACCTACTCATTCAAGGTTTTCTTTAATTTTACCATTTTCTACATTGTAGAATAATAGTGAAGACATCAAAACATTGAAATAACACATATGGAATCATGTAGTAACCAAAAACGTGTTAAACAAATCAAAATATATTTAATATATGAGATTCTTCAAAGTAGCCACACTTTGCCTTGATGACAGCATTGCACACTCTTGGCCTGCTTTTCCAACAGTCTTGAAGGAGTTCCCACATATACTGAGCCCTTGTTGGTTGCTTTTCCTTCGCTACAGTCCAACTCATCCCAAACTATCTCAATTGGATTGAGGTCAGGTGATTGTGGAGGCCAGGTCATCTGATGCAGCGCCATCACTCTCCAGGTTGGTCGAATAGCCCTTACACAGGCCGGAGGTGGGTTTGGGTCATTGTCCAGTTGAAAAACAAATGATACTCCCACTAAATGCAAACCAGATGGGATGGCGTATTGCTGCAGAATGGTGTGGTAGCCATGATGGTTGTGTGCCTTGAATTCTAAATAAATCACTGACAGTGTCACCAGCAATGCACACCATCCTCCATAATTCACGGTGGGAACCACACATGCGGAGATCATTCGTTCACCTACTCTGCGTTCTCACAAAGACACGGCGGATGGAACCAAAACCAAAAGTCTCAAATTTGGTCTTATCAGACCAAAGGACAGATTTCCACCGGTCTAATGTCCCTTGCTCATGTTTCTTGGCCCAAGCAAATCTCTTCTTATTGGTGTCCTTTAGTAGTGGTTTCATTGCAGCAAATCGACCATGAAGGCCTGATTCACACAGTCTCCTCTGAACAGTTGATGTTGAGATGTGTCTGTTACTTGAACTCTCTGAAGCATTTATTGGGCTGCAATCTGAGGTGCAGTTAACTCTAATGAACTTGTCCTCTGCAGCAGAGGTAACTCTGGGCCTTCCTTTCCTGTGGCTGTCCTCATGAGAGACAGTTTTAGCATAGCGCTTGATGTTTTTTTGATGATCTTAAAGTAATGATGGCCTGTCATTTATCTTTGCTTATTTGAGCTGTTTTTGCCATAATATGGACTTGGTCTTTTACCAAATAGGGCTATCTTCTGTATTCCACCCCTACCTTGTCACCACACAACTAATTGGCTCAAACGCATTAAGAAGCAAAGAAATTCCACACATTAACTTTTAACAAAGCACACCTGTTATTTGAAATTCATTCCAGGTGAGTACCTCATGAAGCTGGTTGAGAGAATACCAAGAGTGTACAAAGCAGTCATAAAGGCAAGGGGTGTCTACTTTGAAGAATCTCAAATATATTTTGATTTGTTTAAATCAAATCAAATCAAATCAAATTTATTTATATAGCCCTTCATACATCAGCTGATATCTCAAAGTGCTGTACAGAAACCCAGCCTAAAACCCCAAACAGCAAGCAATGCAGGTGTAGAAGCACGGTGGCTAGGAAAAACTCCCTAGAAAGGCCAATACCTAGGAAGAAACCTAGAGAGGAACCAGGCTATGTGGGGTGGCCAGTCCTCTTCTGGCTGTGCCGGGTGGAGATTATAACAGAACATGGCCAAGATGTTCAAATGTTCATAAATGACCAGCATGGTCGAATAATAATAAGGCAGAACAGTTGAAACTGGAGCAGCAGCACAGTCAGGTGGAAGTTGAAACTGGAGCAGCAGCATGGCCAGGTGGACTGGGGACAGCAAGGAGTCATCATGTCAGGTAGTCCTGGGGCATGGTCCTAGGGCTCAGGTCAGTTGAAACTGGAACAGCAGCATGGCCAGGTGGACTGGGGACAGCAAGGAGTCATCATGTCAGGTAGTCCTGGGGCATGGTCCTAGGGCTCAGGTCCTCCGAGAGAGAGAAAGAAAGAGAGAAGGAGAGAATTAGAGAACGCACACTTAGATTCACACAGGACACCGAATAGGACAGGAGAAGTACTCCAGATATAACAAACTGACCCCAGCCCCCCGACACATAAACTACTGCAGCATAAATACTGGAGGCTGAGACAGGAGGGGTCAGGAGACACTGTGGCCCCATCCGAGGACACCCCCGGACAGGGCCAAACAGGAAGGATATAACCCCACCCACTTTGCCAAAGCACAGCCCCCACACCACTAGAGGGATATCTTCAACCACCAACTTACCATCCTGAGACAAGGCTGAGTATAGCCCACAAAGATCTCCGCCACGGCACAACCCAAGGGGGGGGCGCCAACCCAGACAGGATGACCACAACAGTGAATCAACCCACTCAGGTGACCCACCCCCTCCAGGGACGGCATGAGAGAGCCCCAGCAAGCCAGTGACTCAGCCCCTGTAATAGGGTTAGAGGCAGAGAATCCCAGTGGAAAGAGGGGAACCGGCCAGGCAGAGACAGCAAGGGCGGTTCGTTGCTCCAGAGCCTTTCCGTTCACCTTCCCACTCCTGGGCCAGACTACACTCAATCATATGACCCACTGAAGAGATGAGTCTTCAGTAAAGACTTAAAGGTTGAGACCGAGTTTGCGTCTCTGACATGGGTAGGCAGACCGTTCCATAAAAATGGAGCTCTATAGGAGAAAGCCCTGCCTCCAGCTGTTTGCTTAGAAATTCTAGGGACAATTAGGAGGCCTGCGTCTTGTGACCGTAGCGTACGTGTAGGTATGTACGGCAGGACCAAATCAGAGAGATGGGTAGGAGCAAGCCCATGTAATGCTTTGTAGGTTAGCAGTAAAACCTTGAAATCAGCCCTTGCTTTGACAGGAAGCCAGTGTAGAGAGGCTAGCACTGGAGTAATATGATCAAATTTTTTGGTTCTAGTCAGGATTCTAGCAGCCGTATTTAGCACTAACTGAAGTTTATTTAGTGCTTTATCCGGGTAGCCGGAAAATAGAGCATTGCAGTAGTCTAACCTAGAAGTGACAAAAGCATGGATTAATTTTTCTGCATCATTTTTGGACAGAACGTTTCTGATTTTTGCAATGTTATGTAGATGGAAAAAAGCTGTCCTTGAAATGGTCTTGATATGTTCTTCAAAAGAGAGATCAGGGTCCAGAGTAACGCCGAGGTCCTTCACAGTTTTATTTGAGACGACTGTACAACCATTAAGATTAATTGTCAGATTCAACAGAAGATCTCTTTGTTTCTTGGGACCTAGAACAAGCATCTCTGTTTTGTCCGAGTTTAATAGTAGAAAGTTTGCAGCCATCCACTTCCTTATGTCTGAAACACATGCTTCTAGCGAGGGCAATTTTGGGGCTTCACCATGTTTCATTGAAATGTACAGCTGTGTGTCATCCGCATAGCAGTGAAAGTTTACATTATGTTTTCGAATAACATCCCCAAGAGGTAAAATATATAGTGAAAACAATAGTGGTCCTAAAACGGAACCTTGAGGAACACCGAAATTTACAGTTGATTTGTCAGAGGACAAACCATTCACAGAGACAAACTGATATCTTTCCGACAGATAAGATCTAAACCAGGCCAGAACATGTCCGTGTAGACCAATTTGGGTTTCCAATCTCTCCAAAAGAATGTGGTGATCGATGGTATCAAAAGCAGCACTAAGGTCTAGGAGCACGAGGACAGATGCAGAGCCTCGGTCCGATGCCATTAAAATGTCATTTACCACCTTCACAAGTGCCGTCTCAGTGCTATGATGGGGTCTAAAACCAGACTGAAGCATTTCGTATACATTGTTTGTCTTCAGGAAGGCAGTGAGTTGCTGCGCAACAGCCTTCTCTAAAATTTTTGAGAGGAATGGAAGATTCGATATAGGCCGATAGTTTTTTATATTTTCTGGGTCAAGGTTTGGCTTTTTCAAGAGAGGCTTTATTACTGCCACTTTTAGTGAGTTTGGTACACATCCAGTGGATAGAGAGCCGTTTATTATGTTCAACATAGGAGGGCCAAGCACAGGAAGCAGCTCTTTCAGTAGTTTAGTTGGAATAGGGTCCAGTATGCAGCTTGAAGGTTTAGAGGCCATGATTATTTTCATCATTGTGTCAAGAGATATAGTACTAAAACACTTGAGCGTCTCTCTTGATCCTAGGTCCTGGCAGAGTTGTGCAGACTCAGGACAACTGAGGTTTGGAGGAATACGCAGGTTTAAAGAGGAGTCCGTAATTTGCTTTCTAATAATCATAATCTTTTCCTCAAAGAAGTTCATGAATTTATCACTGCTAAAGTGAAAGTCATCCTCTCTTGGGGAATGCTGCTTTTTAGTTAGCTTTGCGACAGTATTAAAAAGGAATTTAAAAACTTTTTTGGGTTACTACATGATTCCATGTGTATTATTTCATCGTTTTGATGTCTTCATTATTATTCTACAGTGTAGAAAATAGTACAAATAAAATTTCAAAAACTTGAATGAGTAGGTCTGTTCTAACTTTTGACTGGTTCTGTATAAGCTGCCTTAATTTTGCTGGACCCCAGGAAGAGTAGCAGCTGCCTTAGCAGGAACTAATGGGGATCCATAATATATACAAATAACAGAAGTGTTCCTGAAAATCTGATCTCACTGTATCACTTCAGTCACAGAATGCTACTAAAACTAAAGATGTGCTAGACATGATGCCTATTTGACAGTTAAAGAACATTGAAATGTATTCCAGTGTAAAAACATCAGTCCATGGAAGGATAGCCGGGTCACAGGAGCACTGGTAAATTAATCAACCTCCGTCATCATCCTTCATCTCTCCTATATGTCGGCCCTCTGAAGGACCCAACTTCTCAACACATAACAAATGGAGCGGACCTTCAAGCTTAAAGGCCAATTCCACTACTTTTGAACCTCATTTTCATTATCTCCAGCACAATACCGGTGCATTTCTTACAAAACGTCACAGCCTTATTCTAAAATTGATTAAATTGTTTTTCCCTTCATCAATCTGCACACAATACCCAATAATGACAAAAGCAAAAACAGTTTTGAAATTCTTGCAACTGAAATATCAGATTTACATAAGCATTCAGACCATTTACTGTACTTTGTTGAAGCACCTTTGAGTATGAGAATATAAGCTTGGCACACCTGTATTTGGGGCGTTTCTCCAATTCTCTGCAGATCCTCTCAAGCTCTGTCAGGTTGGATTGGGAGAGTCGCTGCACAGCTATTTTCAGGTCTCTCCAGAGATGTTCCATCAGGTTCAATTCTGGCCTCCGGCTGGGCCACTCAAGGACATTCAGAGACTTGTCCTGAAGTCACTCCTGCGTTGTCTCGACTGTGTGCTTAGGGTCGTTGTCCTGTTGGAATGTGAACCTTCGCCCCGGTCTGAGGTCCTAAGCGCTCTGGAGCATGTTTTCATCAAGGATCTCTTTCTCTGTACTTTGCTCCGTTCATCTTTCCCTTGATCCCGACTAGTCTTCCAGTCCCTCCTGCTGAAAAACATCCCCACAGCATGATGTTGCCACCATCATGCTTTACCGTAGGGATGGTACCAGGTTTCTTCCAGACGTGACACTTGGCGTTCAGGCCAAAGAGTTCAATCTTGGTTTCATCAGATCAGAGAATCTTGTTTCTCATGGTCTGAAAGTCCTTCAGGAAAACACAGAGCGGGCTGTCATATGCCTTTTACTGAGGAGTGGCTTCCATCTGGCCACTCTATAATAAAGGCTTGGTTGGTGGAGTGCTGCAGAGATGGTTTTCCTTCTGGAAGGTTCTCTCATCTCCACAGATGAACTCTGGAGCTCTGTCAGAGTGACCATTGAGTTTTTGGTCACCTCGCTGACCCTTCTCCCCAGATTGCTCAGTTTGGCCAGGCAGCCAGCTCTTAGAAGAGTCTTGGTAGTTCCAAACTTCTTCCATTTAAGAATGGAGGCCACTGTATTCTTGGGGACCTTCAATGCTCAAGCATTTTTTGGTACCCTTCCCCAGATCTGTGCCTCGACACAATTCTGTCTCTGAGCTCTACGGACAATTCGTTCGACCTCATGGCTTGGTTTTCGCTCTGACATGCAACTGTTGAACGTTATATAAACATGTGTATGCCTTTCCAAATCTTATACAATCATTTTAACTAACCACAATTGGACTCCAATCAAGTTGTAGAAACATTTCAAGGATGATGAATGGAAACAGGATGCACCTGAGCTCAATTTCGAGTCTCATAGCAAAGGGTCTGAATATTTATTTCAATAATGGATTTTTTTTTTTTTATACATTTGCAAATATTTCTTAACCTGTTTTCGCTTTGTAATTATGGGGTATTGTGTGTAAACTTAATACATTTTAGAATCAATTGTAATGTAACAAATGTGGAAAAAGTCAATGGGTCTGAATATCTTCTGAATGCACTGTATGTGGTTGTCTTACCTAGCTATCTGAATGCACTAACTGTGATGTGTGGTTGTCTCAGCTAGTGCATTCATCGGGATATACTGTCTGAGTCCGTACAGCCAGTTGGGTTCTCAGTTTATTGCGCAGACAGGAACAAATATCTCTCTGGGAAAAAGCGTGGGGTGTATGTTCCATGATTAACTACTCATGGTGTGATTGTGATAACATACAGGAACTCAAGTCCTTTTGTTCACCAACCTAGAATACCTCACAATCGAATGCCGACCGTATTACCTCCCAAGAGAGTTCTCTTCGGTTATAGTCACAGCTGTGTTTATTACCCCTGTCATGTCATTGGCCTTTTTGGGTATAGCAAGCCCATCCCCCTCTCCCTGCCTCCACCTTGCCTCCTTCAACTAGGCTGCTGTGGTCAGAGGTCGTAAATTCCTGAGAAGACCTCATGGACACACAGTTATAGAGTAGTTTTTCATGGAGACAAAGGAAATCCTTCCACCTCACAGAACTTGAGGTACGAACAAATGTCATGTTTCGGAGAAAGTGTAAAAGATCGGGGGAGAATCCAGCTACGAACTGGTCCGTTTATCACAACTTGGGAAGCTCATGGGAGACGGTGTGGCCACATTACCATAACGCTGTTTATATAATAGCCCCAGATAGAAGGTTTACATCTAATTGTTGTATAAGATGAATGAGTGAGTATGATACAATTTACACAATTTTACAATGTGATTTTGGACTGTTTAATGAAGGAAAACTCAAAAAGGGAATTGGATTTGAACTAAATCAGAGGACCGCCCCTGAACCCAGTTAGGGTCAGACATCCTGGGACAGCCCTTTCCTGCCATTCCGAATAAAACCCAACTTTGAGAAATTTTCACCCGACCATGTTTTTCTCCATTAGGAGGGGGACAAAGGTTGTAGACCGAGCTTACCTCAATTACAAGATGGCTAAAGGTTGCAGAATCTTTTAACCACACCATGTGGTTAAACTCTTAGACTATCGATACCGACAGAATGAGAACAAGTATTTGATATTAATTACTAGTCTGCAGCTAGGAATTCGGTATCATTGAACGCAAAGAACGACAACCGCCGAAACATCCATTCTATAACGAATGTCACTTTGAACTATCCCCTCTAACCAAGACAGAGAGTGGGGGAGAGAGAAGGACAATTCTACAAAGGAAAGACTTTTCACCAGCGATCAAGATGACACACTGAGCGTAAATATATATATATATTGATTGCAATTGTTCCCAAATGAGTGAGCGCTCATGTGTAAAGGATTAGCATTTCAATTGTTATAATTATTAACTTTGGAGTGACTTCTTAGTCGACCCCCACTTCTCTCTTGTCTAACAAGCCACCATGCCGGTTCAGCACTGAAAGGTTATATTGGGAAATTATAACTTTGTAATCTGAATACTTTCCTTGGTGCCCCGACTTCCTAGTTAATTACAGTTACATGATTATTCAGTTTAATCTCGTAATACTAATTACAGGAGTCTTCAATTTAATTGATAGTAAAGACACGACACCCCTCAACCCGATACCACGACAGCCCTCAAAGAACTTCGCTGGACTGTATGCAAACTGTAAAACACATATCCTAAGGCGGTATTTATTGTAGCTGGGGAATTTAACAAAGCAAATTTGAGGAAAATGTTACCGAAGTTCTATCAACACATTGACTGTAGTACTAATGCTGCTAAAACACTCGACCACTGCTACTTCAACTTCTGGGATGCCTACAAGGCCCTCCCCTGCTCTCCCTTCGGTAAATCTGATCACGACTCTATTTTGCTCCTCCCTTCCTATAGGCAGAAACTCAAAAAGGAAGTAACTGTGCTAAGGACTATTCAATGCTGGTCTGACCAATCGAAATCCAAGCTTCAAGACTGTTTTGATCATGCGGAATGGGATATGTTACATGTTGCCTCCTAGACCAACATAAACTCAGTCACCGTATCAGTGTATTTGTCTATCAGGAAGTGTATAGAAGATGTGGTAGCCACTGTAACTATTAAAACCTACCCTAATCAGAAACGTGGATAGATGGCAGCAATTGTGCAAAACTGAAAGTGCAAACCATCGCATTTAACCATGACAAGGTGACTGGTAATATGGCAGAATACAAAGAGTGTAGTTATTCCCTCTGTAAGGCAATCAAACAAGCAAAACATCAGTATAGAGACAAAGTGGAGTTGCATTTCAACGGCTCAGATGTGAAACGTATGTGGCAGGGTCTACCGAAAAATCACAGACTACGAAAGGAAAACCAGCCACGTCGTGAACACTCAAGTCTTGCTTCCGGACAATCTAAACACCTTCTTCGCCCATTTTGAGGATAACGCAGTGCCACCGATTCGGCCCGCTACCATGGACTGTGTGCTCTCCTTCTCAGTGGCTTACCGCCCCAATAGATCCACAGATGATGCAATCGCCCTCGCACTGCACAATCCCATCTGGACAAGAGGAATACCTATGTAAGAATGCTGTTCATTGACTATAGCTCAGCATTCAACATAATAGTACCCTCTAAGCTCATCATTAAGCTTGAGGCCCTGAGTCTGAACCCTGCCCTGTGCAACTGGGTTCTAGACTTCCTGATGGGCCGACCCCAGGTGGTGAAGGTAGGAAACAACACCACTTTGTTGATCCTCAACACTGGGACCCCACAAGAATGGGTGCTCAGCCCCCTCCTGTACTACCTGTTCACCCATGACTGTGTGGTCACGCACGCCGCCAACTCAATCGTGAAGTTTGCAGACACAACCGTAGTAGGCCTGATTACCAACAATGACAAGAAAGCCTACAGGGAGGAGGTGAGGGCCCTGGGAATGTGGTGCCAGGAAAATAACCTCTCAACCAACATCAACAAAACAAAGAAGCTGATCCTGGACTTCAGGAAACAGCAGAGGGAGCACCCCCTATCCACATCGACAGGACCGCCGTGGAGAAGGTGGAAAGCTTCAAGTTCCTCGGCGTACACATCCCTGACAAACTGAAATGATCCACCTACACAGACAGTGTGGAGAAGAAGTGCCTCTTCAACCTCAGGAGGCTGAAGAAATTTGGCTTTGCTCCTAAAACCCTCAAACATTTACAGATGCACAATTGAGAGCATCCTGTCGGGCTGTATCACCGCCTGGAATGGCAACTGCACCGCCCAAAACCACAGGGCTCGCTAGAGGGTGGTGCGGTCTGCCCAACACATTACAGGGGCAAACTACCTGCCCTCCAGGACACCTACAGCACCCGATGTCACAGGAAGGCCAAAAAGATAATCAAGGACAACAACCACCCGAGCCACTGCCTGTTAACTCCGCTATCATCCAGAAGGCGTGGTCAGTACAGGTGCATCAAAACTGGGACAGAGAGACTGAAATACAGCTTCTATCTCAAGGCCATCAGACTGTTAAATAGTCATCACTAGCACATTAGAGGCTGCTGCCCTATATACATAGATTTGAAATCACTGGCCACTTTAATAATAGAACACTAGTCAGTTTACATATTTTGCATTACTCATCTCATATGTATACTGTATTCTATCCTATTCTACTGTATCTTAGTCTATGCCGCTCTGACATTGCTTGTCCAATTTTTTATATTCTTTATTCCATTCCTTACTTTAGATTGTGTATATTGTTAGATATTACTGCATTGTTGGAGCTAGACAACACAAGCATTTCGCTACACCCGCAATAACATCTGCTAAACATGTATGTGACAAATATAACTGGATTTGATTTAAGATAGCTAGGTGAGACAACCACATTTCACAGTTAGCTATCTGAAGATGAATGCACTAATAACTGTGATATGTGTTTGTCTCACCTATCTACCTGAAGATGAAGGAACTAACTGTGATTGTCTCTCCTAGCTACCTGAAGATGAATGAACTGTGATATGTGATTGTCTCCCCTAGCTACCTGAAGATGAATGAACTGTGATATGTGATTGTCTCACCTAGCTACCTGAAGATGAATGCATTAACTGTGATATGTGGTCGTCTCACCTAGCTACCTGAAGATGAATGCATTAACTTCCTATTTCGCAACAAAGCATCCTTCACTCATGCTGCCACACATACCCTCGTAAAACTGACCATCCTACCGATCCTCGACTTCGGAGATGTCATTTACAAAATAGCCTCCAATACCCTACTCAATAAATTGGATGCAGTCTATCACAGTGCCATCCGTTTTGTCACCAAAGCCCCATATACTACCCACCACTGCGACCTGTACACTCTCGTTGGCTGGCCCTCGCTTCAAACTTGTTGCCAAACCCACTGGCTCCAGGTCATCTACAAGACCCTGCTAGGTAAAGTCCCCCCCTTATCTCAGCTCGCTGGTCACCATAGCAGCACCCATCTGTAGCACGCACTCCAGCAGGTATATCTCTCTGGTCACCTCCAAAACCAATTCCTCCTTTGGCCGCCTCTCCTTACAGTTCTCTGCTGCCAATGACTGGAACGAACTACAAAAATCTCTGAAACTGGAAACACTTATCTCCCTCACTAGCTTTAAGCACCAGCTGTCAGAGCAGCTCACAGATTACTGCACCTGTACATAGCCCATCTATAATTTAGCCCAAACAACTCCCTCTTCCCCTACTGTATTTATTTATTTTGCTCCTTTGCACCCCATTATTTTTATTTCTACTTTGCACATACTTCCACTGCATATCTACCATTCCAGTGTTTTACTTGCTATATTGTATTTACTTCGCCACCATGGCCAACCTCACACTCAACGTCAACAAAACTAAGGAGATGATTGTGGACTTCAGGAAACAGCAGAGGGAACACCCCCCTATCCACATCGATGGAACAGTAGTGGAGAGGGTAGCAAGTTTTAAGTTCCTTGGCATACACATCACAGACAAACTGAATTGGTCCACTCACACAGACAGCATCGTGAAGAAGGCGCAGCAGCGCCTCTTCAACCTCAGGAGGCTGAAGAAATTCGGCTTGTCACCAAAAGCACTCACAAACTTCTACAGATGCACAATCGAGAGCATCCTGGAGGGCTGTATCACCGCCTGGTATGGCAACTGCACCGCCCTCAACCGTAAGGCTCTCCAGAGGGTAGTGAGGTCTGCACAACGCATCACCGGGGGCAAACTACCTGCCCTCCAGGACACCTACACCACCCGATGCTACAGGAAGGCCATAAAGATCATCAAGGACATCAACCACCCGAGCCACTGCCTGTTCACCCCGCTGTCATCCAGAAGGCGAGGTCAGTACAGGTGCATCAAAGCTGGGACCGAGAGACTGAAAAACAGCTTCTATCTCAAGGCCATCAGACTGTTAAACAGCCACCACTAACATTGAGTGGCTGCTGCCAACACACTGTCAATGACACTGACTCAACTCCAGCCACTTTAATAATGGGAATTGATGGGAAAGGATGTAAATATATCACTAGCCACTTTAAACAATGCTACCTTATATAATGTTACTTACCCTACATTATTCATCTCATATGCATACCTATATCGACTGCATCCTTATGTAATACATGTATCACTAGCCACTTTAACTATGCCACTTTGTTTACATACTCATATATGTTATACTGTACTCGATATCATCTACTGTATCTTGCCTATGCTGCTCTGTACCATCACTCATTCATATATCCTTATGTACATATTCCTTATCCCCTTACACTGTGTATAAGACAGTAGTTTTTTTGGAATTGTTAGTTAGATTACTTGTTCGTTATTACTGCATTGTCGGAACTAGAAGCACAAGCATTTCGCTACACTCGCATTAACATCTGCTAACCATGCGTATGTGACAAATAAAATTTGATTTGATTTGGCCTTTTTTTGCCTTTACCTCCCTTATCTCACCTCATTTGCTCACATAGTATAGACTTATTTTTCTACTGTATTATTGACTGTATGTTTGTTTTACTCCATGTGTAACTCTGTGTTACTGTGTGTGTCGAACTGCTTTGCTTTATCTTGGCCAGGTCGCAATTGCAAATGAGAACTTGTTCTCAACTTGCCTACCTGGTTAAATAAAGGGGAAATAAATAAAAAACTAAAAAACTGTGATATGTGGTTGTCTCACCTAGATATCTGAAGATGAATGAACTAACTGTGATATGTGGTTGTCTAACCTAGCTATCTGAAGATGAACTAAATGTGATATGTGGTTGTCTCACCTAGCTTTCTGAAGATGAATGAACTAACTGTGATATGTGATTGTCTCACCTTGCTATCTGAAGATTAATGAACTAACTGTGATATGTGATTGTCTCACCTAGCTATCTGAAGATTAATGAACTAACTGTGATATGTGATTGTCTCACCTAGCTATCTGAAGATGAACTAACTGTGATAACTGGTTGTCTCACCTAGCTAACTAACTGTGATATGTGGTTGTCTCACCTAGTTTCCTGAAGATGAATGAACTAACTGTGATATGTGGTTGTCTCACCTTGCTATCTGAAGATGAATGAACTAACTGTGATATGTGGTTGTCTCACCTAGCTACCTGAAGATGAATGAACTAACTGTGATATGTGGTTGTCTCACCTAGCTATCTGAAGATGAATGAACTAACTGTGATAGCTAGGTGAGACAACCACATATCTGAAGATGAATGAACTAACTGTGATATGTGGTTGTCTCACCTAGCTACCTGAAGATGAATGCATTAACTTCCTATTTCGCAACAAAGCATCCTTCACTCATGCTGCCACACATACCCTCGTAAAACTGACCATCCTACCGATCCTCGACTTCGGAGATGTCATTTACAAAATAGCCTCCAATACCCTACTCAATAAATTGGAAGCAGTCTATAACAGTGCCATCCGTTTTGTCACCAAAGCCCCATATACTACCCACCACTGCGACCTGTACACTCTCGTTGGCTGGCCCTGGCTTCAAACCCACTGGCTCCAGGTCATCTACAAGACCCTGCTAGGTAAAGTCCCCCTTATCTCAGCTCGCTGGTCACCATAGCAGCACCCATCTGTAGCACGCGCTCCAGCAGGTATATCTCTCTGGTCACCCCCAAAACCAATTCCTCCTTTGGCCGCCTCTCCTTACAGTTCTCTGCTGCCAATGACTGGAACGAACTACAAAAATCTCTGAAACTGGAAACATTTACAGTGGGGCAAAAAAGTATTTAGTCAGCCACCAATTGTGCAAGTTCTCCCACTTAAAAAGATGAGAGAGGCCTGTAATTTTCATCATAGGTACACCACAACTATGACAGACAAAATGAGGAAAAAAATCCAGAAAATCACATTGTAGGATTTTTTATGAATTTATTTGCAAATGATGGTGGAAAATATTGGTCAATTTGGCTCTCACAGACCTGTAACTTCTTCTTTAAGAGGCTCCTCTGTCCTCCACTCGTTACCTGTATTAATGGCACTTGTTTGAACTTGTTATCAGTATAAAAGACACTTGTCCACAACCTCAAACAGTCACACTCCAAACTCCACTATGGCCAAGACCAAAGAGCTGTCAAAGGACACCAGAAACAAAATTGTAGACCTGAACCAGGCTGGGAAGACTGAATCTGCAATAGGTAAGCAGCTTGGTTTGAAGAAATCAACTGTGGGAGCAATTATTAGGAAATGGAAGACATACAAGACCACTGATAATCTCCCTCGATCTGGCGCTCCACGCAAGATCTCATCCCGTGGGGTCAAAATGATCACAAGAACGGTGAGCAAAAATCCCAGAACCACACGGGGGGACCTAGTGAATGACCTGCAGAGAGCTGGGACCAAAGTAACAAATCCTACCATCAGTAACACACTACGCCGCCAAGGACTCATATCCTGCAGTGCCAGACGTGTCCCCCTGCTTAAGCCAGTACATGTCCAGGCCCGTCTGAAGTTTGCTAGAGAGCAATAACTTTTTGGTAAAAACTCAACTCGTCGTGTTTGGAGGACAAAGAATGCTGAGTTGCATCCAAAGAACACCATACCTACTGTGAAGCATGGGGATGGAAACATCATGCTTTGGGGCTGTTTTTCTGCAAAGGGACCAGGACGACTGATCCGTGTAAAGGAATGAATGAATGGGGCCATGTGTGGTGAGATTATAAGTGAAAACCTCCTTCCATCAGCAAGGTCATTGAAGATGAAACGTGGCTGGGTCTTTCAGCATGACAATGATCCCAAACACACCACCCGGGCAACGAAGGAGTGGCTTCGTAAGAAGCATTTCAAGGTCCTGGAGTGGCCTAGCCAGTCTCCAGATCTCAACCTCATAGAAAATCTTTGGAGGGAGTTGAAAGTCCGTGTTGCCCAGCAACAGCCCCAAAACATCACTGCTCTAGAGGAGATCTGCATGGAGGAATGGGCCAAAATACCAGCAACAGCGTGTGAAAACCTTGTGAAGACTTACAGAAAACGTTTGACCCCTGTCATTGCCAACAAAGGGTATATAATAAAGTATTGAGATAAACTTTTGTTATTGACCAAATACTTATTTTCCACAGACCTCTCATCTTTTTAAGTGGGAGAACTTGCACAATTGGTGGCTGACTAAATACTTTTTTCCCCCACTGTACAGGTTCAGTGTCTTGCTCAAGGGTACAACAGCAGGCAATGGCATCTAGTATTTGAAAGACAACCCTCCAGTTACCAGCTCACTTCCCACCATATTTGTTCCCAACAGACCAAGGATTTGAACTGGCAACCCTCCAACTGCTGGCTCGCCTCTAACCGCTCGGCTACCTGCCGCCCCAAGTTTATAAAACTGGACTCATGAAGGAACAGAACAAATGTGACTGCGTTAAAGTGTGTTAATTGCGTTTCAATATCTGGGCCAATGTCTTGTTGCGGTCCGACTCCTTCCCCATTTCTCTCCCCTCCCTCAGGGCATCAGTCCTCAAATCCCACCCAACTTGATGAGATTAACTCGCCAATTAGGTTCTGAGACCGGCTTCCTCCTCGACACAATAGAGGAGATTTCAATCACTTTGGACTGAGACCAGAGCTCATCTCTATGGTTAAGATTAACTGGAGAGGCCCACACAGCTTGATACAGTTCTATGGAGCCCTACAGTTCTACACGCAGCTCAGCTAACAATACAAGTTCACTTAGCTTCCGCCATCGTAGACGGTAGCAGCTCCATGGATTTTCAAAGTCATTAGATCACAGGTTAAAGCTTTGAGCGCTTTGTGATGTGTGTGAGATGTACTAGGCCAGCCGAGAACTATGGATGGATGAGCTACTGGCAATTATCTACAGACAGGGAGTCTGAGGCTATATTCTCTATATAGTGCACTACTCTTGGCCTCTGGTTGAAAGTAGTGTACTCTATAGTGTGCCATTTGGGATGTAGCCTTTTTCATTTTTTAAAAACTTTACCTTTATTTAACGAGGCAAGTCAGTTAAGAACAAATTCTTATTTTCAATGACGGCCTAGGAACAGTGGGTTAACTGCCTTGTTCAGTGGCAGAACGACAGATTTTTACCTTGCCGGCTCGGGGATTCGATCTTGCAACCTTTTGGTTACTAGTCCAACGCACTAGGCAGCCCCGCCGCCCGTCTTTGAGTCAAGTAAGAAGAACAGTAAAGTATTATCTGGCTAGGGAGCCTTGGTTTTCCATCACACCAACAGCTACACAGGCTACCTACACAGACCTGCCAAGCTGTAATCAGATGGGGAAGAAACAATGGTAAATAATGGCATAATATACTGCAAAATCCCTAGCTTTAAATTCCAAGCCTCACAGATTCCCCATTCATTAAGTTCACAAACTATACAGTCTTACCTTTTCTTGCCTTTCATGTCAATATAAAAAAGAAAACTACGCTTTCTGGTATTCAAATGGTGTGAAGATATGTTCATGCTGTGACCTCGTCTTAACGGAGGTCACTGTTGCCTTCATGCCCTTCCCACTGAGCCATCACGTCAATGAGAGAAGTGTATTCATCGATATGCATAATCATTGTATGCCCGTGTCCGCTTAGGTGTAACATCGCCGTGAGCACTCCACATCCTAACTGGGCATGTACACAATTTTCTGGTCAATAGACACTAAGCACACACTCGTTGTCCATGGTACCAAACAAACACACCCCTGGAAAGGCAGTGTGTCTTAGTAAACAAAAGATTGGAAGATAAAGACCGCAAAAAAAAAAAGTTCAATTTACTTGAGTGGCCTGGTTATTCCCCAGACCTCAACCCAATGGAGCGTCTTTGAGATTAGCTGGAACGGGCTGTTCGCAGCGTGAATGTACCACCGTCCAATCTGCAGCAATTGCGTAATATCATCGCGTCAGCATGTCGGACCAGATGGGTGTGCCTAATAAACTGGCCCGTGAGTGTGTCTATGTACAGGACCAGTCAAAAGTTTGGACACGCCTACTCATTCAACGGTTTGTCTTTATTTTTATGATTTTCTACATTTCAGAATAATAGTGAAGACATCAAAACTATGAAATAACAGATGGAATCAGTCAGTAACCAAAAATGTGTTAAACATATCAAAATATATTTTAGATTTGAGATTCCTCAAAGTAGCAAGGCGATGCCAAGAGTGTGCAAAGCTGTCATCAAGGCAATGGGTGGCTACCTTAAAGAATCTCAAATATAAAATATTTTTTGGTTACTACATGATTCCATGTGTTATTTCATGAATTTGATGTCTTCACTATTATTCTATAATGTAGAAAATAGTAAAAATAAAGAAAAACCCTTGAATGAGTAGGTGTGTCCAAACTTTTGACTGGTACTGTATATATATTTTAATTTTGATCCATACACACATCTATCCACCATACACATACCGTGCACAGTATGTACACTAATTTATAACCTGGGTGGTTCGAGCCCTGAATGCTGATTGGCTGACAGACGTATACCACGGATATGACAAAGCATTTATATTTACTGCTCTAATTAGGTTGGTAACCAGTTTATAATAGCAATAAGGCACCTCGGTGCCTTATTGCGTCGTGCCAAGAACAGCCCTTAGCTGTGGTATATTGGCCGTATAACACAGTCCCTCGTGCCTTATTGCTGAGGTATACATAATGTACATCCATCCGATTTTATTTACATTTCTAATGTTCATGCCCTTAATTAATCATCAAGAACAAACATTGTCCCATTCTGTTACTGCTTTAGAATTATGTAGAACACCACAATAACACAACACCGTTGGTATGTACATACAGTATGAACCCCTTTATTCATTAGTCTCTCTGTGCCACTGACAGTGATGTAAGGCAGACTGTTGGGCTAAAAGCTAGGAAAGAAGGTACAAGAGAAGCCCTCTAAAGATGGGAGTCTTGTGGAAGGCCAGGAGTTTTTCCTTATCCTGTCCATGTGATCTGACAGGGAAACACTCTCAGTCTTAGAAATTAGATGACCAGGAAACACTCTGGGCTCTAGTTACAGCCTACAACTAGGGTCCGGAGTTTCTCCAGGTCAGGTCACATGGTCTGGGGAAAACTCCTGGTCCTAGCCATGTGACAGGAACAGTAATTAACCTTGGTTTAGTAGTGGCAAAGACGACCTCCTCCTCTCTGGTACTGTAAAAGAGTGACCAGGATAAAATCGCTTAACGCCTGAGTAGAAAGAATAGATCAATTGAGCGTTTTGTTGTGTCTATAACCAGGGTCCATGATTGCAGACATTATGATAACTGTTTCTCCATTAAATGTTTAACATACAATATGCAACACCAGCACCGTTTGTCATAGTTAATGAAACATTTTTCTTGTTTATCATTAATACTTGATTATTGTGCTTCAAAAGAAGAGTGGTAATAATTTTATAATTGGCTCATTATTGATGTGTACAAACTGATTTACATTCCAGGTTATCATCTGCTACTTCCTGTTTGCGTCTTATTTTAACAGTTCTGATTGGACAGCTGCCTGGGGGCAGTCACAAGAACAACTTCCATCAATATTTGCCAAGTAATCTCTTATTTTCTTTCCAAGTCCAGTAATCTCTATTCTTGAGTAATATGTACTGTATGTATTTAAGTTAAAGCACTGTACACGTTTCATGCACTTGATCAAGCTTCTCTTCAAGCGTTCATCTACGATCTATTCACTGTTAAATCTCCTGCTAAGTTACATTCAGTTCACAATCATTGGAACGGCTGGATAGTCAATCCAGCAGATTTATTTGCATTGATAAAATCCTTAAATTGTGTGATGGAATATGACATTGTGCAGATTATCGTATGGTAACAGTTTGGTAACAGAAATATGAAAGATGAACGCCCATGCTTTGGCTAATGTCAGGTAAAGGGATGATGTCAAAATCAAAAATGGCACCAAAATGCTGACATTCGCCAAGAAAAAAACATTGTATAAAGAACACATTTCTATATGTCCCCTCACTGCAAAGAAGCTAGAAAACACTGACCATGATACAGTTTCACTACAAAACTGAGTAAAACTAGGAAACAGTCCCCCCCCATCTTGGTTCAATGTCTGTTGTTGACCCAGCTATTCCATGTGTGATCTATTAGTAAATCTTTAGGCAGGGTCAGAGAGAAGGAAGAGTCTGCCTCTGTAGATCCCAGAGAGGGAGGATATAATGTCCTGCTGTTGGAAACCTGTAAAAAGCCTAAAGGAGGAGCAGTGTCATGCCTCTCGCCTGCATAGCCATTAGCCATTCTGTCCCTCTCTATGGCTCATAATCCATCCAGGAGGAGCATCAACAAACTCTTCTGTTTAATCCAATGAAAGAAGAGGTCAGAGGTCACAGGTCAGAGGCTAAAGGTTAGAGGTCGCCGCTCTGGGGCTCTAGGTTGCGGCCCTCCTGGTTGTGGCTGCGCCCAAGTATGGGGAAGCTTGACGAGGATTTGGACCGGGCCGTCTTACTGCTCCCCTCGCTGGCCACTGGAATGTCCCTGGGGGGAGACAAAAGGTTAAGAGGTCAGTAAAGGAAACCAGAGGTTAGTAACGTAGCTATGATCCCTTATTGATGTCACTTGGAGGAGTGAGGTTAAAGAAGGATTTTTAAGCCTCGAGACAACTGAGACGTGGATTGTGTATATGTGTCATTGAGGGTGAATGTGCATGACAAAATATTGAAGTGGCTTTGAACAGGGTATAGTAGTAGGACCCAGGCTCACTGGTTTGTGTTAAGAACTGCAACGCTGCTGGGTTTTTCACACTTAACAGTTTCCTGTGTGTATCAAGAATGATCCACCACCCAAAGGACATCCAGCCAACTTGACACAACTATGGGAAGCATTGGAGTCAACATGGGCCAGCATTCCTGTGGAACACACTGGACATCTTGTAGAGTCCATGTCCTGATGAATTGAGGCTGTTCTGAGGAAAAAGGGGGGTGAGCACCTCAATATTAGGGAAGTATTCCTAATATTTTGTACACTCAGTGTACAGTGCCTTGCGAAAGTATTCGGCCCCCTTGAACTTTGCGACCTTTTGCCACATTTCAGGCTTCAAACATAAAGATATAAAACTGTATTTTTTTGTGAAGAATCAACAACAAGTGGGACACAATCATGAAGTGGAACGACATTTATTGGATATTTCAAACTTTTTTAACAAATCAAAAACTGAAAAATTGGGCGTGCATCATTATTCAGCCCCTTTACTTTCAGTGCAGCAAACTCTCTCCAGAAGTTCAGTGAGGATCTCTGAATGATCCAATGTTGACCTAAATGACTAATGATGATAAATACAATCCACCTGTGTGTAATCAAGTCTCCGTATAAATGCACCTACAGTGTGATAGTCTCAGAGGTCCGTTAAAAGCACAGAGAGCATCATGAAGAACAAGGAACACACCAGGCAGGTGTGAAGAAGTTTAAAGCCGGATTTGGATACAAAAAGATTTCCCATGCTTTAAACATCCCAAGGAGCACTGTGCAAGCGATAATATTGAAATGGAAGGAGTATCAGACCACTGCAAATCTACCAAGATCTGGCCGTCCCTCTAAACTTTCAGCTCATACAAGGAGAAGACTGATCAGAGATTCAGCCAAGAGGCCCATGATCACTCTGGATGAACTGCAGAGATCTACAGCTGAGGTGGGAGACTCTGTCCATAGGACAACAATCAATCGTATATTGCACAAATCTGGCCTTTATGGAAGAGTGGCAAGAAGAAAGCCATTTCTTAAAGATATCCATAAAAAGTGTCGTTTAAAGTTTGCCACAAGCCACCTGGGAGACACACCAAACATGTGGAAGAAGGTGCTCTGGTCAGATGAAACCAAAATTGAACTTTTTGGCAACAATGCAAAACGTTATGTTTGGCGTAAAAGCAACACAACTCATCACCCTGAACACACAATCCCCACCGTCAAACATGGTGGTGGCAGCATCATGGTTTGGGCCTACTTTTCTTCAGCAGGGACAGGGAAGATGGTTAAAATTGATGGGAAGATGGATGGAGCCAAATACAGGACCATTCTGGAAGAAAACCTGATGGAGTCTGCAAAAGACCTGAGACTGGGACGGAGATTTGTCTTCCAACAAGACAATGATCCAAAACATAAAGCAAAATCTACAATGGAATGGTTCAAAAATAAACATATCCAGGTGTTAGAATGGCCAAGTCAAAGTCCAGACCTGAATCCAATCGAGAATCTGTGGAAAGAACTGAAAACTGCTGTTCACAAATGCTATCCATCCAACCTCACTGAGCTCGAGCTGTTTTGCAAGGAGGAATGGGGAAAAATTTCAGTCTCTCGATGTGCAAAACTGATAGAGACATACCCCAAGCGACTTACAGCTGTAATCGCAGCAAAAGGTGGCGCTACAAAGTATTAACTTAAGGGGGCTGAATAATTTTGCACGCCCAATTTTTCAGTTTTTGATTTGTTAAAAAAGTTTGAAATATCCAATAAATGTCGTTCCACTTCATGATTGTGTCCCACTTGTTGTTGATTCTTCACCAAAAAAATACAGTTTTATATCTTTATGTTTGAAGCCTGAAATGTGGCAAAAGGTCGCAAAGTTCAAGGGGGCCGAATACCTTCGCAAGGCACTGTATATACCCACAGGCTTTAAAGGGATGATTTGGACCATTTGGTTAATTAGGGGTGTTTTGAAATGCAAATAGTCATGGTCACGCACAAGTACTGAGGCTGAGATGGTTATCTCCTACTGGTGTGCATTTGACACTCGTAGGATTGTTTGATAAATCACACTATTTATACAACATTCTAAATTCCGTTCGTAAGTAGTATTTTAGAATAGTTTCTACACAATATTTATAAATGAGGCTAGAACTCTGTTTTCTGTGTGCCATTTTGGGCAGAACGTGATGACTGCTGAAACTAAGGGAACACTTTTGGGGTGAGGTGAGACTGAGTCCATTCCCAAGAGAGGAGTGAGGAAGTACAGCTTTTGACGAATCGGGTTTTCATCTCTCTCTTTCTAGCTCTCTCCATCCCAGCCCCCTCCTAACCAGAGGCCTGTTAACAAGATGGCGGCCACCATTTTGGATGGATCAACTCTGCTCTTTATTTGATCTCAGTTTTAGAACCTCTGTGTTATGACCTATCAGCTGCCAGAACAGGAAACTAGATTCTTGTCGGGATCTGTGATTGGTCGTGCTCACTGAGAGGTCACAGCCTCAACTGGTGTGGGCATTGGTGTGAACAACGCAGTAAATGACTGGATGCTATAACTGGGCTGGCTCAACAAGCCACCTTTAAAGGTGTTTACTGAACAACTACCATTATCTAGAGGACTCAGATGTGTCAGGCAATATATTATTATGAAGCACTTTGTAAAATGTGTGTTTACCATGTGACAATTCAAACTCGGATGCACACTCTGAAGCACGTACACACACAGACAGACAGTGGGGTCACTCACAGGCAGAAGGGCAGCAGCTGCAGCAGGGTCTCCTTGGTGGGTTTAGCAGAGAACTCTGGCAGGGTCTGGATCAGCTTGTTCAACACCATCCTCAGATACGACTGCAGCTGTTTCCTACGCTCCTCAACAAACCTGGCATCCTGAGGACAGGAGAGGACAGAGGAGAGGTAGACCTTAATTCAATACATAGAGAGGGGGGAGAGAGAATTTAGTAAATTGGTTGTTGATCATTGCTAGACAACCATTTAAGTCAGAATGTCAGAACTGTAACTCGGCCACTAAGGAACAGTCAATGTCGTCTTGGTAAGCAACTCCAGTGTAGATTTGGCCTTGTGTTTTAGGTTACTGTCCTGCTGAAAGGTGAATTCATCTCCCAGTGTCTGTTGGAAAGCAGACTGAATCTCCCTGGTCTTTGTAGTTGAATCTGTGATAGAATTTCACTGCTCACTATATACCTAGCAGAGAGCGATGCCATGGCTATGAAGAATCCTACAAGTGGATATGAGTAGGAAAGGGAAGAGCTGATAAGTGTGTAGGGTAGGAAAGGGAAGAGCTGATAAGTGTGTAGGGTAGGAAAGGGAAGAGCTGATAAGTGTGTAGGGTAGGAAAGGGAAGAGCTGATAAGTGTGTAGGGTAGGAAAGGGAAGAGCTGATAAGTGTGTAGGGTAGGAAAGGGAAGAGCTGATAAGTGTGTAGGGTAGGAAAGGGAAGAGCTGATAAGTGTGTAGGGTAGGAAAGGGAAGAGCTGATAAGTGTGTAGGGTAGGAAAGGGAAGAGCTGATAAGTGTGTAGGGTAGGAAAGGGAAGAGCTGATAAGTGTGTAGGGTAGGAGGGTGGAGAAGAATGCCGGCTGTCAGATTAGATATGGTCTCATCTGTCTCCTTTAATGGTTTATTTACATTGAGATGCCAACCTGGTTTTAAGGCTCATGACATATGAATCATACTCTGGAGAAGAGTATTTCTATTTATTATGGTTTCCCGTTAACAGCTACTCTTCCCGCGGTCCAGCAAAAATTAAGACCGTAATATACATTATAATATAATTTTTTATAATTAAAATCAATGTTACATTTTTGTTGTGTTAAACCATTTTAAATTCAGGCTTTAAGTTGAGATTTTGTCACTGGCCTACACACAATACCCCATCATTTCAAAGTGCAATTATGTGTTTAGAATGTTTTACAAATTCATTACAAATATATGAAAGGCTGAAATGTCTTGAGTCAATAAGTTGCATGGACTCACTTTGTGTGCAATAATAGTGTTTAACATGATTTTTGAATGACTACTTCATCTCTGTACATATAATTATCTATAAGGTCCCTCAGTTGAGCAGTGAAATTCAATCACAGATTCAACTACAAAGACCAGGGAGATTCAGTCTGCTTTCCAACAGACACTGGGAGATGAATTCACCTTTCAGCAGGACAGTAACCTAAAACACAAGGCCAAATCTACACTGGAGTTGCTTACCAAGACGACATCACAAGTGCTCTGTGATTGGGTTGAACCCGCTAACACTTCCTCTACAAAGCAGTCCAACAGGGGAGAAAGTGCTCTGTGATTGGGTTGAACCCCCTAACACTTCCTCTACAAAGCAGTCCAACAGGGGAGAAAGTGCTCTGTGATTGGGTTGAACCCCCTAACACTTCCTCTACAAAGCAGTCCAACAGGGGAGGAAGATAGCAGCGATCGGAAAGTGGAGTGATTTGATTCAAATGAAAGGAACACAGGAGGGAAAGATGGAGAGAGAGAGCGAGGGATAGAAATATAGAGAGGGAAAACGTCCAAAGCAATAACAATTCTCTGTGAATCAGAGGAGAGACACCCTGACAGTTAAACTCTGGGCAGAGGGAGCAGAGCAGACAGACAGTCCCAGCCTTTGATGTCATCATTCTTCCTCCCGCAGTTGTGGTGATGGCGTGGCCATCAGGACAGATTTGACGGGCGCACTCGGGAACATTTAGCGTGTTTGCCCACCGAGCCCTTGACAAATCAGCTGTTTAGGAGCTGTCAGTGGCAGGGTGGAGTGTGTGTGTGTGTGTGTTGCTATGTCAATGCAGTTAGGAGATGTTCAGATACAGCAGGATGCCGAGTGATGCTCAGATACTGTTGCCGTGGTAATACATTGAGCTGGGATTCTTACGTACACTTGCAGTTATGGTGCTTGACATATCACAAAACTGAGATTTATTACAGTTTCATCACACAACACTACTTGTATTCCATTCCATGAGTCATACACCTGATCCTGCAAGCTAATGCAGATGCAGTGGGGAGAACAAGTATTTGATACACTGCTAATTTTGCAGGTCTTCCTACTTACCAAGCATGTAGAGGTCTGTAATTTTTATCATAGGTACACTTCAACTGTGAGAGACGGAATCTAAAACAAAAATCCAGAAAATCACATTGTATGATTTTTAAGTAATTAATTAGCATTTTATTGCATGACATAAGTATTTGATCACCTACCAACCAGTAAGAATTCCATCTCTCACAGTCCTGTTAGTTTTTCTTTAAGAAGCCCTCCTGTTCTCCACTCATTACCTGTATAAAAGACACCTGTCCACACACTCAATCAAACAGACTCCAACCTCTCCACACTGGACAAGACTAGAGAGCTGTGTAAGGACATCAGGGATCAAATTGTAGACCTGCACAAGGCTGGGATGGGCTACAGGACAATAGGCAAGCAGCTTGGACCGAAGGCAACAAATGTTGGCTCAATTATTAGAAAATGGAAGAAGTTCAAGATGACGGTCAATCACCCTCGGTCTGGGGCTCCATGCAAGATCTCACCTCGTGGGGCATCAATGATCATGAGGAAGGTGAGGGATCAGCCCAGAACTACACGGCAGGACCTGGTCAATGACCTGAAGAGAGCTGGGACCACAGTCTCAAAGAAAACCATTAGTAACACACTACGCTGTCATGGATTAAAATCCTGCAGCGCACGCAAGGTCCCCCTGCTCAAGCCAGCGCATATCCAGGCCCGTCTGAAGTTTTCCAATGACCATCTGGATGATACAGAGGAGGAATGGGAGAAGGTCATGTGGTCTGATGAGACAAAAATAGAGCTTTTTCGTCTAAACTCCACTCGCCGTGTTTTGAGGAAGAAGAAGGATAAGTACAACCCCAGCACCATCCCAACCGTGAAGCATGGAGGTGGAAACATCATTCTTTGGGGATGCTTTTCTGCAAAGGGGACAGGACGACTGCACCGTATTGAGGGGAGGATGGATGGGGCCATGTATCACGAGATCTTGGCCAACAACCACCTTCCCTCAGTAAGAGCATTGAAGATGGGTCGTGGCTGCGTCTTCCAGCATGACAACGACCCAAAACACACAGCCAGGGAAACTAAGGAGTAGCTCCGTTAGAAGCATCTCAAGGTCCTGGAGTGGCCTAGCCAGTCTCCAGACCTGAACCCAATAGAACATTTTTGGAGGGAGCTGAAAGTCCATATTGCCCAGCGACAGCCCCGAAACTTGAAGGATCTGGAGAAGGTCTGTATGGAGGAGTGGGCCAAAATCCCTGCTGCAGTGTGTGCAAACTTGGTCAAGAACTACAGGAAATGTATGATCTCTGTAATTGCAAACAAAGGTTTCTGTACCAAATATTAAGTTCTGCTTTTCTGATGTATCAAATACTTATGTCATGCAATAAAATGCAAATCATACAATGTGATTTTCTGGATTTTTGTTTTAGATTCCGTCTCTCACAGTTGAAGTGTACCTATGATAGAAATTACAGACCTCTACATGCTTTGTAAGTAGGAAAACCTGCAAAATCGGCAGTGTATCAAATACTTGTTCTCCCCACTGTACATCCTGTAGGTACTGTGGTCCTACGATTAGCTTTCTATACAGTCCCATACAGTAGCTTTAGCCAACTGACAAGATTAGCTCAGCGTCTCTCTCTCTCTGGACCAGGTGCTCTGCATGTGTGTGTGTGTGTGTTTAGCAGGCATGATGAGCCAGGGTCCTCGGTGTGTAAGGTTGTTAGCTCTGGCTTGCCAATGAGGATAACCATGATGGATCTGAGGCACAGTGTGTGTGTTTGCGTATGTACGTGTGTGTGTCTATGTTCCTTCCTGTTTCCCCATCACCTGTGAAAGCTCTCCCCTTGTCATCCATGCCGTAGCAGACGTGTATGCTACACTAAAAAGGGTTTGGAGAGGCTCATGATCACTGTTCCCAGTAGCATTACCATTCCTCCATCATTAACTAACACATTCAACACGTCCCAGCATCGCTCAGTCTACTTTAGAATATAACTTTCCCTAGCTGCAAGGATGCTGTGTTCTATGAAAAGAGAGAACTGAACGTACGTCCCCTTGTCAGTGATGTAAAGGGAAAAGTTGATCTGTATGACTACAGTGCAGGACAAGTAACAGCATAACTCTCTCCATCAGAGGAGATCAGATGGGGGGGGGGGATTTTTGCCAGTGCACCCCGCTACACCTGTTGGGACAAGAACTAAGCCTTGTCTCTCTACAAAGTGTTCCTTCTGAGAGGATAGAGGGAGGGAATCAGAAGAAACAATGAGGAGATTAAAAATACATGACAGATACTTCAGCTCAGCAGACATAATGATTACACACACACACACACACACACACACACACACACACACACACACACACACACACACACACACACACACACACAACCCTCTCAAATGTATACACACATTCACCTACCCAAACACACACTCAATTACCAACACTATCCTGTCTCTATAGCCCCCCTGCATCTTTACTGTAAGCTCCCAAACACCCTCTTACCCTCTCTAGTTTTAAACGCTGCCCCCAGGCCTAGCACACTACTTTGTGTTTCCATGTCAAAGTTACTCTACAACTTCTGTAACAGAAGCACCCACAGCCCCCTCTACTCTACTGAGAGACTTAAACAGACTCCCTCCCTCTGGAACTGAGAGTGAGAGGGAGGGAGCAAGAAAGGAAGGAGAGAGAGCTAGAGAAATGAAAGCAGGAGCTAGAGATAGAGAAATGAAGGCAGGGGATAAAGAGAGCTAGAGAGATGAAGACAGGAGATAAAGAGAGCTAGAGAGATGAAGACAGGAGATAAAGAGAGCTAGAGAGATGAAGACAGGAGATAAAGAGAGCTAGAGAGATGAAGACAGGAGATAAGGAGAGCTAGAGAGATGAAGGCAGGAGATAAAGAGAGCTAGAGAGATGAAGGCAGGAGATAAAGAGAGCTAGAGAGATGAAGACAGGAGATAAAGAGAGCTAGAGAGATGAAGACAGGAGATAAAGAGAGCTAGAGAGATGAAGACAGGAGATAAGGAGAGCTAGAGAGATGAAGGCAGGAGATAAAGAGAGCTAGAGAGATGAAGACAGGAGATAAGGAGAGCTAGAGAGATGAAGGCAGGAGATAAAGAGAGCTAGAGAGATGAAGACGGGAGATAAAGAGAGCTAGACAGATGAAGACAGCAGATAAAGAGAGCTAGAGAGATGAAGACAGTAGATAAAGAGAGCTAGACAGATGAAGACAGGAGATAAAGAGAGCTAGAGAGATGAAGACAGGAGATAAAGAGAGCTAGAGAGATGAAGGCAGGAGATAAAGAGAGCTAGAGAGATGAAGACAGTAGATAAAGAGAGCTAGAGAGATGAAGACGGGAGATAAAGAGAGCTTGAGAGATGAAGACGGGAGATAAAGAGAGCTAGAGAGATGAAGACGGGAGATAAAGAGAGCTAGAGAGATGAAGGCAGGAGATAAAGAGATGAAGACAGGAGATAAAGAGAGCTAGAGAAATGAAGGCAGGAGATAAAGAGAGCTAGAGAGATGAAGACAGGAGATAAAGAGAGCTAGAGAGATTAAGACAGGAGATAAAGATAAGTAATGTTGGCTAGGGGCTACTGTAGCTAACATCTAAGCCTGTCGATCCAAGTGATGGACAAGTGACCACAATATGACTTAAAAATACATTCAGATTCAACCCATTTGACTACAGGTCATTCAAAACAACATTGACAGAGGGTGATCATGCGATTTTCCTGACCGTGCATACCTTGTTCCCTATGGTTTTCTTGGGTGGGAAGCTGAAGTTGTCGACCTGTGGGAATTGTGAGCGTAAGTGGTTGTGGAGTGCCCGGAATTCTGTGTAGCGTCTGTAGACATTCCACTCGTTGTCCAGGATACGGATGTACACCTACGGAACAGGTACGACACCAACAACAACACCAACAAAAACACAATCAGAATATGCCATTTCCTGGGGTACAAATCCTACTCTTACAAAATTCCTGCAAAACCACTCAGTCTACAGAAAGGATTCCTCCATTAGCCAACCATAACGTCTCAAGGTTCTTCTGTATTCTCAATAATATTGTAATATATTGTAATATACAGTATGACAGTAAAACATACTCTTCCACTCTCTGCCTGTGACTTGTTGCTATTTTCATGCATTATTAAAGTAGCGCATTGGATTCCTTTGTTCAGCTGCTGATGGTCTGCAGAAGGCAGACACTGGGGATTGTGACGGGGAGGATAAGAGAGGCAATTACAACTGGAGGAGGGAGAGAGAGGGAAGAGAGAGGGAGCATGAGAGAAAGACATGGTTGTAGCTAGATATGTTTGAGTCGCGTCTGGGACAATTTGAGCATTTTAGCTAACCCTAACCCGTTTCCCAACCTTAACCCAATTCTCCTAACCTGCTGCGTAAGTTCTCCTAACATGCTACGAAAAGTCACTTCTGCTAGTCAAAACCAGCAGACCTGCCCTGAGAACAGTCTTGGTTTCCACTAATGGAATACTGCTAATTTATCACCTCTCTACTTCCTAATACAGTACATCCTCCTACTTTATCATCTCTCTACTTCCTAATACAGTACATCCTCCTACTTTATCATCTCTCTACTTCCTAATACAGTACATCCTCCTACTTTATCATCTCTCTACTTCCTAATACAGTACATCCTCCTACTTTATCATCTCTCTACTTCCTAATACAGTACATTCTCCTACTTTATTATCTCTCTACTTTCTAATACAGTACATCCTCCTACTTTATCATCTATCTACTTCCTAATACAGTATATCTTCCTACTTTATCATCTCTCTACTTCCTAATACAGTACATCCTCCTACTTTATCATCTCTCTACTTCCTAATACAGTACATTCTCCTACTTTATTATCTCTCTACTTTCTAATACAGTACATCTTCCTACTTTATTATCTCTCTACTTTCTAATACAGTACATCCTCCTACTTTATCATCTCTCTACTTCCTAATACAGTACATCATCCTACTTTATCATCTCTCTACTTCCTAATACAGTACATCCTCCTACTTTATTATCTCTCTACTTCCTAATACAGTACATCCTCCTACTTTATCATCTCTCTACTTCCTAATACAGTACATCCTCCTACTTTATCATCTCTCTACTTCCTAATACAGTACATCCTCCTACTTTATCATCTCTCTACTTCCTAATACAGTACATTCTCCTACTTTATCATCTCTCTACTTCCTAATACAGTATATCCTCCTACTTTATTATCTCTCTACTTCCTAATACAGTACATCTTCCTACTTTATTATCGCTCTACTTCCTAATACAGTACATCCTCCTACTTTATTATCTCTCTACTTTCTAATACAGTAAATCCTCCTACTTTATCATCTCTCTACTTCCTAATACAGTACATCCTCCTACTTTATCATCTCTCTACTTCCTAATACAGTACATTCTCCTACTTTATCATCTCTCTACTTCCTAATACAGTATTTCCTGCTACTTTATCACCTCTCTATTTCCTAATACAGTATTTCCTTCTACTTTATCACCTCTCTACTTCCTAATACAGTACAGTACTTGCTGAATTGTAGACCCCAGCAACACGCAGCACAGGAAACACGAAAGCTTTGGCCTAGGACACCTCTTTCTCAGGGGACACTTTTCAACTTTCCAGGTGATTAAAATGTATTATCTGGCAAGTGTGCAATTAAAGAGGACGTGAGGGACATGCTGTGGAGTAAAGAGAAAACAACATGGGCAGCATTTTAAACTGTCTGAAGATTAACCTGTTGTTTGTTCATTACTGTAGTTTTCAAGGGGGAATGTGTGTGTGCATGTTATCAAAGTGTTCGGGTGAAACAGGGCAAGAGGGTGGCCACTGGGGCCGGCTGGCCAACCTGGACCAACATTAAAGACCTCACACCTCATAATAAGACCAGCACTCTTAGAAAACTGCTCCCCAGGCCTCCCGGGTGGCGCAGTGGTTAAGGGCGCTGTACTGCAGCGCCAGCTGTGCCATCAGAGACTCTGGGTTCGCGCCCAGGCTCTGTCGTAACCGGCCGCGACCGGGAGGTCCGTGGGGCAAGGCACAATGTCCTTGTCTCATTGCGCACCAACAACTCCTGTGGCGGGCCGGGCGCAGTGCGCACAGTGTTTCCTCCGACACATTGGTGCGGCTGGCTTCCGGGTTGGATGCCCGCTGTGTTAAGAAGCAGTGCGGCTTGGTTGGGTTGTGTATCGGAGGACGCATGACTTTCAACCTTCGTCTCTCCCAAGCCAGTACAGGAGTTGTAGCGATGAGACAAGATAGTAGCTACAAAAAAAAAAGAAAAAAAAGGGATACCACGAAATTGGGGAGAAAAAGGGCTAAAAATTCAACAACAAAAAAATAAGAAAACTGCTCCCTGACACACTCACAGAGTAGTCACACACACACACAGAGTAGTCACACACACACACAGAGTAGTCACACACACACACAGAGTAGTCACACACACACACAGAGTAGTCACACACACACACAGAGTAGTCGTACACACACACAGAGTAGTCGTACACACACACTCACACAGAGTAGTCATACACACACACACACACACACACACACACACACACACACACACACACACACACACACACACACACACACACACAGAGAGTAGTCATACACACACACACACACACACACACACAGAGAGTAGTCATACACACACACACACACACACACACACACACAGAGAGTAGTCATACACACACACACACACACACACACACACACAGAGTAGTCACACACACACACAGAGTAGTCACACACACACACAGAGTAGTCGTACACACACACAGAGTAGTCGTACACACACACTCACACAGAGTAGTCATACACACACACACACACACACACACACACACAGAGAGTAGTCATACACACACACACACACACACACACACACAGAGAGTAGTCATACACACACACACACACACACACACACACACACAGAGAGTAGTCATACACACACACACACACACACTCACACAGAGTAGTCATACACACACACACACACACACACACACACACACACACAGAGAGTAGTCATACACACACACACACACACACACTTGCGAAAGTATTGACCCCCTTTGGCATTTTTCCTATTTTGTTGCCTTACAACCTGGAATTAAAATTGATTTTTTTTGGGGTGGGGTTTGTAACATTTGATTTGTACAACATGCACTTTGAAGATGCAAAGATGCAAAATATGTTTTATTGTGGAACAAATAAAACAAAAAAAACAGAAAAGACTTGAGTGTGCATAACTATTCACCCCCAAAGTCAATACTTTGTAGAGACACCTTTTGCAGCTATTACAGCACAAGTCTCTTGGGGTATGTCTCTATAAGCTTGGCACATCTAGCCACTGGGATTTTTGCCCATTCTTCAAGGAAAAACTGCTCCAGCTCCTTCAAGTTGGATGGGTTCCACTGGTGTACAGCAATCTTTACGTCATACCAAAGATTCTCAATTGGATTGAGGTCAGGGCTTTGAACAGACCATTCCAAGACATTTAAATGTTTCCCATTAAACCACTCGAGGGTTGCTTTAGCAGTCATTGTCCTGCTGGAAAGTGAACCTATATTCCCTGTATTTAGCGCCATCCATCATTCCTTTAATTCTGACCAGTTTCTCAGTCCCTGCCAATGAAACATCCCCACTGCATGATGCTGCCACCACCATGCTTCACTGTGGGGATGCTGTTCTCGGGGTGATGAGAGGTGTTGGGTTTGCACCAGACATAGCGTTTTCCTTGATGGCCAAAAAACTCAATTTTAGTCTCATCTGACCAGAGCACCTTCTTCCATATGTTTGGGGAGTCTCCCACATGCCTTTTGGCGAACACTTTAAGCAATGGCTTTTTTCTGGCCAATCTTCCGTAAAGCCCAGCTCTGTGGAGTGTACAGCTTAAAGTGTTTCTATGGACAGATACTCCAATCTCCGCTGTGGAGCTTTGCAGCTCCTTCAGGATTATCTTTGTTGCCTCCCTGATAATGTCCTCCTTGCCTGGTCTGTGAGTTTTGGTGGGCGGCCCTCTCCTGGCAGGTTTGCTGTGGTGCCATATTCTTTCCATTTTTTAATCATGGATTTAATGGTGCTCCGTGGGATGTTCAAAGTTTGATATTTTTTTATAACCCAACCCTGATCTGTACTTCTCCACAACTTAGTTCCTGACCTGTTTGGAGAGCTCCTTGGTCTTCATGGTGCCGCTTGCTTGGTGGTGCCCCCTGCTTTGTGATGTTGCAGACTCTGGGGCCTTTCAGAACAGGTGTATATATACTGAGATCATTTGATTGCACACAGGTGGACTTTTTAAAAACTAATTATGTGACTTCTGAAGGTAATTGGTTACACCAGATCTTATTTAGGGGCTTCATAGCAAATGCATATGCACACACCACTTTTCCCTTTTTTCTTTTTTTCTAAACAAGCTCATTTTTTTCATCTCACTTCACCAATTTGGACTATTTTGTGTATGTCCATTACATGAAATCCAAATAAAAATCTATTTAAATTACAGGTTGTAATGCAACAAGATAGGAAAAATGCCAAGGGGGATTAATACTTTTGCAAGGCACTGTACTGTACACTGTACTGTACACACACACAAAGATATAATGCATTCATACATGCACAGGAACAATGTATACACACACACACACACACACACACACTGCATTCAAACTCACTGTACACACAGACACAAGGTAAAATGTTGCAACACACACTATGATTAAGGTTGTAGTCCCACTACCGTCTCCTCTTAGACATTAAACACCAGGCTCACGGTGTACTAGAGCAAACTAAATCCACTTTAGGCTTGCTCATTATCATACGGATTTATGGCGACACATGATCCACAGAGCAGCTATTGCATCCTCCTCAGTAATTGGCAAAGAATTATTTGATTATCTTTCACAAAATATTTGGTTAAACACTCTGCATTAGAAAAAACAGCTTGATCCTCAAATTTGACAGACATGGCCTGGGTCCGATCCAAACTATTCTGATTACATTGTATTTCAACTAGTCACTGTTTTCGTACATCGAAAACAAGTAGCAAGCTTACTATTCCAAAACCATATTACTGTATCCTGAATGAATTTCAAATTGCAACTATTCTGAAATGGTGCACAAATTATAGTGACATGTTTTTGTTGTATATGGAGAGTAAAAATATATTTGAACAGTGTTTCTCAAACTCTATTTCAAGGACCGGCACAACTTTATAGAATATTGTTGACTGATCTTTCAGTTAGTCAAAATAAATCAATTATCTCAGCTCTCAGATTGTCTTCAAGGGAGGCAGCCCTGAGTACATTGCCCCTGGTACAGAGAATATAATAATTATCATTAAAACAACATAAATCTAGGGGTCAAATTCAAAGTTTTACCCAAGATTTACCCAAGATATTTAACTGCAAGTTGGCCCTGTTTTACTTGTTATGTGTTCTCACCACCTCTTTCAATTCAGCCTGAACAGGCGGTTAATGTGTTATTGTAGACTAACAAGGCTATTGAAAGGAGCAGAGAGTGACTCATCAATAGTCTTAATGTCAGATAGAAGGAGCAGCGAGTGATTCATCAACAGCCAGATAGACTGGGAGAGGAAATTCTGTCAATTACAACACCAGTGGCATTACAACTGCTCATTACTGTACTGCCTTACAGAGACTGACCAGTTCATTTAAAGGAAGGAGGAGGGGAAAGAGACAGCGACAGACAGAGGAATGTTTTAGAGAGGGGAACTGAGATGTTTAGCTCACTTAAGCAGACACCCATGCTGAGATGGTTCTGGGTAATCTGAAAGTTAGCACCTTTCTTACAATGGTGCAAATGATTTGCAAAGAATTGAAAGACATACCCAAAATACATCTCAGAACAATATGTGGATTTTGATCAGAGGAAAGCTACAGCACAGTATGACTCAGGGTAGGCCTGCGCCACAGCATGACTCAGGGTAGGCCTGCGCCACAGCATGGCTCAGGGTAGGCCGGCGCCACAGCATGACTCAGGGTAGGCCTGCGCCACAGCATGACTCAGGGTAGGCCGACGCCACAGCATGACTCAGGGTAGGGCTGCGCCACAGTATGGCTCAGGGTAGGCCGATGCCACAGCATGACTCAGGGTAGGCCTGCGCCACAGCATGACTCAGGGTAGGCCTGCGCCACAGCATGGCTCAGGGTAGGCCGGCGCCACAGCATGACTCAGGGTAGGCCTGCGCCACAGCATGACTCAGGGTAGGCCGACGCCACAGCATGACTCAGGGTAGGGCTGCGCCACAGTATGGCTCAGGGTAGGCCGATGCCACAGCATGACTCAGGGTAGACCTGCGCCACAGCATGACTCAGGGTAGACCTGCGCCACAGCATGACTCAGGGTAGGCCTGCACCACAGCATGACTCAGGGTAGGCCTGTGCCACAGCATGACTCAGGGTAGGGCAGCACGATATGGTCAAAAAACAAATATAGCAATTTGACTAACAGTTAATTGAGGTGATGTGACTACCTCATGAAGCTAGTTGAGAGAATGCCAAGAGTGTGCAAAGTTGTCATCAAGGCAAAGGGTGGCTACTTTAAAGAATATCAAATATATTTTGATTTGTTTAACACTTATTTGGTTACGACATGATTCCATATGTGTTATTTCATAGTTTTGATGTCTTCACTATTATTGAACAATGTAGAAAATAGTACAAATAAAGAAAAACCCTTGAATGAGTAGGTGTGTCCAAACTTTTGACTGGTACTGTATATTAAGAAGCAAAGTGGAAAGCAGCGTCATTCTTGTTTGGAACAATCTGTTGACTGCAAAAGACCTAACAGAAGAGCATGCTAACTTAAATTAATATAACAACGAGGAGGAGGAACTGTGCTGCTTGACTGGCAGGGGATGGGGCTTGGTGTGTGTGGGAAGCAGCCACCAGATGAGCAAGGTAGAGAGACGACGGACTAAACTGTAAAAATGGACGTGACATGTGGCTGACATTTCAAAATATTGCATGCAATATGGATCTCTTGCGATATGGATATTGCACATGTCAATAATGCAATTTCAGTGTGATTTAGATGAATTGTGCAGCCCTAACTCAGCGTTTAATACTTCAATCAGGCACAGTGCTAGAAGCACACCCATTATTGTATTTAAATATGAAATGCTATTACTTTGAGGCTCTGGCTTTCTTCATTGTAGATCGTCAGGTAAGGGTGCTCTCGAACGGCTAGATGTTCTTTACCATTCGGCCATCAGATTTGCGACTAATACTCCTTATAGGACACATCACTGCAATCTATACTCTGTAAACTGGTAATCTCTGTTTACCTGTTGCAAGGCCCACTGGTTGATGATTATTTATAAAACCCTCTTAGGCCTCACTCCCCCCTACCTGAGATATCTACTGCAGCCCTCATCCTCCACATATAACACCTGTTCTGCCAGTCACATTCTGTTAAAGATCCTCAAAACACACACATCCCTGGGTCGCTCCTCTTTTAAGTGTGCTGCAGCTAGCGACTGGAACAAGCTTCAACACACACTCAAACTGGACAGTTTTATCTCCATCTCTTCATTCAAAGACTCAATCACAGACACTCTTACTGACAGTTGTGGCTGCTTTGCATGATGTATTGTTGTCTCTCCCTTCTTGCCCTTTGTTCTGTTGTCTGTGCCCAACAATGTTTGTACCATGTTTTGTGCTGCTACCATGCTGTGTTGTTAAATGTGTTGCTGCCTTGCTATGTTGTTGTCTTAGGTCTCTCTTTATGTAGTGTTGTCTCTTGTCATGATGTGTGTTTTGTCCTATATATATAAAAAAAAAAAAAAAAATTATCACCTGTCCCCGCAGGAGGCCTTTTGGTAGGCTGTCACAAATAAGAATTTGTTCTTAACTGACTTGCCTAATTAAATACATGTTAAATAAATGTTTTAAATACATACAACTGTCCTGTAATCTATCTAGTAAATAATGCAATTTACTATGTACTCCCTCTCTTTCTCTGAAGTACGTAAGTATGAGCTACAGTCTGGTCGGCTAGTATAGCCAGCTTTCTCCTGACAGGCAGGGTAATTGTAGGTTACCAGCTGTGGTAAAAGCAATAGGCTCACCTCTTCCTCTTAGGAAACCCTTATGGAGACTGAGGCCTCCTGCTCACCTCGCAGTGGGACAACACTGCAACTACAGTACAGGCAGCACCAAATAGCTGACAACAGACCAGGGGGCCCAGGTAGTGGGGATGTGACTTTTACCATAATGAGTGGAAGAAGTAGAAGCACTATAGGTGGGCAGACGTTGTAATAAGATGGTGTGTGTGTGTGGGCTCTAACAATAGCATTGGAACATTCTGTTCTCCAGCTAAGACACTTTCAAAGCAGGCTGTATGCTAAGCTACATCACTGATATGATCTTGTTCTTGATTTTTTATTTACGTCCAGCTATATTTATCACCTGCCTGAAACTTCTAGGGCCCAGAGTTTTTCGTGGTCAGATAACCTACAGTAGTCGGAAAAAACTCCTTGTCTGTTATCCTTGACTTTCAGACATGAAATTAAGCACAGAATGTGCTTCGTTCTATAGCTAGATGACTCCTGATATCTCCAGGAGTGATAAGTAGAATTGTCTTTATCTGTTGTCTAGTACTGTCTTTTTGCTAGACAAGGCCATCTACTTTAAGTGCTGAATGTCTTCCCAGTAGCCTACTTGGTGTGTGAACTGCTGACTGCTCATAACTTGCATATTATTGTTGACACATCAACCAGGATCAAGGGGCAGGGCAATTAGGGACTTGTTAAGGTAGTCATTAGCTGCATTGGAGGGGGAGTGGTTTCTCCTCTCCTAGGAAATTAGTGTTAGGAATTCAGCCTCCCCTGGTTTCTCAGTGGCAGTCGTGTCAGTGTTGGTCTCGACAACAAAACTAAGACCGTCGCCAAACCAGACAGTTCTGATGAGTTGTTCTGCGGAGTTCTTCGAGGAAGGCACCACACCACTCTCTAACTTATCTTACCTAGTTATTTGCTCATTTAGCTCTGTTTTGGCAACTATGTGTATGTTTTCTATACCTGTTCGCTCCTCTCCCTGTAGATTTTACAGACACTCCCCACCCCTTGGTTGCAACCCTTCTAATTTAGTGCACCCTGCGTGCACAACCCATGTGGAATTCTGGGTCTCTGGTAGCGTTTGGAAATGCTGATCTGCGGACAAGAACGCAGGGTTCATCTTAGCCTATGCTCCCTTTAAGTCCCTTGACTTTTGGCCGTGACAGTGACATGGATCACCCCAGAGAACACTGCTACTCCAGCTGCTCTTTCTTCATCTGACTATGTTTTCTCTCATAGTTCAAGAGCATCCGCTCGTCACAGTGGTAGCACAGGGCTACTAATTTCTCCTAACTGAAGATACTCTTTTCTCCCTCTCTCACCTTTCAATCTCCTCATTTGAATTCCATTCTGTCGCTGTCAGTTGTCCATTCAAGATTAACATTGTCATCAATCGCCCACCAGGTGCCTTTGGAAAGCTCCTCAATGAGCTTCACACCTTGATAAGCTAATTTCCTGATGATGGGACACCGCTCTTCGTACTTGGCGACTTCAACTTTGTAACATCTGCCTTCAATTAATTTCTTTCCAACTCTCTCTTCCCCTCCTTGCCTCTTTTGACCTCACCCTTTCCGAATCCCCTCCAACTCACAAGACAGGGAATACGCTTCACCTCATCACCTCATTTACTGTCATTCTGATTGAAAGCAAGTCTAAGAGGCAGTAGATATGTTCTATGTGTGCAATTTCTATGCTTCCCGTTCTTAAGTTTAGTTTTTGTGTCTTTTTACTTCGGCAGCTGAAAATACAATATTTTTGGTTATGGAAAATATATTTTAGAGGTTTAGATGGTACAATGATCCTCTACACCAGTGGTTCTCAAACTTTTTATAGTATGTGGGAGAAATTAGTTATGTGGGAGAAATTATATACATGATTTTGGTAAACACAAGAGAAAGATACACTTATGGGTTCATTTCCTGTTCTGGTATAATGCATTGTCTATTGTATATGGCAGGAAGCAGATAAAGGCCGTGGGGGTGTGGGACAGCTGGGAAGCACTACGCCTAGACCAGCTGGACATACAAGGATCAAAGGGATAGAAAAAGGAGGGGGTCAGCCAAATGACCAACTGATGGATTACAGACATCAATCGCAGGGACAAAGCAAGCCTATAGCATAGAGGAATGTATAGTATTTTTAGGGCAGCTGGACACACTAAACTAGAGATAAAGACATACAAAGGGACACATGGAGTTAATTACAGGGTCTAAACACAGGCCACAGGAAAGGGGGATGTATATTATCTTTAGGTCAAAGCAAGGGTCTTGTCATCATTATAATCTGGCCGAAAGCAGATGTGGGCGTTACTGGGCTGAACAAGCAGGATGCACGGATTGGGATGTAACTGTATTTGCATTGGGGGATGAACTGATGATGTATGTGTGGGTATAAAATGAAGAGTGAGAGCGCTGGAAAGGGGTGTGTTCCGCAGACCGCTCCGGCTTATGATACTGTTGTATTAAAAGTCTATATTGATTTTCACAAAGTTCTTGGTTGTGTCATATTTGAACAGATTTGCCACCACAAGTACCGTACCCCTTCAAAGATTCAACTGCCAGCTGCGTACCCCCTCTAGCACCAGGGTCCGACAAGATAGGCCAATCGTGTGAGAAACTCGTCATCATTCAAGCGGTCAGACAAGTGAAAATTATGATCAGTAAAGAAAACATTAAGCTCTTCTCTCAATTAAAAAAAAAACATGTCAATACTTTGCCCCTTGTTAACCATTGCACTTCTGTATGTTGTAAAAGCACTACATGGTCGCTGCCCATATCATTGCATAGTGCAGAAAATACACGACTTCAGGGGCCTTACTTTAACAAAGTTAACAATTTTTGCTGTAGTGTCCAAAACGTCTTTCAAGCTGTCAGGCATTCCCTTGGCAGCAAGAGCCTCTTCGTGGATGCTGCAGTGTACCCAAGTGGCATCGGGAGAAAATGCTTGCACGCACGATACCACTCCACTATGTCTCCCTGTCATAGCTTTTGCGCCATCGGTACAGATACCAACACATCTTGACCACCAAAGTCCATTTAATGTCCCAAAGCTGTCCAGTACTTTAAAAACATCCTCTCCTGTTGTCCTGGTTTCCAGTGGTTTGCAGAAGAGGATGTCTTACTTAATTGACCCCCCATAAACATAATGGACATATACCAGGAGCTGTGCCAAGCCCACCACGTCTGTTGACTCATCCAGCTGTAACGCATAGAATTCACTGGCTTGTATGCAAAGCAGTAATTGTTTAAAAACATCTCAACACAACAGTGTTGTTTGATGAAGGCATTGTCTGTATAGTTTATTTGGCCTTTATCCCCAGCATTGTCCCAGCCATATCCGCGGCAGCAGAAAGAATTAAGACCTTCACAATAGTATGGGGCTTGCCTGTCCTAGCCACTCGGTAGCTCACCATATAAGACGCTTCTAGCCCATTCTTATTAATGATATCTGTTGCTTTTACACATGACTTACTACTTGAAAATCATCTTAATTCTCGCACAAAAAACTCCAGTGGATTATTATTAAAATTGGCATGTTTTGTTTTGAAATGTCTGTGCAAGAATGAAGGTTTCATTGAGTTGTGAGATAGTACATTTGCACATACAACACACTGTGGCTGAGGAAAGTCACTACTCCCAATATAAGTGAACCCCAAATCAATGTAGTTCAAATCAAAGTTTATTTGTCACGTGCGTCGAATACAACAGGTGTAGACCTTAGTGAAATGCTTACTTACAGGCTCTAACCAATAGTGCAAAAAAGGTATTAGGTGAACAATTGGTAAGTATAGAAATAAAATCAACAATAAAAAGACAGTGAAAAACAGTAGCAAGGCTACATACAGACACCGGTTAGTCAGGCTGATTGAGGTAGTATGTACATGTAGATATGGTTGAAGAGACTATGCATATATGACGAACAGAGAGTAGCAGTAGCGTAAAGACGGGATGGCGGGTGGCGGGACACAATGCAGATAGCCCGGTTAGCCATTGTCCGGGAGCACTGGTTGGTCGGGCCAATTGAGGTAGTGTGTACATATGTACATGAATGTATAGTTAAAGTGACTATGCATATATGATAAACAGAGAGTAGCAGCAGCGTAAAAGAGGGTTTGGGGTGGCACACAATGCAAATAGTCCAGGTAGCCATTTGATTACCTGTTCAGGAGTCTTATGGCTTGGGGGTAAAAACTGTTGAGAAGCCTTTTTGTCCTAGACTTGGCACTCTGGTACCGCTTGCCATGCGGTAGTAGAGAGAACAGTCTATGACTGGGGTGGCTGGGGTCTTTGACAATTTTTAGGGCCTTCCTCTGACACCGCCTGGTGTAGAGGTTCTGGATGGCAGGCAGCTTAGCCCTAGTAATGTACTGGGCCGACTGCACTACCCTCTGTAGTGCCTTGAGGTCGGAGGCCGAGCAATTACCATACCAGGCAGTGATACAACCAATGCTCTCGATGTTGCAGCTGTAGAACCTTGAGGATCTCAGGACCCATGCCAAATCTTTTCAGTCTCCTGAGGGGGAATAGGCTTTGTCGTGCCCTCTTCACGACTGTCTTGGTGTGTTTGGACCATTCTAGTTGGTTGGTGATGTAGACACCAAGGAACTTGAAGCTCTCAATCTGCTCCACTACAGCCCCGTCGATGAGAATGGGGGCGTGCTCGGTCCTCCTTGTCCTGTAGTCCACAATAATCTCCTTAGTCTTGGTTACATTGAGAGAGCGGTTGTTATTCTGGCACCACCCGGCCAGGTCTCTGATCTCCTCCCTATAGGCTGTCTCGTCGTTGTCGGTCATCAGGCCTACCACTGTTGTGTCGTCTGCAAACTTAATGATGGTGTTGGAGTCGTGCCTGGCCTTGGAGTCGTGGGTGAACAGGGAGTACAGGAGGGACATGAGCACGCACCCCTGGGGGGCTCCAGTGTTGAAGATCAGCGTGGCAGATGTGTTGCTACCTACCCTCACCACCTGGGGGCAGCCCATCAGGAAGTCCAGGATCCAGTTGCAGAGGGAGTTGTTTAGTCCCAGGATGCTTAGCTTAGTGATGACCTTTGAGGGTACTATGGTGTTGTCATGACGTTGGCCTGGGGGGTAGGTTTATGACAGTCATAAATACCTCTTCCCCCCCTTTTCCTCTCTCTACCATACTGTGGTAGGCCTGATGACCGATAACGACGAGACATATATAATGTTACATTTACAAAACCCTTGGTTAACATAGAGATTCTGGGAACATCAGAAGGTGGGGGGGGGGGGGGGGAATTAAATACAATGCTCAAAAAAATAAAGGGAACACTTAAACAACACAATGTAACTCCAAGTCAATCACACTTCTGTGAAATCAAACTGTCCACTTAGGAAGCAACACTGATTGACAAGAAATTCCGCATGCTGTTGTGCAAATGGAATAGACAACAGGTGGAAATTATAGGCAATTAACAAGACACCCCCAATAAAGGAGTGGTTCTGCAGGTGGTGACCACAGACCACTTCTCAGTTCCTATGCTTCCTGGCTGATGTTTTGGTCACTTTTGAATGCTGGCGGTACTTTCAGTCTAGTGGTAGCATGAGACGGAGTCTACAACCCACACAAGTTGCTCAGGTAGTGCAGCTCATCCAGGATGGCACATCAATGCGAGCTGTGGCAAGAAGGTTTGCTGTGTCTGTCAGCGTAGTGTCCAGAGCATGGAGGCGCTACCAGGAGACAGGCCAGTACATCAGGAGACGTGGAGGAGGCCATAGGAGGGAAACAACCCAGCAGCAGGACCGCTACCTCCGCCTTTGTGCAAGGAGGAGCACTGCCAGAGCCCTGCAAAATGACCTCCAGCAGGCCACAAATGTGCATGTGTCTGCTCAAACGGTCAGAAACAGACTCCATGAGGGTGGTATGAGGGCCCGACATCCACAGGTAGGGGTTGTGCTTACAGCCCAACACCGTGCAGGATGTTTGGCATTTGCCAGAGAACACCAAGATTGGCAAATTCGCCACTGGCGCCCTGTGCTCTTCACAGATGAAAGCAGGTTCACACTGAGCACATGTGACAGAGTCTGGAGACGCCGTGGAGAACGTTCTGCTGCCTGCAACATCCTCCAGCATGACCGGTTTGGCGGTGGGTCAGTCATGGTGTGGGGTGGCATTTCTTTGGGGGGCCGCACAGCCCTCCATGTGCTCGCCAGAGGTAGCCTGACTGCCATTAGGTACAGAGATGAGATCCTCAAGGCCCTTGTGAGACCATATGCTGGTGCGGTTGGCCCTGGGTTCCTCCTAATGCAAGACAATGCTAGACCTCATGTGGCTGGAGTGTGTCAGCAGTTCCTGCAAGAGGAAGGCATTGATGCTATGGACTGGCCCGCCCGTTCCCCAGACCTGAATCCAATTGAGCACACCTGGGACATCATGTCTCGCTCCATCCACCAATGCCACGTTGCACCACAGACTGTCCAGGAGTTGGCGGATGCTTTAGTCCAGGTCTGGGAGGAGATCCCTCAGGAGACCATCCGCCACCTCATCAGGAGCATGCCCAGGCGTTGTAGGGAGGTCATACAGGTACGTGGTGGCCACACACACTACTGAGCCTTATTTTGACTTGTTTTAAGGACATTACATCAAAGTAGGATCAGCCTGTAGTATGGTTTTCCACTTTAATTTTGAGTGTGACTCCAAATCCAGACCTCCATGGGTTGATAAATTTGATTTCCTTTGATAATTTTTGTGTGATTTTGTTGTCAGCACATTCAACTATGTAAAGAAAAAAGTATTTACTAAGAATATTTAATTCATTCAGATCTAGGATGTGTTATTTTAGTGTTCCCTTTATTTTTTTGAGCAGTGTAAATTCTGGTAATCCGACCAACTGAACATATGCGGTGGTACTTAATGAATATGATGTCAGTTCGGAGACATTGTCATCAATGATAAGATGACAAACTCTACCGTGGAAAGTCTACACATCAGAATGATTGGATTCACATGGAATTGTTCAATTTAAATGTTTGAATATGAAATTATTTGTGATGGGATGAAATGTGATTTTAGCTTCTAAAATGTGAGATTTGGGTTTTCATAAGATAGGGCTCTGCTCAATCAGTGGCCCGCCCCTGTGAAGGGACATGGGCTATAACACTTTTCAAACACTCCCTCCTCTCCCTTCCTATAAAAGCCCTTGACGACAATATAACCTCCTGTTCCGAGGACGTGAGGATGATGGTCCGATGTTAGAATGGTTCAGATAATAACTACAGAACGAAGCCAACATCAGCGTTAAGCTTTGGTTGCGAATGGTATGAACTCTTATTCACTACAGAAGTGATACAGTGCCTTGCGAAAGTATTCGGCCCCCTTGAACTTTGCGACCTTTTGCCACATTTCAGGCTTCAAACATAAAGATATGAAACTGTATTTTTTTGTGAAGAATCAACAACAAGTGGGACACAATCATGAAGTGGAACGACATTTATTGGATATTTCAAACGTTTTTTAACAAATCAAAAACTGAAAAATTGGGCGTGCAAAATTATTCAGCCCCTTTCCTTTCAGTGCAGCAAACTCTCTCCAGAAGTTCAGTGAGGATCTCTGAATGATCCAATGTTGACCTAAATGACTAATGATGATAAATACAATCCACCTGTGTGTAATCAAGTCTCCGTATAAATGCACCTGCACTGTGATAGTCTCAGAGGTCCGTTAAAAGCGCAGAGAGCATCATGAAGAACAAGGAACACACCAGGCAGGTCCGAGATACTGTTGTGAAGAAGTTTAAAGCCGGATTTGGATACCAAAAGATTTACCAAGCTTTAAACATCCCAAGGAGCACTGTGCAAGCGATAATATTGAAATGGAAGGAGTATCAGACCACTGCAAATCTACCAAGACCTGGCCGTCCCTCTAAACTTTCAGCTCATACAAGGAGAAGACTGATCAGAGATGCAGCCAAGAGGCCCATGATCACTCTGGATGAACTGCAGAGATCTACAGCTGAGGTGGGAGACTCTGTCCATAGGACAACAATCAGTCGTATATTGCACAAATCTGGCCTTTATGGAAGAGTGACAATAAGAAAGCCATTTCTTAAAGATATGCATAAAAAGTGTCGTTTAAAGTTTGCCACAAGCCACCTGGGAGACACACCAAACATGTGGAAGAAGGTGCTCTGGTCAGATGAAACCAAAATTGAACTTTTTGGCAACAATGCAAAACGTTATGTTTGGCGTAAAAGCAACACAGCTCATCACCCTGAACACACCATCCCCACTGTCAAACATGGTGGTGGCAGCATCATGGTTTGGGCCTGCTTTTCTTCAGCAGGGACAGGGAAGATGGTTAAAATTGATGGGAAGATGGATGGAGCCAAATACAGGACCATTCTGGAAGAAAACCTGATGGAGTCTGCAAAAGACCTGAGACTGGGACGGAGATTTGTCTTCCAACAAGACAATGATCCAAAACATAAAGCAAAATCTACAATGGAATGGTTCAAAAATAAACATATCCAGGTGTTAGAATGGCCAAGTCAAAGTCCAGACCCGAATCCAATCGAGAATCTGTGGAAAGAACTGAAAACTGCTGTTCACAAATGCTCTCCATCCAACCTCACTGAGCTCGAGCTGTTTTGCAAGGAGGAATGGGAAAACATTTCAGTCTCTCGATGTGCAAAACTGATAGAGACACACCCCAAGCGACTTACAGCTGTAATCGCAGCAAAAGGTGGCGCTACAAAGTATTAACTTAAGGGGGCTGAATAATTTTGCACGCCCAATTTTTCAGTTTTTGATTTGTTAAAAAAGTTTGAAATATCCAATAAATGTCGTTCCACTTCATGATTGTGTCCCACTTGTTGTTGATTCTTCACAAAAAAATACAGTTTCATATCTTTATGTTTGAAGCCTGAAATGTGGTAAAAGGTCGCAAAGTTCAAGGGGCCGAATACTTTCGCAAGGCACTGTACCTCCTAGCCGTTGAGTTAGCAACAGCCGCTGCAAATGAGGGTTAGGAAGGAACAGACAGAGTATCCCGTCTGCCACACAACGACGTTACTACAAAGTAATCAATTTACCAGCAGAGACATTCTTCATAGGACGAAGGACTAGGTTGGGAAACAACGGCCTTCCATCTACCACCAACCTACCGAAGCGCAGCTCAGAGTAAATATTTATTGCATTTTCCTTTTCCAAATGGGCGGTAATTTAGAATGCATGAGATACTGTATTTACGATAGCACAGCTTCGCACTTTGTTCCTCAGTCTTCCCGCTCTTTCACTTTCACCCAGCCCCTTTTCTTTTGTGTAACAAACAGTCATATCTGTTCCGCCAGCTAGGGACGTTTTCCTTTATGACGTCATTTGTCATCAAGTTATGATTTATTTATGTGTATGTGTAATTCTGTGTGAATAGTTAGGTATTTAGTAAATAAATAATTAAACCCAATTTTGTATTGCTGATTCAACTTGTTAGCCAGGATTCCTGCAGATAACTAAGAATTGACAACTTTCAGATGAGACTGAATTAAGATGACGATTAATATTGACTGCTATTGATGTAAAATATTACTAGGTCTTTAAGAGTTTATTCGGAAGATAACAGCTCTATAAATATTATTTTGTGGTGCCCGACTCTCTAGTTAATTACATTTACATGATTAGCTCAGTCAGGTAATATTAATTAGGGAGAAATTATTTTATAGAATAGCATGTCATATCACTTAATCCAGCATAGCCAAAGACACGACAGCGTTGAACGCTGAGCTGTAGTCAATGAATAGCATTCTCACATAAGTGTTCCTTTTGTCCAGATGGGAAAGGGCAGTTTGGAGTGCAAAAGAGATTGCATCATCTGTGGATCTGTTTGGGTGGTATGCAAATTGGAGTGGGTCTAGGGTTTCTGGGATAATGGTATTGATGTAAGCCATTACCAGCCTTTCAAAGCACTTCATGGCTACGGACGTGAGTGCTACAGGTCTGTAGTCATTTAGGCAGGTTGCCTTTGTGTTCTTGAGTAGTTCTCATCATACGTGCACCTCTTCGATAGTTCAATGTCCCTGTCTTTTGTTCGGTTCCTTTCCAGGTATGTGGGCAGCAGCTCTTCGGCTGCATCAGATTCACAACTGTCAGTGTCCATGCTAGCTGGGCTAACAACAAATGTAGAATTACTGATGCCAGCATTGGATGTGCTCATGGAATCAGCAGGTGTCGTACTGCTGGTAGTAGCAGTACTACCAGCAGAGCTGGTATGTGTCTATATGTATGCGGGCCTTACTATATGGACTGTTTGAAAATGGGAAGAATTTTTTATATAAAAAAAAAATGAATCACATTTTTATTTGGCGTACCCCAGACGGCATTGCGCATACTCTACCCCAGTTTGGGATTACCTGCTCTACACTATACTTGCTTGTTTTGTCACAATCTGAAATTAGCAAACTATTAGAATTTTAGCGACCAGGAAATGGCAGAGAGATTCCTGCATAGTGCATATTTAATGTGTGAGGGATAAAGTTAAAAAAAAGGACATGCAGGGAGTTGGAGTGCTTATGTCATCCCTCCATCTCTTTCTTTCTGTCTCCGTCCACTCTGGGACACATTTGCCAAATTAGGCAGAAAATAGAATCCATTTGGAGAATTGCAGAAAGGAAGGAGGATGAGGAGTGATAAGAGCGTATAAGGAGAGAATCATCAGCAGAAGATTTGTCAGCAGTACTCTGGGTGTGTGTGCATGTTGGAGGGAGGAAGTGATACCCTTCTCAGTGTCATTAAACCTATTTTACTGCTTTGTTTGAAGGGATAGTTCAGGGTTTTGGACTTAGAGGTAGTTTCGTGAGCCTACTCTGTGGAAGTAGATAAAGGGCTTCATTGCCAAAAACCCAAACTATCCCTTTAAGTAAAATAGTAACTTTCCATAGACTAGTATCCTTACATTTAGTATCAATCATCATAATAACAGAGGCTGCTAAGGCTGGCAATAGGAAAATGTAAATATAATAGTGTCCTCTTACATCATTGTAATAATCTGTCAAGTCATCCTGCTGAATGAGTCTGCAAAATGACCCACTGGTTTATGATTCATTATCCGTGATTCGTATTACTGTTCAAAAATAAATCACCATGAGTGATAGAGCAGTTAGCTAACCAAGGCCCGGTTTCCCTAAAGCATTTTCATTAGATGCGTTTCTTTCCCAACAGCGTCACTTTATACACAGATCTCTGCAAAACATAATGAAGTTGACAACAAATACAAAGTCGTCAATGTCTTTGCAATTGTTAGGCTACAAACAAGCGGAGGATAAAAAAGATGCTTCAAATGAAAACCGAGATGACTGCATTAAAAGATAGCCTATAGCATAGGCTACAGGCCTACAGTTGAAGTCGAAGTTTACATACAGTATACCTTAGCCAAATACATTTAAACTCTAGTTTTTCACAATTCCTGACATTTAATCCCAGGAAAAAGTCCCTGTTTTAGGTCAGTTAGGATCACCACTTTATTTTAAGAATGTGAAATGTCAGAATAATAGTAGAGAGAATGATTTATTTTAGAATTTCGTTCTTTCATCACATTCCCAGTGGGTCCCAGTGGGTTACATACACTCAATTAGTATTTGGTAGCATTGCCTTTAAATTGGTTAACTTGGGTCAAACTTCTTTTTAACTTCCTGACTGATGTCTTGAGATGTTGCTTCAATATATCCACCAAATTTTCCACCTCATGATGCCATCTATTTTGTGAAGTGCATCAGTCCCTCCTGCAGCAAAGCACCCCCACAACCTGATGCTGCCACCCCCGAGCTTCACGGTTGGAATGGTGTTCTTCGGCTTCCAAGCCTCCCCCTTTTTGCTCCAAATAGGTCAAATAAAATATATATTTTCAACAACTTGATTGGAGTCCACCGGTGGTAAATTCAATTGATTGGACATGATTTGGAAAGGCACAAACCTGTAAGGTCCCACAGTATCAGAGCAAAAACCAAGCCATGGGGTTGAAGGAATTGTCCGTAGGGCTCAGAGATAGGATTGTGTCAAGGCACAGATCTGGGGAAGGGATATGCAGCATTGGAGGTCCCCAAGAACACAGTGGCCTCCATCATTCTTAAATGGAAGAAGTTTGGAACTACCAAGACTCCTAGAGCTGGCAGGCCGGCCAAACTGAGCAATCGGGGGAGAAGGGCCATGGTCAGGGAGGTGACCAAGAATCCGATGGTCACTCTGACAGAAATTCAGAGCTCCTCTGTGGAAAACTTTCCAGAAGGACAACTATCTCTGCAGCACTCCACCAATCAGCCTTTTATGGTGGAGTGGTCAGACGGATGCCATTCCTCAGTAAAATGCACATGACAGCCCGTATGGAGTTTGCCAAAAGACATCTGGTCTGATGAAACCAAGATTGAACTTGTTGGCCTGAATGCCAAGCATCATGTCTGGACTGAAACCTGGCACCATCCTACGGTGAAGCATGGTGGTGGCAAAATCATGCTGTGGGGATGTTTTTCAGCAGCAGGGACTGGAAGACAAGTTAGGATCGAGGGAAAGATGAATGGAGCAAAGTAAATAGAGATCCTTGATGAAAACCTGCTGCAGAAATCTCTGGACCTCAAACTGGGGCAAAGGTTCACCTTCCAACAGGACAACGACCCTAAGCACACAGCCAAGACAACGCAGAAGTAGCTTCGGGACAAGTCTCTGTATGTCATTGAGTGGCCCAGCCAGAGTCCGGATTTGAACCCGATTTAACATCTCTGGAGAGACCTGAAAATAGCTGTGCAGCAACTCTCCACATTCAACCTGACAGAGCTTGAGAGGATCTGCAGAGAAGAATGGGAGAAACTCCCCAAATACAAATGTGCCAAGCTTATAGCGTCATACCCAATGAACCTGTTTTTCCGTTGTGATTATGGGGTATTGTGTGTAGATTGATGAGGGAAAAAAAGAATTTAATACATTTTAGGAGAAGGCTGTAACCTAACAAAATGTGGAAAAAGTCAAGGGGTCTGAAAGCCCAGTTGATGTGGAAGGGGGCGTGCTCTCTTGGCTGTCCCCTGAGGTCCACGATCAGTTCCTTCGTTTTGTTGATGTTGAAGGAGAGGTTATTTTCCTCGTACCACTCCGCCATGGCCCTCACCTCCTCCCTGTAGGCTTTCTTGTCTTTTTGGTAATCTGGCCTACCACTGTTGTGTCTTCTACAAACTTGATTGAGTTGGAGACGTGCGTGGCCACACAGTCATGGGTGAACAGGGAGTACAAGAAAGGGCTGAGCACCTACCCCTGTGGGGCACCAGTGTTGAGGATCAGCGTGGCGGAGGTGTTGTTGCCTACCATCACCACCTGGGGTCGACCCGTCAGGAAGTCCAGGACCCAGTTGCACAGGGCGGGGTTCAGACCCAGTGCTGTGAGCTTAGTGATGGGCTTAGAGGGCACTATGGTGATGAATGCTGACCTGAGCAGCATTCTTACATAGGCATTACTCTTGTCCAGATTGGATAGGGCAGTGTAATGGCAATTGCGTCATCTGTGGATCTATTGGGGCACTGTGCAAATTATAGTGGGTTTAGGGTGTCGAGTAAGGTAGCCTAGTCGTTAGAGCATTGGGCCAGGAACCAAAAGGTTGCTAGATCAAATCCCCAAGCTGACAAGGTAAAAAATCTGTTGTTCTTCCCCTGAAGAAGGCAGTTAACCCACTGTTCATAGGTTATCATTGTAAATAAGAATTTGTTCTTAACTGACTTGCCTAGTTAAATTTAAAAAAAGGTCAAATGATCCTTAACTAGCTTCTCTGATGATAGAAGTGAGCGCTACGGGGTGACAGTCATTTAGTTAATTTACCTTCGATTTCTTGGGTACAGGAACAATGGTGGATATCAAACCCCCCCACATCCCACTTACATTTAAGTAATATAGCAGACACTCCTATCCAGAGCAACATACCATTAGTGCATTAATCTTAAGATAGAAGTGGTTGTCCCACCTAGCTGAGTCATAGGAAGTACATTTTTCCTCAAAATAGCTATCAACAAAGTCAGTGCTAGTGGTGAGTGTGTGGGGGTCAAGTGCGTGTGTTGGTTAACAAAATAAATATTATTTAAGATACTCTTTGAAGAAGTAGGGTTTCAGACCTTTTCGAAAGATAGGCAGGGACTCTGCTGTACTAGCTTCAGGGGCACACGTGTTCCACCATTGGGGTGTCAGGTCAGAGAAAAGCTTTGGGCTGAGTGGGCGCTGCCCTCCCGTAGGGGTGGGAGGGCTAAGAGACCAGAGGTGGCCATACTGGAGTTGGGGTGTAGGGTTTGAACATAGCCTAAAAGTAGGGAGAGGCAGTTCCTCTTGCTGCTCCGTAGGCAAGTACCATGGTCTTGAAGTGGATGTGAGCTTTGACTGGAAGCCAGTGGAGTGTGCGGTGGAGCAGGGTGACATGGGAGAACTTGGAAAGGTTGATAAATTGCAGGAGCTTGATGGCACAAGCAGGGAGCCCAGCCAACAGCGAGTTGCAGTAGTCCAAACGGGAGATGACAAGTGCTTGGATTAGGACTTGCGCCACTTCCTGTATGTGAGGTATGGTCGTACACTACGGACGATGTAGAGCATGAACTTGCAGGAGTGAGTTACTGCTTTGATGTTTGCAGAGAACAACAAGGTGATGTCCAGGGTCACGCAAGGCCCTTTGCACTTTGGGAGGGGGACACCATGGAGTTGTCAACCGTGATGGAGAGATCTTGGAGCGGGCAGCCCTTCACCGGGAGGAAGAGCAGCTCCGTCTGGTCGAGGTTGAGCTTGAGGTGGTGGGCCAACATCTAGTTGAGACATCTGCAAGGCACGCAGAGATGTGTGCCGCCGCCTGGGTGTCAGAAGGGGGCCTAGAACCGAGTCCTGGGGACAGCAGTATTGAGAGCATGTGGTGCAGACACAGATCCTCTCCATGTCACCTGGTAGGAGCGGCATGCCAGGTAGGATGCAATCCAAGAGTGTGCAAAGCCTGAGTCGCCCAACCCTGAAAGGGTGGAGAAGAGGATCTGATGGTTCAGGGTGTCGAAAGCAGGGGATAGATCTAGGAAGATGAGAACAGAGGAGAGAGAGTCAGCTTTGGAAGAGCAGAGAGCCTCCGTGACACAGAGGAGAGCGGCCTCAGTTGAGTGACCCGTCTTGAAGCCTGACTGGTTAGGGTCAAGAAGATTGCTCTGAGAGATATAGCGAGAGAGTTGGTCAGAGACAGCATGCTCAAGTATTTTGGAAAGAAAATAAAGGGATACATGTCTATAGTTTTTGACATAAGAGGGGTCGAAGTGTTGGTTTCTTGAAAAGGGGAGCGACTGGGCATTTTGATGTCAGAGGGCACGCAGTCAGTGGTCAAGGATGAGTTAATGAGGGAAGTGAGGAATGGTAGAAGGTCTCCTGAGATGGTCTGGAGGAGGGGATGGGGTTGAGTGTGCAGGTTGTTGGGTGGCCAGAGATTCACTTGTCGCAGGATTTCATCTAGAGAAAGATGTCAAGGCTTGGGTAGTTTTGTGCAAGTGGCACCAGTGGACTCAATAGGCTGAGTGAATGAGGACAGGATGTCATCAACCTTCTTTTCAAAGTGGTTGACAAAGTCGTCCAGGGGGTTGAGGATTGAGAAGGTGGAAAATAATTTCAATGGGCAGAAGCTTGAAATTTAGAGTGACAGAAAGTGGCTTTAGAAGGAGTGAAAGGCTAATACATCTTCCAGAAGTTTAGTTGTACAGTGGGGCAAAAAAGTATTTAGTCAGACACCAATTGTGCAAGTTCTCCCACTTAAAAAGATGAGAGAGGCCTGTAATTTTCATCATAGGTACACTTCAACTATGACAGACAAAATGAGAAAAGAAATTCCAGAAAATCACATTGTAGGATTTTCTTTAAATTTATTTGCAAATTATGGTGGAAAGTAAGTATTTGGTCACCTACAAACAAGCAAGATTTCTGGCTCTCACAGACCTGTAACTTCTTCTTTAAGAGGCTCCTCTGTCCTCCACTCGTAACTTGTATTAATGGCACTTGTTTGAACTTGTTATCAGTATAAAAGACACCTGTCCGCAACCTCAAACAGTCACACTCCAAACTCCACTATGGCCAAGACCAAAGAGCTGTCAAAGGACACCAGAAACAAAATTGTAGACCTGCACCAGGCTGGGAAGACTGAATCTGCAATAGGTAAATAGCTTGGTTTGAAGAAATCAACTGTGGGAGGAATTATTAGGGAATGGAAGACATACAAGACCACTGATAATCTCCCTCGATCTGGTGCTCCACGCAAGATCTCACCCCGTTGGGTCAAAATGATCACAAGAACGGTGAGCAAAAATCCCAGAACCACACGGGGGAACCTAGTGAATGACCTGCAGAGAGATGGGACCAAAGTAACAAAGCCTACCATCAGAAAACACACTACGCCGCCAGGGACTCAAATCCTGCAGTGCCAGACGTGTCCCCCTGCTTAAGCCAGTACATGTCCAGGCCCGTCTGAAGTTTGCTAGAGAGCATTTGGATGATCCAGAAGAAGATTGGGAGAATGTCATATGGTCGGATCAAACCAAAAGAGAACTTTTTGGTAAAAACTCAACTCGTCGTGTTTGGAGGACAAAGAATGCTGAGTTGCATCCAAAGAACACCATACCTACTGTGAAGCATGGGGGTGGAAACATCATGCTTTGGGGCTGTTTTTCTGCAAAGGGACCAGGACGACTGATCCGTGTAAAGGAAAGAATGAATGGGGACATGTATCGTGAGATTTTGAGTGAAAACCTCCTTCCATCAGCAAGGGCATTGAAGATGAAACGTGACTGGGTCTTTCAGCATGATAATGATCCCAAACACACCACCCGGGCAATGAAGGAGTGGCTTCGTAAGAAGCATTTCAAGGTCCTGGAGTGGCCTAGCCAGTCTCCAGATCTCAACCCCATAGAAAATCTTTGGAGGGAGTTGATAGTCCGTGTTGCCCAGCAACAGCCCCAAAACATCACTGCTCTAGAGGAGATCTGCATGGAGGAATGGGCCAAAATACCAGCAACAGTGTGTAAAAACCTTGTGAAGACTTACAAGGGTATATAACAAAGTATTGAGATAAACTTTTGTTATTGACCAAATACTTATTTTCCACCATAATTTGCAAATAAATAAATTTAAAATCCTACAATGTGATTTTCTGGCAGGGTAGCCTAGTGGTTAGAGCGTTGGACTAGTAACCGAAAGGTTGCAAGTTCTAATCCCCGAGCTGACAAGGTACAAATCTGTCGTTCTGCCCCTGAACAGGCAGTTAACCCACTGTTCCTAGGCCGTCATTGAAAATACGAATTTGTTCTTAACTGACTTGCCTAGTAAAATTAAAATTAAATAGTTGAAGTGTACCTATGATGAAAATTACAGGCCTCTCTCATCTTTTTAAGTGGAGAACTTGCACAATTGGTGGCTGACTAAATACTTTTTTGCCCCACTGTATATAGTTGTTTTTTTAGATCGTACAAAATGTTCTCAGTTCTCCAACTAGCCTAATACGTTCTTCTGATGCTGAAAATTTAACACAGGCCATCTTTGGCTATTATAGTGGAGATTGAATTCATGATTAATCGATGCAACAACCAAAAATTATCATTGTAACCAACATCCATCACAGAAAACTTCCACCATAATTATAATCTCAATAATAACGCGCCTTTATTAAGCTGAACAATTAATCAAATGGCCACGCAGATTATTTACATTGACCCCACCCCCTTTGTTTTTACATTGCTGCTACTCGCTGCTTATTATCTATGCAGTCACTTTACCCCTACCCTACATGTACAAATTAGCTTGACTAACCTTTACCCCCCGCAATTGACTCGGAACTGGTACCCCTGTATATAGTCTTGTTATTGTTATGTCATTTTTTACTTCAGTTTATTTAGTAAATATTTTCTTATGCACTGCATCAGATGACCTGGCCTCCACAATCATCCGACCTCAACCCTATTGACATGATAAGGGAGGAGTTAGACCGCAGAGTGAAGGAAAAGCAGCCAACAAGTGCTCAGCATAGGTGGGAACTCCTTCAAGACTGTTGGAAAAGCATTCCAGGTGAAGCTGGTTGAGAGAATTCCAAAGTGTGCAAAGCTATCATCAAGTCAAATGGTGTCTACTTTGAAGAATCTCAAATATAACATTTATTTTTATTTGTTTAACACTTTTTTGGTTACTACATGATTCTATATGTGTTATTTCATAGTTTTAATGTCTTCACTATTATTCTACAATGTAGAAGATAGTAAAAAAGGCACTGTGTGTACATATATATGATATCCCTCATCTGCATAGCCAAAGAAGCCCATGAGATAGGCTTCTCAGGCTTTGGTAAAATAAACACACACACACTAGAGCTGGGACGCCTACTGTGTAAGCGACGGTTCAGGATGAGACAGTCATGACAATAAAATAACTGTCAAAACCATTTTTATTTTAAGTGTTTAAAAAAAAAAATTTTTTGCTATTACAATGGTGACCCCTGTGATCATTTGGCCGACCGATAACCGTCATAGGCCTGACACACACACACACACACACACACACACACACACACACACACACACACACACACACACACACACACATACAAAGAGTCTGCAGACTGAACTATCCTTTTTCTGAAGATGTAGATGTCATTGAGGGGTTGGGTTAAATGCGGAAGACACATTTCAGTTGAAGTCATTCAGTTGTACAACTGACTAGGTATCCCCCTTTCCCTTTCAGTTCGCTGCAGCTAGTGACTTTACCGAGCTGGCTAGCTAACTAGCTAATAAAAGTACTGAGTCAGAGCAAACGTAGCTAGCTAATACAGCCTGATACCAGTGCTGGTGGAGGCCTAAATCAGCATGTTGTTTGCGCAACAGTATCTTCTAAATCAAAGAGGAATAAGCAAAGCATGAATATGTTGGCTATATGAATAAAGATTTAATGTAGGCAAAGATTATAGGGTCCCCTAGGAAACACTGAACATCACTTGGTTCCTACCCTGTCACAATAACTCAATGGCATTTTCATTCATTGTCATGTCAAACAATACTGTATTCAAAGTGCCCACTATTATTTATATTTTATATAACTATAGAATTATAATAAACATTCTATTTCTGTGATTCCCAAAGTTCACCCAAGTGTTTTGATCTAAATCGCAATTGCAACATTTGGTTAAGAATAAGGTCTAGTTTTTTCCCCCATATCGTGGCAGTGTGGAAATGATCTCAAATGAATGCAGAAAATGCAGTCATTTCTGGAAATGCAGGAATTTATTTTAGGTTGAAGTTGAATTGAACAGTATAAAACAATCGGAATGGAGAAAGACCCATTGAAATAATTTAGAATACATGTGTTGCCACCCTAGGGTCACGCACTACTCATAAAGAAAATGTAGAACTTTTATTAATCAAAAACATAAAATACCATCAAATTTGAAAAATACCATGATATTTTTGCCATTTTTGTCTCTCGTCGTGATGTGTGTTCTGTCATATATTATTATTGTATTTTTGATTTTTAATCCCCCGTCCCTGCAGGAGGCCTTTTGGTTGGCTGTCATTGGAAATAAGAATTTGTTCTTAACTGACTTGCCTAGTTAAATAAAAAGGTAAAAATATTTATGTATATTTTTTTCATTATGTAAACACTCCAGCACACCAATCCCCTCAGCACATTGGGAAGTCAATTGCAATATATAGATTATCATCATTAACACTTTTCCCACAGTGCACCTCTCTGGGGAAGGGGACCTATGGGATTTGCTATTACAATGGTGACCCCTGTGATCATTTGGCCGACCGATAACCGTCATAGGCCTGACACACACACACACACACACACACACACACACACACACACACACACACACACACACACACACACATACAAAGAGTCTGCAGACTGAACTATCCTTTTTCTGAAGATGTAGATGTCATTGAGGGGTTGGGTTAAATGCGGAAGACACATTTCAGTTGAAGTCATTCAGTTGTACAACTGACTAGGTATCCCCCTTTCCCTTTCAGTTCGCTGCAGCTAGTGACTTTACCGAGCTGGCTAGCTAACTAGCTAATAAAAGTACTGAGTCAGAGCAAACGTAGCTAGCTAATACAGCCTGATACCAGTGCTGGTGGAGGCCTAAATCAGCATGTTGTTTGCGCAACAGTATCTTCTAAATCAAAGAGGAATAAGCAAAGCATGAATATGTTGGCTATATGAATAAAGATTTAATGTAGGCAAAGATTATAGGGTCCCCTAGGAAACACTGAACATCACTTGGTTCCTACCCTGTCACAATAACTCAATGGCATTTTCATTCATTGTCATGTCAAACAATACTGTATTCAAAGTGCCCACTATTATTTATATTTTATATAACTATAGAATTATAATAAACATTCTATTTCTGTGATTCCCAAAGTTCACCCAAGTGTTTTGATCTAAATCGCAATTGCAACATTTGGTTAAGAATAAGGTCTAGTTTTTTCCCCCATATCGTGGCAGTGTGGAAATGATCTCAAATGAATGCAGAAAATGCAGTCATTTCTGGAAATGCAGGAATTTATTTTAGGTTGAAGTTGAATTGAACAGTATAAAACAATCGGAATGGAGAAAGACCCATTGAAATAATTTAGAATACATGTGTTGCCACCCTAGGGTCACGCACTACTCATAAAGAAAATGTAGAACTTTTATTAATCAAAAACATAAAATACCATCAAATTTGAAAAATACCATGATATTTTTGCCATTTTTGTCTCTCGTCGTGATGTGTGTTCTGTCATATATTATTATTGTATTTTTGATTTTTAATCCCCCGTCCCTGCAGGAGGCCTTTTGGTTGGCTGTCATTGGAAATAAGAATTTGTTCTTAACTGACTTGCCTAGTTAAATAAAAAGGTAAAAATATTTATGTATATTTTTTTCATTATGTAAACACTCCAGCACACCAATCCCCTCAGCACATTGGGAAGTCAATTGCAATATATAGATTATCATCATTAACACTTTTCCCACAGTGCACCTCTCTGGGGAAGGGGACCTATGGGATTTGCTATTACAATGGTGACCCCTGTGATCATTTGGCCGACCGATAACCGTCATAGGCCTGACACACACACACACACACACACACACACACACACACACACACACACACACACACACACACACACACATACAAAGAGTCTGCAGACTGAACTATCCTTTTTCTGAAGATGTAGATGTCATTGAGGGGTTGGGTTAAATGCGGAAGACACATTTCAGTTGAAGTCATTCAGTTGTACAACTGACTAGGTATCCCCCTTTCCCTTTCAGTTCGCTGCAGCTAGTGACTTTACCGAGCTGGCTAGCTAACTAGCTAATAAAAGTACTGAGTCAGAGCAAACGTAGCTAGCTAATACAGCCTGATACCAGTGCTGGTGGAGGCCTAAATCAGCATGTTGTTTGCGCAACAGTATCTTCTAAATCAAAGAGGAATAAGCAAAGCATGAATATGTTGGCTATATGAATAAAGATTTAATGTAGGCAAAGATTATAGGGTCCCCTAGGAAACACTGAACATCACTTGGTTCCTACCCTGTCACAATAACTCAATGGCATTTTCATTCATTGTCATGTCAAACAATACTGTATTCAAAGTGCCCACTATTATTTATATTTTATATAACTATAGAATTATAATAAACATTCTATTTCTGTGATTCCCAAAGTTCACCCAAGTGTTTTGATCTAAATCGCAATTGCAACATTTGGTTAAGAATAAGGTCTAGTTTTTTCCCCCATATCGTGGCAGTGTGGAAATGATCTCAAATGAATGCAGAAAATGCAGTCATTTCTGGAAATGCAGGAATTTATTTTAGGTTGAAGTTGAATTGAACAGTATAAAACAATCGGAATGGAGAAAGACCCATTGAAATAATTTAGAATACATGTGTTGCCACCCTAGGGTCACGCACTACTCATAAAGAAAATGTAGAACTTTTATTAATCAAAAACATAAAATACCATCAAATTTGAAAAATACCATGATATTTTTGCCATTTTTGTCTCTCGTCGTGATGTGTGTTCTGTCATATATTATTATTGTATTTTTGATTTTTAATCCCCCGTCCCTGCAGGAGGCCTTTTGGTTGGCTGTCATTGGAAATAAGAATTTGTTCTTAACTGACTTGCCTAGTTAAATAAAAAGGTAAAAATATTTATGTATATTTTTTTCATTATGTAAACACTCCAGCACACCAATCCCCTCAGCACATTGGGAAGTCAATTGCAATATATAGATTATCATCATTAACACTTTTCCCACAGTGCACCTCTCTGGGGAAGGGGACCTATGGGATCTATGTGTTGGGAGCGAGCGCACATTGGATGCTTTGTAATGGCCACTTTATTCTCCCAGTATGTGCATGTCCAAGGGTTTGGCTCCAACAGGAAGCCAAAGGTAATGAGTCGCACCACCTTTTGCCCCCAGAACAGCCTCAATTCATCGGGCATGTGGTGCTGACCCAGAGATGCTGACCCATGTTGACTCCAATGCTTCCCACAGTTTTGTCAAGTTGGCAGGATGTCTTTTGTTGGTGGACCATTCTTGATACACATGGGAAACTGTTGAGCGTGAAAAACCCAGCACTGTTGCAGTTCTTGACACACTCAAACCGGTGCGCCTGGCACCTACTTCCATACCTCATTCAAAGGCACTTAAATCTTTTGTTTTGCCCATTCATCCTTTGAATGGCACACATATACAATCCATGTCTCAAGGCTTACAAATCCTTCTCTAACCTGTCTCCTCCCCTTCATCTACACTGATTGAAGTGGATTTAACTAGTGACATCAATAAGAGATCATAGCGTTCACCTGGATTCACCTGGATAAGTGTGTCTGACTCGATTTCAATCACACACACACTCTCTCAGCTTGTCTCTGAGGAACTACAGTCGTATCAGGTATCACGGAACATTTGGAATTGAAATAAAAGGGAGACGGGAAGGAAGAGAGGGGAAAAAACAGTTATCAAATCTCATTAGTGTTATAAAAACATGGGAAAGTTTGCAGCGCGCCTGACTTTGTGGAAGCGATTGGCTCAGCAGCTTTTTGCTGATCAAAGGGATTCACTCATTTAGAAATAAAAATCCAGTGAATTCTGGGTGCCGGGGCTCATCTAGAGTACAGGGCTTTACCATGTCATCTCCTCTCCGCTTTGCATCAGCCAACCAAAGGTAAAAGAAATGTGTGTATGTGTACAGTGTGTGTTCAACTAAGCAGAGTTTGCCCATGAACCATAACATTGCTTTTACTTTCCTTTGAGCAATGTGTCTAGGAGTTGTTTTTTGTTGTTGTTGGTACGCTGGGAATGTGGATTTGATATGTTCGTTCTGTCAGATTCATCTAGATACAGTAGAATACGTTTGGAGTACCTCTCTGATAGTAGACTTCCTCTGGGAAAGTTAAACAACTGGTTTAGAGATGGAGAGGGAGGATGGAGGGAGCGAGGGCGTTATCACTACCAAAGTGCATCCATCATCTCCACCTGGCAAATAAAGGGCTTCAGCTTTTGTTATTACACTGAACAAAAATAGAAATGCAACATGTAAAGTGTTGGTCCCATGTTTATGAGCTAAAATAAAAGAATCCGGAAATGTTCAATATTCACAAAAAGCTTATTTCTCTAAAATGTTGTGCACAAATTTGATTACATCCCAGTTAGTGAGCATTTCTCTTTTGCCAAGATAATCCATCCACCTGATAGGTGTGGCATATCAAAAAGCTGGTTAAACGGCATGATTATTATACAGGCCGCTCTAAAATGTGCAGTTTTGTCACACAACACAATGCTACAGATGTCTCAAGTTGAGGGAGCGTGCAATTGGAATGCTGACTGTAGGAATGTAGGAATGTTTTAGAGAATTTGGCAGTACGGCCAACCGGCCTCACAACCGCACAACCACTGGGGTAATGGTATGGGCAGGCATAACCTACGGACGATGAAAACAATTGCATTTTATCAATGGAAATTTGAATGCATAGAGATACCGTGACGAGATCCTGAGGTCCATTGTTGTGCCATTCATCCGCCGCCATCACCTCATGTTTCATTATGATAATCAAATCAAACTTTATTTGTCACATGCGCCAAATACAACAGGCGTAGTAGACCTTACTTATAATCTCTTAACCAACAATGCAGTTCAAGAAAGAGTTAAGAAAATATTTCCAAATAACCAAATTAAAAGTAACACAATTAAATAACAATAAGGCTATATACAGGGGGTACTGGTACCGAGTCAATGTGCGGGGGTACAAGTTAGTCGTGGTAATTTGTACATTTAAGAAAGGGGTAAAGTGACTATGCATAGATAATAAATCGTGATTAGCAGCAATGTAAAAACAAATGTCAATGTAAATAGTCTGGTGGCCATTTGATTCATTGTTCAGCAGTCTTTTGGTTTGGGGCTAGAAGCTGTTAAGGAGCCTTTTGGTCCTAGACTTGGCGCTCCGGTACCATATCATCACCTGGTATGACTGGTGGCATCATCACCTGGTATGGCATCTGCTCGGCATCTGACCGTAAGGCGCTATAGAGGGAAGTGTGTACGGCCCAGTACATCACTGGGGCCAAGCTTCCTGCCTATATACTAGGCGCTCTCGGTGGTGCAGCTGTAGAACCTTTCTCCATTCTCCTGAATGGGAAAAGGTGTTGTGGTGCCCTCTTCACGACTGTCTCGGTGTGTTTGGACCATGATAGTTTGTTGGTGATGTGGACACCAAGGAACTTGAAACTCTCGACCAGCTCCACTACGGCCACGTCAATGTTAATGAGGGCCTGTTTGGCCCGCCTTTTCCTGTAGTCCACGATCAGCTCCTTTGTCTTGCTCACATTGAGGGAGATGTTGTTGTCCTGGCACCACTCTGCCAGGTCTCTGACCTCCTCCCTATAGGCCGCCTCATCGTTGTTGGTGATCAGGCCTACCACTGTTGTGTCGTCAGCAAATGTAATGATTGTGTTGGAGTCATGATTGGCCACGCAGTCCTGGATGAACAGGGAGTACAGGAGGGGACGAAGCACACACCCCTGAGGGGCCCCAGTGTTGAGGATCAGCGTGGCAGACGTGTTGTTGCCTACCCTTACCGCCTGGGGGTGGCCATTCAGGAAGTTCAGGATCCAGTTGCAGAGGGAGGTGGGACCCAGGATCCTTAGCTTAGTGATGGATGAGCTTTGTGGGCACTATGGAATGCTGAATAAACAGCATTCTCACATACAGTAGGTGTTCCTTTTGTCCAGGTGGGAAAGGGCAGTGTGGAGTACGATTGAGATTGCGTCGTCTGTGGATCTGTTGGGGCGGTATGCAAATTGAAGTGGGTCTAGGGTATCTGGGATGATGCTGTTGATGTGAGCCATGACCAGCCTTTCAAAGCACTTCATGGCCACCGACGTGAGTGCTATGTGGCGGTAATCGTTTAGGCAGGTTACCTTCACTTCCTTGGGCACAGGGACTATTGTGTCTGCTTGAAACATGTAGGTATTACAGACTTTTTATCATTTCTAAAAACCTGTTTTCACTTTGCCATTATGGGGTATTGTGTGAGATTGCTGAGGATTTAAAAAAAAATGTAATCCATTTTAGAATAAGGCTGTAACAAAATGTGGAAAAAGTCAAGGGGTCTGAAAACTTTCCGAAGGCACTGTACACACTGTATCTGTATTCCCAGGCATGTGAAATCCATAGATTAGGGCCTAATGAATTTATTGATTTCCTTATATGAACTGTAACTCTTTGAAATTGTTGCATGTTGGGTTTATATTTTTGTTCAGTATATTTTGTTTTCTTTCCTACTTTTCTCTGAGGTAGAAGATAATAACCTCAGAAGGGCTCCCCAGCTTGGAGGCTACTACTCTAACTCACACAGATTAAAAAGTAAAATCTCTAACTACTCTGTGTGTTCTCTGGCAGTTTGGAAATTACATTTTTCTTATTATTTTTTCCACGACACACATTTCTATAATAACTTCTTGTTGGTATTGTATGAGAACACAACAATAATTTGCAGCTGCCATTAGTCTCTCATTTTGAAAGGAGTGAGACAGGGAGAGAGGGGAGGGATGGAGAGCTCATCTGTGGGGAGAACAAAACAGGAGTAATAATAGAGAGACTCAATCACAGTCTCTCTCTCTGACTCTATGGGCATCCCAGACCTTGTTCTGTCTGCATAGAGTCATTTCCAACGGAGAAGAAAAGTGGCTTTTGAGAAAGACAAAGACAGGGAATGGAGAACAAGCAATTTGCCTCCTCCATAAATGTCCTATAATCTAGTGCCGGAGAAGAATGCTGCGCTGCTCTGTCTCTCATCTCTCTCTCTCTATCCATCTCTCTCTATATTTTTCTTCTCCCTCCTCTCCATCATTTTCAGCACAGGGTGAAACAGAGCTGCGTGATTCTGGTGTTTCCTGCCGGGTAGTGATTTTCAGGCCCTGCTGCCATCGGAACAGTACAGTATCAGGAAGTCTGGAATGACTGGCCCAGAGTTGCTGTGACCTGGTTGGCTGGTTGTAAATTGGAACATTTTGTTTATTAAAAACATTATAAAACTCAATTTCTATAATATCAGTAGTCTCTCTTTGAAATGCCATTCAAGAACAGGTGCATGGACCTTTTGTATCAGAAATACCTATTTTTACATATCTTGCACACAGTGATACATCAAATCTGTGTTTTTAAGACTTGAAGAGGAAGACACAAAGCCCCTTTCACACACAGACAACAATGGCAAACAGTACTCATCAATCTAGTCCATTCAGAATAATAGTCATGTTTCCATAGTGATCTATTAGACAAATAGAACCCTGAGAACACACCACATAGACAACAAAAACTATATAGGATACAGCCATGGTCTGAGGCTATACTAAGCACTAGTAACAACAGGTGTCATTAAATCACTTCAAATGTATTTACGTAACCATTTAGCTAGAATATAGAAGTTCAATGCTAAATCCATCAACTGAACTTCCCAGCAAAACATTGAATGACCTCTGATTCCTTTCTCTACCAATCGGATCATTGTTGTCATATCAGCCATTACTTTACCCTCCAATACCAACATCCTGTCACTACTTATCAGGGGGTACACATCTGGAGGTAGCTGCCCAGGCCTGTCCTACTCTGACCGGGGTGCACGTTATGTCTTCACACCACACTGCAGTGGCAGAGATACAAGAGCAGACTTGTATCTAAGTTAAGTTCGGGAGCCAGCCAAACAGGCTCGACTATCTCTCTGCTGAGGTTGTGTCACCTGTCGTGTCCCATCATTTCTGGTTTCACCTTGATACACTGTGGCTCCGCTTCCTGACAGAGTGGAGTGGAACCGAGCAGGGCAGTGACATGTTTCCCCTCAGGGGAGAACAGGAAGGAAGGTTTCTCACCTAGTCAATGTGCTAGGTACAACAAAAAACAGTTATCTAGGCCAGGGCATATGTTGGGTGTTAGTTTACTAGTTACTCCATTCAACAACTTAACACAGAAATGGGATATAAGAAAAACTAGGATGTCTTGATCTGCAAATTGAATTTGTGTTTGTTTAGTACACTAGGATCCGGTGTTAGTGTGTCCCTTACCTGGTATACATGGTAAGCGTTGGCAGCGCGGCCTTGCAGAAACACAGAGGGAATCCAGACATTGATTAAAGCACGGTGAGCCCTGGGTTTGAGAATTACACAGTAGAGGGTAAAGACACAGTAGTATTCATGGCAGGAAACATATCATTCATTCCAAATACTACTAAAGTAAGGGTCTTCAAGACATGTCAAGAATTCACTACTATTACTATGCTTATATGAAGATTATTCAGTCAGGAATTATAACCATGAAGTGCAACAATATTTGCCTGGCTACCCATCCACATCTCTCCGATCAAACGCCATCCCCACGTTTCTTCTACATGATGAATGTATGGAGAGATTGATAGAGCAGCAGAATTAAATTCAGGATGAGTTGTCTGGCAAGTAGAGTATAAAACCATGGTAACTTTTACCTTGGTGTCCCAGGGGCAGCAGGTCATTTAAAAAAAGGGCTACTACCTACATTAAAACTCCTTGCGGAGACCTTTCATTAAGGAAATGGAAAGAACCCTAAGGGAGATAAATTGTTACCCAGAGGACACACTGTTTCAGACACCCAGGGTGTGTTCAAAATCGGAAACTATCCCTTATATAGTACACTACTTTTGACTAGAGCTCTATGGGTCCTGGTCAAAAGTAGTCCACTATATAGGGAATAGGCTGCCATTTCAGGCACCCAGTAATAGCCAGGTGTTACAGCCCTCTTAACCTCTACTCCTGTTCCATATGTTTAATGAGGGGCAGAACTGATTTAAACAGCACAGTGACATAGCAACAGCCTCCCTCCCTCTCTCATCACAAAGGTTGAACTGTGTTCTCTTTTCACCGGAACAAATTAGGACAGTCATCATGAGGGTGCCAGCTCAACTCTGTTTTAACACTCCTCTCTTAATGAGACAAGGGTCATCCCTGGATCAGGAGAGCTACTGTAGTGTCAACAGGCTTTCTTTACAACTAGACATTTACACATGTGAAAATTGTAGTCATTTAGCAGACGCTCTTATCCAGAGAGACTTACAGCTAGTGCATTCACCTTAAAGCGCAATTACGCCACTTTTCAACCTCATATTCATTATCTCCAGCATCATAGCAGTGTCTACATATGTGAAAACGACTTGTTTCTATGATCCGTGGTTAAAAACATATAGTCCTAAAAAATGCTTCCCTCTGACATCACAGAACGAGTTTCTAGCCAGAGGCAGGGTATGTCTAGCCAGAGGCAGGGTATCTCTAGCCACAGGCAGGGTATCTCTAGCCAGAGGCAGGGTATGTCTAGCCAGAGGCAGGGTATGTCTAGCCAGAGGCAGGGTATGTCTAGCCAGAGGCAGGGTATCTCTAGCCAGAGGCAGGGTATGTCTAGCCAGAGGCAGGGTATGTCTAGCCAGAGGCAGGGTATGTCTAGCCAGAGGCAGGGTATCTCTAGCCAGAGGCAGGGTATCTCTAGCCAGAGGCAGGGTATCTCTAGCCAGAGGCAGGGTATCTCTAGCCAGAGGCAGGGTATGTCTAGCCAGAGGCAGGGTATGTCTAGCCAGAGGCAGGGTATCTCTAGCCAGAGGCAGGGTATCTCTAGCCAGAGGCAGGGTATCTCTAGCCAGAGGCAGGGTATTTCTAGCCAGAGGCAGGGTATTTCTAGCCAGAGGCAGGGTATTTCCTTGCTCCCCTCATCACTGCGAATCTCATAGAGTTTGAAAATCACTGTTTCTAAAATGTTTTAACTTTTGATGATGTCATCTACAAAATGGTAGAAATATGCCATTTTCACTCATGTAGACACTGGTGCCGTACTGGAGATAATGAAAATTAGGTTGAAAAGTGGTGGAATTGCCCTTTAAGATCGCTGGGTGAGACAGACAAATACCACAGTCATAGTAAGTACAATTTTACCTCAAAGTAGTTATCATAAAGTACTAGCCAGGTTCTATTAGCAGTTAGTACAACACCTGCATATACTGTGTATATGCAGGTGGCCAAAAGTAGTTCAACATCTCAATCCAAAATCCTGGGCATGAATATGGAGTTGGTCCCCCCCTTTGCTGCTATAACAGCCTCCACTCTTCTGGGAAGGATTTCCACTAGATGTTGGAACATTGCTGCGGGGACTTGCTTCCATTCAGCCACAGGAGCATTAGTGAGGTCGGGCACTGATGTTAGGCAATTAGAAACAGGAAAGGGCCTTCCCCAAACTGTCACCACAAAAAGCACGGAATAATCTAGAATAGCATTGTATGCTTTAGCGTTAAGATTTCCCTTCACTGGAACTAAGGGGTCTAGCCCGAACCATGAAAAACAGCCCCAGACCATTATTTCTTCTCCACCAAATGTTACAGTTAGCAATATGCATTCAGGCAGGTAGCGTTCTCCTGGCATCCGCCAAACCCAGATTCATATGTCGGACTGCCAGATGATGAAGCGCTATTCATCACTCCAGAGAATGCATTTCCATTGCTCTGGGGTTCAATGGTGGCGAGCTTTACACCACTCCAGCCGACGCTTGGTGTTGCACATGGTGATCTTATGCCTGTATGTGGCTGCTCGGCCATGGAAACCCCTTTCATGAAGCTCCCGACTAACAGTTAATGTGCTGAAGTTGCTTCCAGAGACAGTTTGGAACTCTGTAGTAACTGTTGCAATCGAGAACAGACGATTTATACATGCTACGCGCTTCAGCACTCGGCGGTCCCATTCTGTGAGCTTGTGTGGCCTACCACTTCGTGGCTGAGCCGTTGTTGCTCCTAGACTTTTCCACATCACAATAACAGCATTTAGAGGGCAGCTCTAGCAGGGTAGAAATGTAACAAACTGACTTGTTGGAAAGGTGGTATCCTATGACGCTGTCAAGTTGAAAGTCACTGAGCTCTTCAGTACGGGGCATTCTACTGACAATGTTTGTCTATGATTGCATGGCTGTGTGCTCAATTGTATACACCTGTCAGCAACGGCTGAAATAGCCAAATCCACTCAAATTAAGAGGTGTCCACATACTTTTGGTCATGTGTATGTTTACAGTATACCGAGTTGATAGCGTACTAGGAATAATCAAGTGGTTTAGTATCTTCTGACTGGGGAGCTACAGGGCTGGGGTTGGCCACTGTCAGAGGTTTTCAAAGAGAAAGGTAGAAGGAGAAACCAGGAGTAAGAGAGGAAGAAAGACATTTTCAGAGATGTCTGTAAACTGTCCCCTACCTTCCCTCACCTGAGGTGATAGAGATACAGATGATAATGATCAAGCTGAGACATGGGACCAGACATACACATATATATAGTAGGGACACCACTCATGTGATAAGAGAAGCTGCTTACGTCTCAAAATCTGATAGGCTGGGGTCGTCAGAAGTCTGGCTCAGGTCACCAGGAACCTTTTTTCAAAAGCAAGGCGAGAGATGGAGAGCGAGAGAAGGAGAGAGCGAGAGAAAAATCTAAATGTCACTGTTTATACAAAATGTCACGTCAGCAACCCTCTACACACCCCTGTGTGTCTGTGCTACAGGGTTGGGTAGACCCTGAGGGAGGTGTCTGTCTGTGTGACTAGTGAAGCAGAGCACCATGACATTACTGTACTCTGCCACCACCCCCATCCCATCACCACCACTATCACATCAACGTACTGTACACACTAGTAAAGCTCAGTGTGTGACCCCATAGGGCCTCTTGTTGTTGTTAATCCCTGGATTGGAGGGAGCTCCAGCAGCAGAGGAGGACACTGTTACCCAGCATGGCTGTAAGGGATTCCTATAATCTGTCTGCTTCTTCTCCTTAAATCCCCCATGGCCCTGGGACACATGCAGGGGTAATCCTTTGTGTGTGTGTGTCAACACCCTTCTGTCTTTCATTTTCAATGTGTCTATATGAGAAGAGTATGGTCTGGTGTAGAGAGGATGAAGTTGGGTGTCACACCCCAGAGACAGGGCCACAGGGCTGAGGATAGAGTGGGCCACATCAACCTCTACTCTCTTCCAGCCGCAGCCCCCTGTGTCAGGTCTGGAATGTTAAGTCACAAGCTCTGCTGGTTGGCTACTGCGTAGCAACCTAGCGGTGCCAAAATCTCTGGTCTGCCCTAGAAAGCTTATGTACAGTTGAAGTCAGAAGTTTACATACACCTTAGCCAAATACATTTAAACTCAGTTTTTCACAATTCCTGACATTTAATCCAAGTAAAAGTTCCCTGTCTTAGGTCAGTTAGGATCACCACTTTATTTTAAGAATGTGAAATATCAAAATAATAGTAGAGAATTATTTATTTCAGCTTTTATTTCTTTCATCACATTCCCAGTGGGTCAGATGATTGCATACACTCAATTAGTATTTGGTGGCAGAGCTTTGTGATGGCCACTTCGATACCGTGACTTTGTTGTCCTTCAGCCATTTTTCCACAACTTTGGAAGTATGCTTGCGGTCATTGTACATTTGGGAGACCCATTTGTGACCAAGTTTTAACTTCCTGACCGATGTCTTGAGATGTTGCTTCAATATAGTCACATCATTTTCCTTCCGCAAGATTAAATCTATTTTATGAAGTGTACCAGTCCCTCCTGCAGCAAAGCACCCCCACAACATGATGCTGCCACCCCCGTGCTTCACGGTTGGGATGGTGTTCTTCGGCTTGCAAGCCTCCCCCCTTTTCCTCCAAACATAAATGGTTATTAAGGCCAAACAGTTCTATTTTTGTTTAATCAGACCAGAGGACAATTCTCCAGAGAGTACAATCGTGGTCCCCATGTGTAGTTGCAAACCATGGTCTAGCTTTTTTTGGCGGTTTTGGAGCGGTGGCTTTTTCCTTGTTGAGCGGCCTTTCAGGTTATGTCGATATAGGACTCGTTTTACTGTGGATATAGATACTTTTGTACCTGTTTCCCCCAGCATCTTCACAAGGTCCTGTGCTCTTGTTCTGGGATTGATTTGCACTTTTCACACCAAAGTACGTTCATCTCTAGGAGACTGAACGCATCTCCTTCCTGAGCGGTATGACGGCTGCGTGATCCCATGGTGCTTATACAGATGAACGTGGTACCTTCAGACATTTGGAAATTGCTCCCAAGGATGAACCAGACTTGTGGATGTCAACAATTTATTTTCTGAGGTCTTGGCTGAATTCTTTAGATTTTCCCATGATATCAAGCAAATAGGCACTGAGTTTGAAGGTAGGCCTTGAAATACATCCACAGGTACACTTGACTCAAATTATGTCAATTAGCCTATCAGAAGCTTCTAAAGCAATCACACAATTTTCTGGAATTTTCCAAGCTGTTTAAAGGCACAGTCAACTTAGTGTATGTAAACTTCTGACCCACTGGAATTGTGATACAGGGAATTATAAGTGTAAACAATTGTTGGAAAAATGACTTGTGTCATGCACAAAGTAGATGTCCTAACCGACTTGCCAAAACTATAGTTTGTTAACAAGACATTTATGGAGTGGTTGAAAAACGAGTTTTAATGACTCCAACCTAAGTGTATGTAAACTTCCGACTCCAACTGTAAATTCTGATCGCAAAGACATCCAAACATTATTTTTAGATGCATGTTTTGGGATCTAAAATGTGTTTATTATGATCAAGTTCGATCCCCACACTGAATTATTTCAAAGTTCGCTACAAATTGAGATATTTAATGAAATAGTGATTAATTCTGACTACTAACTTGTCGTCACACAACATGTGTTGGCACAGACCAATCATGGGCTGGTAGGCTACAGACCAATCATGGGCCGGTAGGCTACGAGGAGGCTCTCTCAGGCAAGATGAAAACGATTACGTAAACTATGATCCTTTGCTAGTTACATACACTTTCACCATGATCCTTAGTGATTTTTTGGATGCCATTGAAATCCTTCCGGCCAGCCAGTGTGCAGCCAGAGCTGGGCCAGCAGATGAGGACTTGAGCTCTAGAATAAGAGGTGGTATCTGTAGCCTAGGGCAGTTGATTTATACCCGAGTGGCCAAAAAGCTCCCCCTGGGTGTGTGTGTGTGAGTGCATGTAGAGGGTAACTCACTGGTCCTCTGAGGTCGATGAGTTCCTGTTTCATCTGTATGATGAGGTGGTCCTTGGCCATCATAGAACGGTACAGACGCTCATTGAACTCTATCAACTCGCCATGCATCTCAGCCACCTAGGAAAAACACACACACACACACAGGGTTAGTTACGGTCTGGAACACACACACACCTGATCCGTGCAGCTGTATATGAACTAAAACAACAGACTCCAAATAACAGTCAAAAATGATACACGGAGGAACAGTAAAACGGACAGTTTGGCAAGGAAGTACAATTAGCTAAAAGGATGCTCATGCACACACACACACACACAGCGTGGTTGAGTCCAGGCTGCTTGTGACATCAGCCTTCAGTGTCCCTAACAGACCTGGACAGGATGATAGGTTGCTGCCACCAGCGTGTCACGAACAGAGACAGCTAGACAGCTGTGACATGCATTCATTTGTCAGATGACATCAGGTGTCAGGGTAGATTGAGGAAAGGGACGACTGTGTATGACAGGTGAATGATGTCATTTCTGATGTCTGTACCCATTACTGACCCCAATACATGGAGGATACCACCTCAAACACACTGGGTTATGATCCTAAACATTGTAGAGACTCAATGTTCTAGCCTGGTTGTCTGTTTTGGAATGTTTTGCATGAAAACGACCAAGGAATTAACTTCAGTATCAGGCTAGTTAAAGAATGGTTTCCTTAAGAGGGCTCTTTGTTATGAGGGAGTAAGAGTACAGACAATCCTTATCTTATAGTGCAAAGTTGAAAACTAACCTCAACATGGCATCTGGCCTCAGCCTCCAGTATTTATGCTGCAGTAGTTTATGTGTCGGGGGGCTGGGGTCAGTTTGTTATATCTGGAGTACTTCTCCTGTCCTATTCGGTGTCCTGTGTGAATCTAAGTGTGCTTTCTCTAATTCTCTCCTTCTCTCTTTCTTTCTCTCTCTCTGAGGACCTGAGCCCTAGGACCATGCCCCAGGACTACCTGACATGATGACTCCTTGCTGTCCCCAGTCCACCTGGCCATGCTGCTGTTCCAGTTTCAACTGACCTGAGCCCTAGGACCATGCCCCAGGACTACCTGACATGATGACTCCTTGCTGTCCCCAGTCCACCTGGCCATGCTGCTGCTCCAGTTTCAACTTCCACCTGACTGTGCTGCTGCTCCAGTTTCAACTGTTCTGCCTTATTATTATTTGACCATGCTGGTCATTTATGAACATTTGAACATCTTGGCCATGTTCTGTTATAATCTCCACAGATTACAGTGTCCCAAAACTTTTTGTAGTTAGAGCTACAGCATGCGAATTTCTGCCTTTTCTGCGTGTATTGGTTTCTGACTTCCCTGAACAGTTGCATATCGTGGGGACTACTACGGCACAGCCAGAAGAGGACTGGCCACCCCACATAGCCTGGTTCCTCTCTAGGTTTCTTCCTAGGTTTTGGCCTTTCTAGGGAGTTTTTCCTAGCCACCGTGCTTCTACACCTGCATTGCTAGCTGTTTGGGGTTTTAGGCTGGGTTTCTGTACAGCACTTTGAGATATCAGCTGATGTACGAAGGGCTATATAAATCTATTTTATTTTATTTTATTTGATCTGGGAAAAGTGAGGAAACAAACTTTCCGTTTGTTAGTTTTCCAGCTTGGCTAGAATGATCTCATAGTTAGCTAACATTTCAACATTCACCTGGCTTTCTAGTTCACTATTCATACATAGACTCATTTAACTTTCCAGACTTTAGAATGAATTCAAATACAGTGACCTCAGGACCTGGTAGAGAGAGTTGAACATTGAAATGCAGAACTTGACATCTTTGAAGGCAGCACCATGAAGTCCTGCTTCCACTGTTTCTACTTTGAAATGCACTCAACATTCAACTTTCCCATCTCAGGAGTGAACCTGCAGCTTCCTTGAAGTCGTCTAACTCTACAGAGACCGGGAGTTACAAAGGGCATAGTGAATGGTGTGAATACACACAAGCACATGTGCTGTGGTGGAAAAAGTAACCAATTTTCATACCTGAGTAAAAGATACATTAAAAGAAAAATGGCGTAAAAGTCACCCAGTAAAATACTACTTGAGGAAAAGTATTTGGTTTTAAAGCTACTTAACCCTTGTGTTGTCTTAAGGGTAAAAAATGACCCCCTAAATTATATTTTGTCAACTTGAAATGTTATGACTTTCCTAGAGTGACCCCAACATTTGAAAAAGCGAAACATCGCCTTTGTTCATATTTCCGTGGAAAGCTGTACACTACCAGGGTACAAAGATTGTCTTAGGGTCATTTTTACCCGGCAGTTATAAAATCATTTACACACCACAAAAACCACAAAGACACACACATTCACACAATGAGAAATTGAGATTGTGTGCTACTGATTGAACTCAGACAAAACTAAAACTTTCTTGTGCATGTGCAGCATCTCCACTCCACGACCCCCCCCCACACACACACAATAAAAACTATTTCAGACAAAATAAACATTTCTTGAAAGCATTGTTTACTAATGGGGAATGCAGTCAGAGGCTATAAAGGTGCTGCATATGACAGTCCCCCAGTTCTCTCTTTGCTGAAGCCATGAGTGCACGTTTCAGTGCCCAACAGGTTGTAGATTTGGATTTTACAGATGTCCAGGAGGAACAAGAGAACAATGATTTAGAAGAGGAGGAGGTATCTGATGAAGAAGATGGGGAAGAATACAACCCAGAGCACGATGCATCCTCTTCAGATGAAGAAGAAATCCCCCAAGCTGAAAGAGAGACATTTTTTTCAAAGAACAGCTAAATAACATGGTCCTTGTCACCATATGACAACCAGGGCAGGATGGCAGCACAAAATGTCATAAGGATGACCCCAGGACCCACAAGACATGCAGTTGCCCATGGCCAGGACATCGCTTCAACATTCTACATGTTCATCACACCAGCCATCGAAAAAATCATCCCAGAGATGACACATTTGGAGGGTTTCCGTAAATATAGAGACAACTGGAAAAGGATGGATGAGATTGACCTGCGTGCCTACATAGGGCTGCTAATCTTAACAGGTGTGTATAGGTCCCGAGACGAGGCTACATGTAGTCTCTTGGATGCAGAGAGTGGAAGGGCGATTTTCCGTGCCATGATGCCACTAAAAGTCCTTCACACTTTCTCAAGTTGAAAAACCTGGAGCTGCAAAACCTGGACCAGTACAAATCAGCTGGGCTAGACAATCTGGACCCTCTCTTTCTAAAACTATCCGCCGCCACGGTTGCAACTCTTATTACCAGCCTGTTCAACCTCTCATATCATCCGAGATCCCTAAAGATTGGAAAGCTGCCACGGTCATCCCCCTCTTCAAAGGGGGTGACACCCTAGACCCAAACTGTTACAGACCTATATCCATCCTGCCCTGCCTGTCTAAAGTCTTCGAAAGCCAAGTTAATAAACAGATCACTGACCATTTCGAATCCCACAGTACCTTCTCCGCTGTGCAACCCAGCTTCCGAGCCGGTCAAGGGTGCACCTCAGCCACGCTCAAGGTGCTAAACGATATCATAACCGCCATCGATAAATGACAGTACTGTGCAGCCGTCTTCATCGACCTAGCCAAGGCTTTCGACTCTGTCAATCACAGTATTCTTATCGGCAGACTCAATAGCCTTAGTTTTTCTGATGACTGCCTCGCCTGGTTCACCAACTACTTTGCAGACAGAGTTCAGTGTGTCAAATCGGAGGGCATGTTGTCCGGACCTCTGGCAGTCTCTATGGGGGTGCCACAGGGTTCAATTCTCGGGCCGACTCTTTTGTCTGTATATATCAATGATGTCGCTCTTGCTGTGGGCGATTCCCTGATCCACCTCTACGCAGATGACACCATTCTGTATACTTCTGGCCCTTCCTTGGACACTGTGCTAACTAACCTCCAAACGAGCTTAAATGCCATACAACACTCCTTCCGTGGCCTCCAACTGCTCTTAAACGCTGGTAAAACCAAATGCATGCTTTTCAACCGTTCGCTGCCTGCACCCGCCCGCCCGCCTAGCATCACCACCCTGGACGTTCCGACCTAGAATATGTGGACAGCTATAAATACCTAGGTGTCTGGCTAGACTGTAAACTCTCTTTCCAGACTCATATTAAACATCTCCAATCCAAAATCAAATCTAGAATCGGCTTTCTATTTCGCAACAAAGCCTCCTTCACTCACGCCACCAAACTGACTATCCTACCGATCCTCGACTTCGGCGATGTCATCTACAAAATAGCTTCCAACACTCTACTCAGCAAACTGGATGCAGTCTATTTGTTACCAAATCACCTTATACCACCCACCACTGCGACCTGTATGCTCTAGTCGGCTGGCCCTCGCTACATATTCGTCACCAGACCCACTGGCTCCAGGTCATCTATAAGTCTATGCTAGGTAAAGCTCCACCTTATCTCAGTTCACTGGTCACGATAACAACACACAACAGTAGCACACGTTCCAGCAGGTATATCTCACTGATCATCCCCAAAGCCAACATCTCATTTGGCCGCCTTTCCTTCCAGTTCTCTGCTGCCTGTGACTAGAACGAATTGCAAAAATCGCTGAAGTTGGAGACTTTTATTTCCCTCACCAACTTTAAACATCAACTATCTGAGCATCAACTATAATGTTAAACAAACAACACTGTATTCAAAGTGCCCACTATTATATTCTAACTATATAATTTGAAAAATCATTCTATTTCCATGATTCCAACAGTTCACCCAAGTGTTTTGCTCTAAACCACAATTGCAACATTTGGTAAGAAATTAGGCCTAAATTGTTTGCCCATATCGTGCAGCCCTACATGGCAGTGTGGAACTTATCTAAAATGAGTGCAGGAAAAACAGAAATTGAGGAAAATGCTGAAAAGTACTTTAGGTTGAAGTTGAATTGAACAGTATAAAACAATCAGAATGGAGAAGGACCCATTGAAATCATTTAGAATATATGTGTTGCCACGCTGAGGTCACGCACTACTCAAAGAAAATGTATAACTTTTATTAATAAAAAACATAATACTGTCAAATACCGTAATAATAATTTAAAAAAATACTGTGATATTATATTTTCTCAATATCGCAAAGCCATAGGTGAATGTGCAAAACAAAAGATTTAAGTGCCTTTGAACAGGGTATAGTAGTAGATGCCAGGCGCACTGGTTTGAGTATGTCAAGAACTGCAATGCTGCTGGGTTTTTCAGGATCAACAGTTTCCCATGTGTATCAATAATGATCCACCACTCAAACGACATCCAGCCAACCTGACACAACTGTGGGAAGCACTGGAGTCAAAATGGGTCAGCAGGGGTGCTACAGTCCATGCCAGGACGAATTTTGGCTTTTTCTTTTTTTGTGGGGGGGGTGCAACTCAATATTAGGAAGGTGTTCCTAATGTTTTGTACACTCAGTGTAATTGGCTATTCTAAGCACTAAGGTTACAATTGTATATATGAACATTGTTTCCACAGAAAAGTAACATTCTTTGGTATCTGGAAGTGTGACCTGTCAGATTCAATGAAACTCTCATATTCTACGACTGAGTGGAATTTCTTTGAATTGTACAGAATGAAATTCTGTCACTCAAACTGAAATGTTGTATTCTGTGGGGTGTGGTCAATTCCCAAATTCTGAAATAAGCACAACAGTGACATGCACATACATACACGACTCAGCTGGCATTTGGAAAAGGCCAGGCTGGGTACCATCAATACCGACAGAGAGGTCCAACACAGCCGTGTCACCTTTGACAGCCTCCCTGTGGGGAACACTGAATAACACATCAGAAAGGTTCCTAGCTACCACCTCTGAACAACAAAACTCACTGATAGACTCAGTCGGTATTAGACAGAACGTTGTGGCCCTGCCTGCCTGTGGGGGAAACAAACTGTGGTTACCTAGGTTACCCCATTGGAATACAGCAAAAAAAATGATTTTCTGTTTTAGTCAATTACAAAACTATACTGAACAAAAATATTAACACAACATGCAACAACGTCAAAGATTTGACTGAGTGACAGTTCAAAGAAGGAAATCCATCAATTGAAATAAAATTCATTAGGCCATAATTTATGGACTTGACATGAATGAGCAGGAGCACAGCCATGGGTGGGCCTGGGAGGGCACAGGCCCACGCACTCACAGCCTCCATTTCCCTACGTGGGAGCATTGCAGACCGTAGGTCGGGATTTGTGACATAGCTACATTGAACAGCACAGCAGCTTTTCGGCATGTTTTGTTATATCGGAATAAGTACAAATCAGAGTGTAGAATATCAGACCATTCCAGAACATCAGATAATTCCGGAACACTCCATCCATTCATCACCTCTTTATTTGTGCTGTAACTTTCAAATAGGACATTAAAAAGAGATAATTAATTTGAAGCGTGAAGAAAACCAATTAATTCTTGTTGAGAGGGAGATAAGTTTTTACTCCGAGGCCGTGCCGGCTGATTTGCACATAGAGGTGTATTTCCAGCCCACCCCAGCCACGTGCTAGGCTAGCACTCCCAATTTGGTTAAAAGGCAAGGAGTTCACATATGGCTGACAACACTTCCAACCTCAAAACCCACAATGCAGCACTGGTCAGGAAGACAGGACCAAGGCAATGCATTCATTCATTCAATGTTTTGTTTAACTGGGTTTTAATTTAGAAACATTGTCAATTGCGCTTGTGTATTTCAGCTCTTTCCTTCAAAACTCTCAGAAATAGCAATGAATCTTATTGAAAGCAGAGTTAGTTTAGGTTTATGGTAAGTTCTATTAGACCTACAAACTAACTTAACAGTAAAAATCTGTTTCCTGACCCAGGCACTCTCTGCTTGTGACAGTTCTATATGGCATCGTTGTCAAGCAGGTGATCCTGACAGTTCTCTCCTCCTTTCTCCTACACCCTCATTCCCTTTCTGACACCCTCCCTCTCTTCCTCCCCTCCCCCACCCCCTCTCTCACTCTTCCTCCCATCCCTCCCCCTATTCTCTCTCTCTCTTCCTCCCTTGCCCCTCTCTCCCTCATCTCTTCCTCCCCTCTCCCTCCCTCTTCCTCCTCTCTTTCTCTCCTCCCCCCTCCCTCTTCCTCCTCTCTTTCTCTCCCTCCCTCCCTCTCTCCATTCCTCCCCTCTCTCTCTCTTCCTCCCCTCGCTCTCCCCCTCTCTCTTGCTACCCTCCCCTCTTCATCCCCTCCCTCCTCCTCCTCCTCCTCTCCTCCCTTTCCTTCTTCCTCCCTTCTCCCTCCCTTCCCCCTCTCTCTTCCCCTCCCCCACCATTCCCCTCTCTCTCTTCCCCTCCCTCTCTCTCTCCCCCTGTCCTTCATCCCCTCCCCCCTCTCTCTCTTCCTCCCCTCCCTCGCACAATTTCTCTTCCCCTCTCTCTCTCTTCATCCCCTCTCTCCCTCCCCTCCTCATCCCACTCTCTCCTCCTCCGCACTCTCCCTCCCTCCCTCCCGCTCTCACTTCCGTTCCTCCCTCTCCCTTCCTCCCATCTCTCCCCCCTCCCTCTCTTCATCCCCTCCCTCCAACTCCTCTCCTTCTTTTCTCTCTTCCTCCCCTCCCTCTCTTCCTCCCTCCCCTCCCCTCCCTCTCTTCATCCCCTCCCTCCATTACCCTCTTCCTCCCTTCCCTCCCTCCCTCTCCCCCTCTCTTCCTCCCCTCCCTCTCTCTCTCTCTTCCTCCCCTCCCTCCCGTAATTTCTCTTCCCCTCCCTCCCCCTCTCTTCCTCCCCTCCCTCCTGCAATTTCTCTTCCCCTCCCCCTCTCCCTTCCTCCCTCTCTTCCCTCTCTCTTCTGCCCCCTCTCCCTTCCCCTCCCTCCCTCTCTTCATCCCCTCCCTCACTTTTTATCCCCTCCCTCTCCCTCCCCTCCCTCTCCCTCTCTCTACCATCTCTCCCTCCCCTCCCCCTCTCTTCCATCTCTCCCTCCCCTCCCCTCCCCCTCTCTTCCATCTCTCCCTCCCCTCTCTTCCTCCCCCCTCCCCTCCCTCCTGTAATTTCTCTTCCCCTCCCTCACGCAATTTCTTCCTTCCTCCCCTCCCTCCCTCTCTTCCCCTTCTCTCCCTCCCTCCCTCCCCATCCCCTCCCTCCCACTCTCTTCATTCCTCCCCCCTCCCACTCTCTTCCTCCCCTCCCTATATCTTGCTCCCATCTCTTCCCCCTTCCTCCCCGTCTCCCTCTTCCCCTCCCCGCCTCCCTCTCCCACTTCCCCACCTCCCTCTCCCTCTCTAGGATGTGCTGATGCTGAGCTGGGAGTACCATCCCAAGCAGAAACAGCCACCATAGCTGACCTGCTATCTAACACAAGTAATTGGATGTGAAACGAGTCTAAAGAGAGAGCGGAGAGAAGCGGAAAGAGGAGACGACAGGCTTAGCTTTCCCTCAGAGGAGGGAGGAAGATAGGGGAGAGATTGGTGTCAGTGCCTGGGAGCACACAGTCCCTCTCTCACTGACTCACTTTAACCAGAAATCGCTACAAACAGGAAGTGACCCGGGCGGGGGGGTGGGGGTACACCACATGCTGAGCTGTCCACTGCAATCAGATGGGCACACAAACACACACTGGCAATTTGTTGGGCCTTATTTAATCCATCCTTATTCATAAGAAATATTTAAGATCAATATATGAGTGGCATCAGTGAAGCATGTTTCCAGGCATAGGCTGCTCTTATTGTGAGTCTTTTCTAAACTGAACAGAAAGAAAGACTGTTAATTGTTGTGGTGTTTCTGCTGTTGGATAATTAATATGAGCGAGAGAGCGAGAGCGAGAGAGAGAGAGAGCGAACACATCAAAAGATCCAGAGATCCCAGAGGAGTCCCCGACCCATATCACACTGTTATCACACACACATCTCTCCTACACAAAATCACTAATACATCCCATAATAGTACCTTACAATAAGTCTGGTTAGAAATACTTTAGATTATACAGGTGGTTATTCCATATCCAATACCCTTTCACTATGGCCCCAGTGGAACTTATAACCCATTGTCAATAGCAACAGACAACAGCATTAGCTAACCATCTGCATGTTTCTACAACTTCAGAGAGAGCATAAACAGGCAAACCAGTTGGTAACATCAATAAATGTACCGTCTACTTGCTCAGTCCACATCCCAGTATGCTTAGGGAAGCCCTATTGAGACCGACAAGCAAGTAAATGATCGCATCAATAAGACAGTTCAGAAATAAGTGAAAAAAATAGCAGAATTATTTATTATAAAATAAATCTAGGAATAATTGATGGAAAACCTCATTAGAATAGAGGAGGGCAGAGTTTTTTCTGGTTTTTTATGTCATTGTCACTCAGCTCAGAGTGTCACACCGTCGGTTGGTCATTAGTTACTGTACCAAGCATGCCAAGAACTCCCAGAACCACCCACTCCCTGTCTCTGAGTGACTGAGGCTGCATCACCATGTGTAACAACAGAGTTGGAACTGTGCATCAGCTACCTACAATACTCCATGGCTCTGTTGAAATACTTTAGAAATCCTCTCGAAGTAATTACTGAGTGATCTGACCAGGCTGGATTGGTGAAATCAATCTTCTTGCTTCACTGATCAGTGATGACTGTGTAGATAGTTGTATTAGTCGTATGTACAGGATACAAATGGTATACACCATCCAACGACATGCTTACAGTACTTCCAGTTTCCTTCTCAAAAATGCAACAACAATAATAAAAGACAAAATGACGAACATAAAGTAAATGCAGTCATCTCAGCTGCCTAAGTAGCGGTAGAGGTAAGACTGAGTCAGACAGTAACAGTAGTACCCACCTCTATGAGTTTGCGTTCGTAGCTGGCAGCCAGCTCCTCCACATCCCCCATAGACCTGCTCTGAGGGGCCAGAGTAGAACCATCACAGTTCCCCACCATGGGGAGAGCTGGAGGAGGAGAGAAGCAAACAGTTACGTGGGGAACAATAATAATCATTTTGTGGGTGCTTATATTTGTCCTGTTCCACACATGAACAATTGTGTTTTATATGCAATTAGGGTTAAGTGCCTTGCTTAAGGGCACAGAAAGATCTTTCACCTTGTCGCCAGTTTGAATCCCAGAGCAGACCTTTCAGTAACTGGCCCAACGCTCTAACCGATAGCCTAACTGCCAGCCAACATAATGATCAATATTAATGTGTTTGATATGCCTGGGGCAACAAACACACACACACCATTATCATTTGAATATTATGCGGAGGAGTATTGTCTTGTCAGTAGTTAAAGTAAGAGCCGGTTTTTCACAGTTTTAATTGTCTGTTGGAGACCGAATAGTAGATGTCACGTTCTGACCTTTATTTCCTTTGTTTTTGTATTTATTTAGTATGGTCAGGGCGTGAGTTGGGGTGGGCAGTCGATGTTTGTTTTTCTATGATTTGGGGATTTGTATGTTTCGGCCTAGTATGGTTCTCAATCAGAGGCAGGTGTCATTAGTTGTCTCTGATTGAGAATCATACTTAGGTAGCCTGGGTTTCACTGTTTGTTTGTGGGTGATTGTCTATGTTGATTGCTTGTGTCAGCACAGGTCTCATTTAGCTTCACGGTCGTTATTTGTTTATTGTTTTGTATAGTGTGTTTCAGTGTTGTGTTTTCTTCATTAAATTTCATCATGAACACATACCACGCCGCATTTTCAGACGCTTTTCAATCAGACGCTGTACTTGACACATTTATGAAACTACTTATTCCAGTTACTAATAAGCACACACCCATTAAGAAAATGACTGTAAAAACTGGTAAATCCCCTTGGATTGATGAGGAATTGAAAAATAGTATGGTTGAAAGGGATGAGGCAAAAAGTTACAGCAATTAAGTCTGGCAGCCCAACTGATTGGCAAATTACTGCAAATTAATAAATCATGTGACTAAACTAAATAAAAAGAAACTACACTATGAAACAGATAAATTATATAAAGAATGATAGTAAAAAGCTTTGGGGCACCTTAAATGACATTTTGGGAGAGAAAGCCAACTGCTCCATTCATTTATTGATTCAGATGGCTCATTCATCAAAGCCCACTGATATTGCAAACTACTTTAATGACCTTTTCATTGGAAAGATAAGCAAGCTTATGGATGACATGCCAGCAACAAATGCAGACTCTAGACATCCAAGTATATCGGACAAAATTGCTCTGCCTTCTTAACAACACTATCAACAAGGCAGGTCCTACAGGCCCTGGTTTTGTCACACCTTGACTACTGTTCAGTCGTGTGGCTGGTGCCACAAAAAAGGACATAGGACAATTGCAATTGGCTCAGAACAGGGCAGCACAGATGTGCACGGATGTACATAGAGAGCTAATATTAAAAATATGCATGTCAATCTCTCCTGGCTCAAAGTGGAGGAGAGATTGACTTCATGACTACTTTTATTTATGAGAGGTATTGACATGTTGAATGCACAGGGCTGTCTGTCTAAACTACTGGCACACAGCACGGACACCCATGCATACCCCACAAGACATGCTTACAAGAGGTCTCTTCACAGTCACAAAGTCCAGAACACAGACTATGGGAGGCACACAGTACTACATAGAGCAATGACTACATGGAACTCTATTCTACATCAAGTAACTGACGCGGCAGGGTAGCCCAGTGGTTAGAGTGTTGGACTAGTAACCAGAAGGTTGCAAGTTCAAATCCCCGAGCTGACAAGGTACAAATCTGTTGTTCTGCCCCTGAACAGGCAGTTCACAAACTGTTCCTAGGCCGTCATTGAAGTTAAATAAAAAATAAAAAAGTAACTGACGCAAGCAGTAAAATATATATTTTTTAAACACATTATGGAACAGCGGGGACTCTGAAGCAACACAAACATTGGCACAGACACAAATACACATGAATTTAGTAGTGGTGGAGTAGGGGCCTGAGGGCACACCGTGTGTTATGAATGTTTTAAAATTGTATAAACTGCCTTAATTTTGCTGGACATCAGGAAGAGTAGCTGTTGCTTTGGCAGCAGCTAATGGGGATCCATAATAAATACAAATTATACATTCAACACAGTTGATGGTCGCTCTCACCTTTGCACTGACGATGGCAGCACTCCTCTTTACATGTTCTATATTTGGTGTCAGAGAAGGCCTATCCATGTCAGTGGTGTCCAAGCTGTACAGATCATACCATTTCTGGTACTCACATTGTCTGCTGTCAATGATGGATCAAGCATTTCAAACAAACAGGAGTGTGTGGCATGCTTGAACATGCTTGAACAGAGGCATATGTGGTTGAGAGAAGTTGAAACTGAGTCCAAATCATAGATATGCTAACACATAAAAACCACTGTCAAAGCTACAGAGGGTTTTTATTGGTACAGCTTTTTCAAGGGGTTGTACACTACATGTCCAAAAGTATGTGGACACCTGTTCGTTGAACATCTCATTCCAAAATCATAGGCATTAATATGTAAACTCAGCAAAAAAAGAAACGTCCCTTTTTCAGCGCCCTGTCTTTCAAAGATAATTTGTAAAAATCCAAATAACTTCACAGATCTTCATTGTAAAGGGTTTAAACAACATTTCCCATGCTTGTTCAATGAACCATAAACAATTAATGAACATGCACCTGTGGAACGGTCGTTAAGACACAAACAGCTTACAGACAGTAGGCAATTAAGGTCACAGTTATGAAAACCTAGGACACTGAAGAGGCCTTTCTACTAACTCAGAAAAACACCAAAAGAAAGATGCCCAGGGTCCCTGCTTTCTGCGTGAACGTGCCTCGGGCATGCTGCAAGGAGGCATGAGGACTGCAGATGTGGCCAGGGAAATAAATTGCAATGTTCGTACTGTGAGACGCCTAGACAGCGCTACAGGGTGACAGGACAGACAGATCATCCTCGCAGTAGGCAGACCACGTGTAACACCTGCACAGGAACGATACATCCGAACATCACACCTGCAGGACAGGTACAGGATGGCAACAACAACTGCCCGAGTTACACCAGGAACGCACAATCCCTCCATTAGTACTCAGACTGTCCGCAATAAGCTGAGAAAGGCTGAACTGAGGGCTTGTAGGCCGGGTTGTCTGCTGAGGACCTGCCTTACATCACCGGCAACAATGTTGTCTATGGGCACAAACCCACCGTCGCTGGAACAGACAGGACTGGCAAAAAGTGCCTTTCACTGACGAGTCGCGGTTTTGTCTCACCGGGGGTGATGGTCGGATTCGTGTTTATCGTTGAAGGAATGAGCGTTACACCGAGGCTTGTACTTTGGAGCGGGATCGATTTGGAAGTGGAGGGTCCATCATGGTCTGGGGCGATGTGTCACAGCATCATCGGACTGAGCTTGTCATTGCAGACAATCTCAACGCTGTGTGTTACAGGGAAGACATCCTCCTCCCTCATGTGGTACCCTTCCTGCAGGCTCATCCTGACATGACCCTCCAGCATGACAATGCCACCAGTCATACTGCTCGTTCTGTGCGTGATTTCCTGCAAGATAGGAATGTCAGTGTTCTGCCATGGCCAGCCTAGAGCCTGGATCTCAATCCCATTGAGCACGTCTGGGACCTGTTGGATCGGAGGGTAAGGGCTAGGGTCATTCACCCCAGAAATGTCTGGGAACTTGCAGGTGCCTTGGTGGAAGAGTGGGGTAACATCTCACAGCAAGAACTGGCACATCTGGTGCAGTCCATGAGGAGGAGATGCACTGCAGTACTTAAAGCTGGTGGACACAACAGATACTGACTGTTACTTTTGATTTTGACCCCCCTTTGTTCAGGGACACATTATTCCATTTATGTTAGTCACATGTCTGTGGAACTTGTTCAGTTTATGTCTCAGTTGTTGAATCTTATGTTCATACAAATATTTACATATGTGAAGTTTGCTGAAAATAAACGCAATTGACAGTGAGAGGACGTTTCTTTTTTTGCTGAGTTTAGTTGGTCCCCCTTTGCTGCTAAAACAGCCTCCACTCTTCTGTGAAAGCTTTCCACTAGATGATGAAACATTACTGCGGGGACTTGTTTCCATTCAGCCACAAGAGCATTAGTGAGGTCGGGCACTGATGTTGGGCAATTAGGCCTGGCTCTCAGTCGGGGTTCCAGTTCATCCCAAAGGTGTTTGATGGGGTTGAGGTCATGGCTCTGTGCAGGCCAGTCAAGTTCTTCCACACCGATCGACAAAACATTTTTGTATGGACCTCGCTTTGTGCACGGGTGTCCACATACTTTTGTATATATTATATCTTACCAACCACTACTGTATTTGGACCTCCCCAAACATCCTGTTTACTTCTACAGTACATTATCATGTCTATTGTTTATCATACTGTCACGTTCTGACCTTGGTTCATTTATTTTGTCTTTGTGTTAGTTTGGTCAGGGCGTGAGTTGGGGTGGGTAGTATATGTTCCTTTTTCTATGTTGTATTTCTGTGTTTGGCCTGGTATGGTTCTCAATCAGAGGCAGCTGTTTATCGTTGTCTCTGATTGAGAATCATACTTTTAGGTAGCCTGTTTTCCCCATTTTAGTTGTGGGTGATTGTTTCTGTCTCGGTGTCATTACCAGACAGAACGGTTCCGTTTTCGTTTGTTCTACTTGTTATTTTGTTTTTGGTGTTCAATTTTAATAAATTATCAACATGGACACGTACCACGCTGCATATTGGTTCGATCCTTCATACTCCTCGTCAGAGGAAGACGAATTTCGTTACACATACAGCATCATCAGTGTGTTTCACCATTACAACTCCAGAGAGGCTTCAACCAAGTGAGGCTTCTTAGCTTGAGAAATGATAAGGGATAAATCAGGAAATCTGGTTTGACATGTCCATTTAAATCCTTTTTTAAATCCACTTCACAATGGCCTATGAACATTCAACTTTTTAGGGTCATCAAAGACATGACCATGATGAACTATGTTACCTTTTGTATTGATATCTTTAAAAAATAAGGAAACTTAACGATTAAGTAACGCTAAATGCTTAAAATAATCATAAATCTCATGAACTACAGGTCATATTCACTCAGAGTCCCTAAAGAGTTTGAGAAAATAAGGTTGATGGATTCAAAAATGGCCACTCTATACCAGTAGATACGCCAGAGAGGCTTCAACTCCAGAGAAGTTTCAACTCCAGAAGGGCAGGATGAATCAGAGGGAAGACCAAGTGAAAGGATAAAATAAAACATGTTCAGGTATCCCCCCCACACACACACGTTCAGTCAGTCAACCCAGGAACGTCAAATACCCTTGTCAAAATACACATTTTCCCAGGACATCTCACAAGAAATCAATCCCCATGTACAGAGCAGTGCATCAGGGTGTGTGTGTGTGTTGTGGTGATTTTGGGGGGAAATGTAAAGTGCGTTTCAATAAATGAGTGCTGAGTGTTAATCAGGGGGGAGAGAGACGCCAAGTGACTGGTTGTCAGGGTGAGAAATGAAGTGACAGCAATAATGTCCAGCCAGGGCCATTTATCATGACGGGCTGTCATCAGGTCTGAAGCTCCATCATGTAGCATTACTATCTATACAGAATCTTGTGCTCTACACACAGTCTGGCCGTATCCTTTATCTACTCAGCTGGCCTTAGGGAAACCGATCGGGGGGGAAATGTACTATTAGGGGAATGGGATCAAAACTTTTTTTGAAATAGTCCCATCCACGACACTACCCAGTGCATCACAGAATAAATGTACTTGTGTGAATACATCTCCTTTCACACTGACGGACTGGCCAATGGTCCTACAGAGAGAGGACGTGAGAAGTAGCTGAGCCACTTGTCCTACAGAGAGAGGACGAGAGAAGTAGCTGAGCAACTTGTCCTACAGAGAGGACGAGAGAAGTAGCTGAGCCACTTGTCCTACAGAGAGAGGACGAGAGAAGTAGCTGAGCCACTTGTCCTACAGAGAGAGGACGAGAGAAGTAGCTGAGCCACTTGTCCTACAGAGAGAGGACGAGAGAAGTAGCTGAGCTACTTGTCCTACAGAGAGAAGTAGCTGAGCAACTTGTCCTACAGAGAGGACGAGAGAAGTAGCTGAGCCACTTGTCCTACAGAGAGGACGAGAGAAGTAGCTGAGCCACTTGTCCTACAGAGAGGACGAGAGAAGTAGCTGAGCCACTTGTCCTACAGAGAGAGGATGTGAGAAGTAGCTGAGCCACTTGTCCTACAGAGAGAGGATGTGAGAAGTAGCTGAGCCACTTGTCCTACAGAGAGAGGACTGAGAAGTAGCTGAGCCACTTGGTTTAAATCAGATAGAGAAATGATGAGCACAGTCAATGCATCTCAATCATCTACAAGTGGTGCTTCACTACTGCAGGTACCCACGTGGGGAAATTAGGTACCGTTGCTATGTTACACTCCTGCCAATGGTGAGTTGGATATTATTGGGTATCTGAGGTACCAATGCTTCTGTAGTAAAATGGTTCCCAATTATAGAGAAAATAGTATTTGTCTCTTCTTCAGAGCCTGCATTATCAACTGCTCATTTTCACAAGTACAGATGAGATCCCAGAAACCAATCAGTATCAAGGAGTTGTACAATTATTAATGCCTTGAGAAAACTTCATCTAAACCTGTGATTGTGGCTCCTATGAAAATGCAACGAAAAGCAATTGAATTTGGTTTTATAAGTCAAAGCTACTGTATGCATACTGTAGTCTATTTGGAGGCATATCTGAAATAGAGTTTGGATTCTCTGAACTGTTGAGTTGTACATTTGAGGAGAAAGCATATATTTCGTTACATTGCTATGTGGAGGCTGCTGTCATGACTGTCCTGTGATGATCACAATGGGTCAGATCAGCTTGGCAATAACCAGACCTTCTCTCACCCACAGAAGAGGGGAGGAGGGAACTGGGCCAGTTTGACGTAAATACCTTAATGATTTCTAATTCCAAATGGGTGGCGGTTTGTGTGCAAAGTATATGACTAATGTGAGAATAGTTCTAAAATATATCCACGATAAGTGTCCCTTTTTCTCCCCTCCCCCCTATATCTGTTGTAACAAGCTGTAATATTGTGTCAGTCCGCTAGGGACCTGTTTCCATCGTATTAAGTTTCTAGTCAATAATCTATGTGTGTGTTTATCCTGTGTTATTATTTAGTTAGCTAGTAAATAAATAATGAAAACAATTTGTCTAGTACAGAATCATGAGAAAGGGTTTTGCAGATGCATGAGGTTACGACTGTTCAGAATGATAAGAGGTAATGAGGTAATTAATTGAATCGGGTAACAATTAAACCTAGTTAGTGGATTAAATAAATAAACAGTCATCAGATGAATGAAAGTAAAGTCACGACACTGCTATTTACAATCCTCATTATTGTGCCTTTGTGGATGATTAAATATGCATTTTAAATAAATACCTCACCCAATAATGATCTCCTATTCTTCACTTGTTTACCATACTGGGACTGAGAGAGATGTTTGTACCTACGTGTGTATTCTGTCAATGTGGGTTGATGGCATGTCAGTGTGTGTGTGTGTGTGTGTGTGTGTGTGTGTGTGTGTTAGTTACTGTGTGTGTGTACTGTTTTAGAGAATAAATAATACTTAATTATTCTCATGATCAAAGCTATTATTAAAACATTTTGACCCAAAAACTTCTCTGTTGAAAAACATCAGAGCTCATCCTGCTGCAACCTGTTAAAACTGAGTTAAGCATTCACATCCCCTCCCTCCCTCCCTCCCTCCCTCCCTCCCTCCCTCCCTCCCTCCCTCCCTCCCTCCCTCCCTCCCTCCCTCCCTCCCTCCCTCCCACAGTGATTCCCCTATATTCATTTAGCAGCCGAAAACTAAAAAAATATGATTTAAATTATTATTAGGGGTTCACAGCGAAGCTTTGAAACCTATTATAATTCTTAGATGTTTTTTCTTTTCTTAACATGGTCAAATAATAAAAAATAATTCAAAATGTGCCTTTCTTAAATATTGGACATGTTTTTAAACCTTTGAAAACCGTATTCTCATGAACCATAAGTCCAGCTAACACCCATTGTGAGGCCCATCTTTTAAAGGTATCTGTGACCAACAGATACATATCTGTATTCCCAGTCATGTGAAATCCATAGATTAGGCCTAAGGAATTTATTTCACTTGGCTGATTTCCTCATATGAACTGTAATTCAGTAAAATATTTGAAATTGCTGCATGTTGCATTTATATTATCGTTCAGTATAGAAAAAGGGCTTGAATACCAAAATCTCATACTATCCCTGACAATTTGCAATGTATATTTGTGGACAAGTGAACAGTAACAGTAGGTGCGAATGAGAGTCACAAGCGCACAAACACCGCTTGCTCCTCATCATCGACTACCTACAGTGCAGTGGCGGTGTCAACGCAATTTAATTTTCATTCACTTTGTTGTAAAATGTCCTTTGAAAAGTCACCAGAAGTAAACTTCTCACAGTCGTTCTATAAAAAATCCCCCCGGGGGGGCTTGCTCCTGGACTCGCCAAGAAAGCAGCTACCTTTACCGCTGCTGCTGAAAACAATCCTAGGGGAAACACTGACATTCAAATACATACAGGCACACACCCACAATACCCACCACCACACAAACCCCACAGGCAGACAAACACACTTGAACAAGCTCATACAACTCTACTGTTCCTGTACATAACAGAGCAGAGGTACAGTAGCTACAAATACTGTAGCTTGAGCCAGGGAAGGACTGGGAAAATTCTGCTCTAAGCCTACCTAGCATCACTGGGAGCAGAAGACCACACTGCCTGTGCTGGGCCCAGCAACCCCCTAGGCTAACACTATATTAAGGGTCCTTAATAAACCATTCATAAAGGCATTTATAAGCATTTATAAAGACATTTACAAACCTTTTGGTCACCTTGTATTAATCATTACTCCCATATTTGTAAATGTTAAGTAAGCTAGTTAATCACACATGTCAATATAAAAATTTCCTTAAACATCCTGTGTTGTGTACAGTCGTGGCCAAAAGTTTTGAGAATGACACAAATATTAATTTCCACAACGTTTGCTTCTTCAAATCAAATCAAATTTATTTATATAGCCCTTCGTACATCAGCTGATATCTCAAAGTGCTGTACAGAAACCCAGCCTAAAACCCCAAACAGCAAGCAATGCAGGTGGAGAAGCACGGTGGCTAGGAAAAACTCCCTAGAAAGGCCAATACCTAGGAAGAAACCTAGAGAGGAACCAGGCTATGTGGGGTGGCCAGTCCTCTTCTGGCTGTGCCGGGTGGAGATTATAACAGAACATGGTCAAGATGTTCAATGTTCATAAATGACCAGCATGGTCGAATAATAATAAGGCAGAACAGTTGAAACTAGAGCAGCAGCACAGTCAGGTGGAAGTTGAAACTGGAGCAGCAGCATGGCCAGGTAGACTGGGGACAGCAAGGAGTCATCATGTCAGGTAGTCCTGGGGCATGGTCCTAGGGCTCAGGTCAGTTGAAACTGGAACAGCAGCATGGCCAGGTGGACTGGGGACAGCAAGGAGTCATCATGTCAGGTAGTCCTGGGGCATGGTCCTAGGGCTCAGGTCCTCCGAGAGAGAGAAAGAAAGAGAGAAGGAGAGAATTAGAGAACGCACACTTAGATTCACACAGGACACCGAATAGGACAGGAGAAGTACTCCAGATATAACAAACTGACCCCAGCCCCCCGACACATAAACTACTGCAGCATAAATACTGGAGGCTGAGACAGGAGGGGTCAGGAGACACTGTGGCCCCATCCGAGGACACCCCCGGACAGGGCCAAACAGGAAGGATATAACCCCACCCACTTTGCCAAAGCACAGCCCCCACACACACTTCTTCAGTGTCTTTAGATATTTTTTGTCAGATGTTACTATGGAATACTGAAGTATAATTACAAACATTTCATAAGTGTCAAAGGCTTTTATTGACAATTACATGAAGTTGATGCAAAGAGTCAATATTTGCAGTGTTGACCCTTCTTTTTCAAGACCTCTGCAAACCACCCTGGCATGCTGTCAATTAACTTCTGGGCCACTGATGGCAGCCTATTCTTGCATAATCAATGCTTGGAGTTTGTCAGAATTTGTGGGTTTTTGTTTGTCTACCCACCTCTTGAGGATTGACCACAAGTTCTCAAAGGTCTGGGGACCCAAAATATTGATATTTTGTTCCCAAAGCCACTTAGTTATCACTTTTGCCTTATGGAAAGGTGCTCCATCATGCTGGAAAAGGCATTGTTCGTCACCAAACTGTTCCTGGATGGTTGGGAGAAGTTGCTCTCGGAGGATGTGTTGGTACCATTCTTTATTCATTGCTGTGTTCTTAGGCAAAACTGTGAGTGAGCCCACTCCCTTGGCTGAGAAGCAACCCCACACATGAATGGTCTCAGGATGCTTTACTGTTGCCATGACACAGGACTGATGGTAGCGCTCACCTTGTCTTCTCCGGACAAGCTTTTTTCCAGATGCCCCTAACTATCAGAAAGGGGATTCATCAGAGAAAATGACTTTACCCCAGTCCTCAGCAGTCCAATCCCTGTACCTTTTGCAGAATATCAGTCTGTCCCTGATGTTAGCCTGGAGAGAAGTGGCTTCTTTGCTGCCCTTCTTGACACCAGGCCATCCTCCAAAAGTCTCTGCCTCACTGTGGGTGCAGATGGACTCACACCTGCCTGCTGCCATTTCTGAGCAAGCTCTGTACTGGTGGTGCCCCGATCCTGCAGCTGGATTAACTTTAGGAGACGGTCCTGGAGCTTGCTGGACATTCTTGGGCGCCCTGAAGCCTTTTTCAAAACAATTGAACTGCTCTCCTTGAAGTTCTTGATGATCCGATAAATGGTTGATTTAGGTGCAATCTTACTGGCAGCAATATCCTTGCCTGTGAAGCCCTTTTTGTGCAAAGCAATGATGACGGCACGTGTTTCCTTGCAGGTAACCATGGCTGACAGAGGAAGAACAATGATTCCAAGCACCACCCTCCTTTTGATGCTTTCAGTCTGTTACTCGAACTCAATCAGCATGACAGAGTGATCACCAGACATGTCCTCGTCAACACTCACACCTGTGTTAATGAGAGAATCACTGGCATGATGTCAGATGGTCCTTTTATGGCAGGGCTGAAATGCAGTGGAAATGTTTTTGGGGGATTCAGTTCATTTGCATGGCAAAGAGGGACTTTGCAATTAATTGCAATTCATCTGATCACTCTTCATACATTCTGGAGTATATGCAAATTGCCATCATACAAACTGAGGCAGCGAAAATTAATATTTGTCATTCTCAAAACTTTTGGCCACGACTGTACTTGCTCTATTACCAGGTACTGCAGGAAAGTATACCAATGCCATGCCCATCTTTTTGTGAGAAATTTCACTGGTCACCCAAAACCAAGTGTTGCAGCCGGTTCAGGGAACCCGAACCCAAAAATGAAAGTGATCTATACTGTCCCGGAACGTAGCCGTTATTTTAAAAGCATGGGAACCAATTAATAAACTTTATTTTACATTGCGACAATTCTTTTCCAGTCCCACAAAAATCGCAACACAACGCCTATGCACTCTGTCAAACTTATTCCAGCGTCTGCCTGCCAGCTGGAAATCTTTGCCGGTGGGTGTGCGTGTGTAGGCTACCTGCCACTCCCCTCTGAAGCATAGGTTACTCTAGCCTACTGACGATCTTACAAGTGTAATTCAGAAATTAGGGAGAGATGTTTATTAGAGAAGAATATATTGACTTTTTCGATGCTGTTAAGGATACGATAGTTATCACGTTTCACATTGTATTTATTAACTACAAAAAGGTAAGACATGTTTTTTAAAATGTTATTCTAGTGCTGCTCTGCACACACAAGCTAGCTATCTAACGTTTGCTCTGGTCCAACTTTAAACCAGCTCTGCAGTTCAAAGACATTCAAAGTTCCTCCATAGAAGCTGCTCTTCCGTAGGTATAATTCTGTGGACCTAATTCAGAAAAAGCATGTCCCAACAAGATGCCCAGCACTTCTTTCTCTCAACATCTCAACCTGAACTTGATCAAGCATCTGAGGCAATTACGTAAGATTCTAATTCTGGGAATGCAGCTGCGATAACTCTAATAATTACATGTCAAACAGATCAGATGACATGACACAACTTTTGCTCCAGTTCAAACAAAAGGTTAATTTCTGGACCAATGAGGTCGTCACTGGTGACAACGCCATCAATAACGGTTCGGGCAGCGATGACCCAGCATGCTTTGCTCTCACCACTTAAACAATGAGTGAAAGACCGGCCTCTCTCATTAGTGACAAGCTGCTTCTTTGCAGGAAAGTAAGAGCTGTAGATTCCCCTCCCCACTTCACAATGCTCGCTGCTGCGTTAATTGACTGCTACTTTGAAAAGTCAATCGAATTGCGTTTTGGTTATTGTGTTGATCGTCTCCACACCCACTCAAAGGTTTTTTTTCGAAGATCACAACAACATCAATAACGGTTTGGAGAGTGATGACCCAGCATGCTTTGCTCTGGCCACTTAGACGATGAGTAAACGGCCAGCATCACAGAAACAAACTGCCTTTTTCATTAGCGGCAAGCTGCATCTTCATCAGAGAACAAGCTCTGTAGTTTTCCCTCCCTGCTCTGCGATGCTCGCAGTCACCGCATCGTTAATTATTATTATAATTTATTTTTTTAACCTTTATTTTACTATAAGAACAAATTCTTATTTTCAATGACAGCCTAGGAACAGTGGGTTAACTGCCTGTTCAGGGGCAGAACGACAGATTTGTACCTTGTCAGCTCGGGGATTTGAACTTGCAACCTTTCGGTTACTAGTCCGACACTCTAACCACTAGGCTACCCTGCCGCCCCAATTGATTTCCCTCCCTGCTCTGTGATGCTCGCAGTCACTGCATCGTTAATTTACTGCCATTTTCAAAAGTCAATCCAATTGCGTTTGTTATTTTGTTAATAGTCGACTCTGTGGAAAGGGAGGCCCACACTCCCTGAGAGAGAGGATCTCACAGGCAATTAATTTGCCTCTCCGCCATAATTTAACGCAAGGCAGCAGATGACTAATGACACATTTTGAAGTGGGTCAAATCAATTATTCCTCCGTCTAGTACTGAAGACAAACGCTGTCGTGGTGCTTCAACCTCAAATGTAGCATAGACTCGTCTCATACTGTACAAACAGAGGAGGAAGGGTAGGGAAGCATGGGATTGGGGTGGCTGGTGATTGATCACCCTGAATAAACACCCTTAATAAGGATTTTAACAATGTGTTGGTTGTTAATGACAGACATTTTCCATTCAGGTCAAATTTTCTTCCAAGAGTGTCTGTATGTCATATCTAGTGTGTAAGGTCATTACTGTGCTCCAACATCAGATTCCCACAGTACACACAGTGATGGCTGCTGACTATGAGGTTGGTGATTGATCATATGAGTATGGCTGTGTGTGTGTGTGTGTGTGCATACATGCGTGTACATGCTATGATAGTCATGTTGTATGTTTTCTACTACACACGCAAAGTGTTTCCTAACAAATGAACATGTCTGGAATCCCAGTCATGGCTCCCAGTCAATACAACCTAGGCTACAGTGAACCATGATTCAACCTCATTGTGCGTCTACAATGTATTCTGATGGGAGAAGAACCAGAACCAGACCCAGACAACATTCTGCAGACAAAACATTTTCGGGACATAGCTAAGAATATTGCATCATAGGAAACAAAAGCAAGGCCAGAGTTGCCCGTGTGTATTGTATTAAGTTTAAACAGTAACATTCTAAGTGATTGGGATTGAGGTTAGTGGTGCTGTTTGGGTCTTTCTATAAATAAATGGGACCAATGTGTGACATTGGGATCAAAACGTCAAAATGGATTAAACCAAAAATAAAAATGATTTTCAAGCAGTTCCATGTGTACATAGAGGAATAAAAGAGAATATATGCAAATTGGCCCATAACTCCAGCTATACAACAACATAGGTTCATAGACACATTGGCAAGTCAAATTCAAGGACTTTTTAAAGCACCTCATTGTAATTTTCAACAGCCTCAGTGTTATACAATTGTATAATTTATATACAGTAATTGCACATATAGGGCCTAATATAGAAAAATAATAAGAATAATGCATTTTTTAGGCCACTCCTATTTGTCAGCTCTTCAACCTAAGCCTACAGGAAAGTGTGTGCCCTCAGGCCTGGAGGGAAGCAAAAGTCATTCCGCTACCCAAGAACAGCAAAGCACCCTTTACTGGCTCAAACAGCCTACTTTTTTGGAGAAAAAAAACTGTGTGACCAGATACAGTGCTATTTCACAGTAAACAAATTGACAAGAGCCTTTCAGCACGCTTATAGGGAAGGGCATTCAACATGTACGGCACTTACACAAATGACTAATGATTGGATAAGAGAAATTGATAAAAAAAGATTGTGGGAGCCGTTTTGTTAGAATTCAGTGCGGCTTTTGGCATTATCAAACATAATCTGCTGCTGGAAAAACTTGTGTTATGGTTCCTGTGTGGCGCAGCGGTCTAAGGCACTGCATCTCAGTGCAAGAGGCATCACTGCAGTCCCTGGTTCAAATCCAGGCTGCATCACATCCGGATGTGATTGGGAGTCCCATAGGGCCTCATTTTCACCTAAATCTGTCATTCTGAAAATAAACCACATACTGAAGAGGGAAAACATTAGTTTGTTAACTAATTACCATTTCACACAGGGTCCAGTAAGCAACTAAAGTTATAACTTGAGGAACGGCAAGGAGTCATATACCAGTTAATAATATGGCGAATTGGTTAGGTTTACTAATGTTACCTCATCTGATGTTGTAACGTTAGCTAGCTAGCTGTCTGACTTTGTTAGCCAGCTAATTTTCACACCATAAACTAAATTATTTGATCAGCTAAGTTGGCTAATGTTGCTCAACAGTCCTCTGGTTGGCTAACAGAGAATTCGATCCAGCTAGCAAAATATTTAACAATTCTAACAATTCTTGTTCCACCACACTTGCACCTTCACCTCAAACTTTCCAAATGCCAGTTGTTTTTCAGTTTCAGCTCATGAAGTACGATTCATCACCTTCTCACCTCCGTCTCTGTGGTCAGGCTTCTCACCTACCTCTTTGATATCGTTCAGGGGATGTGATGCGAAAGTCAGGCATTTCACAGGGCAGCTATCTAGGCCCCTTACTTTGTTAAATCTTTAATAATGACATGCCACTGGCTCTGAGTAAAGCCTGTGTGTCTATGTTTGCGGATGACTCAACACAATACACGTCAGCTACAACAGCGAGTGAAATCAATGCAACACTTAAAGAGCTGCAGTCAGTTTCAGAATGAGTGGCAAGAAATAAATTAGTCCGAAATATTTCAAAAACCTAAAAGCATTGCATTTTGAACCAAACATTCATTAAACCCTGAATCTCAACTAAATATTGTAATGACTAGCTTGGAAATTTAGCAGGTTTTGGAACTATCATGGTCAAAACATATTGATGCAACATCAATTTAGGTTAAGTATCAAGGTAAGGTGACTGTCAATTGCATTTATTATTTTGGATTTGCGTGCCCATGAAAACTGTTTTCACCCCGTAACATAAGGAAACACAAAATGTTATGTAGTTACACTGCATATCTGAGATCTCTATACAAGAAAAATGTCCGACAGCTAGATCCAGGATTCAAGTTCAACATCTAATTTAATAGATTAATGCTTATTATAAACTGAGTGTTTCGGGCCCTGAATGCTGATTTGCTGACAGCCGTGGTATATCAGACAATATACCAGGGGTATGACAAAACATTTATTTTTACTGCTCTAATTAGGTTGGTAACCAGTATATAATAGCAATAAGGCACCTCAGGATTTGTGGTATATGGCAAATATACCACGGCTAAGGGCTGTATCCAGCATAAGAACAGTCCTTAGCCTATATTGGGAATATCATCAATGACTTATCAACAGTTGTAACAAGTTGTCCATTGTAAGAAATCCTCACTGATACCCTAGTTTATAGAAAGACCCATTAACTTTAGCTACCCAGAGTGGACATTAACTATTGATGTTCCCATCTGTTTAAAAAGGATGGAGTGACATCCACTAGAGAAGATGAGAGAAGAGGATGAGAGGAGCTGGCTGTATATATACCATACAACTGAAGCTCACACACTCCTCCCATTCACGCAACACTCGCCTTTTCAACAGCGGCTAAGAAAAAGCTTTAATTTGGTATCAAATGAAACATGCTCTGATGCTCCCTGACGCAGAACGTGTTCTGTCCCTGACGCAGAACGTGCTCTGTCCCTGACGCAGAACGTGCTCTGTCCCTGACGCAGAACGTGCTCTGTCCCTGACGCAGAACGTGCTCTGTCCCTGACGCAGAACGTGCTCTGTCCCTAACGCAGAACGTGCTCTGTCCCTGACGCAGAACGTGCTCTGTCCCTGACGCAGAACGTGCTCTGTCCCTGACGCAGAACGTGCTCTGTCCCTGACGCAGAATTAGACTCAAGCCGCTGCAGCATCCTATTAGGAAGTATAATTTAGACATTTCCTATTTTTAGAGAGAAGGGGAGGAAGAGGGTGGCACATGGAGAGAGACAGGGAGAGGGAGAGAGATTTATGCTAATTTGGTATAGAGCAGACCTAACTCACTCTATTAAATTAATCAAAACAGGAACATTTTACATTTGGCTTGAAATTCAAAAGGAAATTCTCAACAGAGAAAATGTTCTCCTATGTGCTACCTATATTCCCCCCACTAGAATCCCCATACTTTAATGAAGACAGCTTCTCCATCCTGGAGGGGGAAATCAATAACTTGTCTGTGGCGACCTAAATGCCAGAACTGGACAAGAACCTGACACCCTCAGCACAAAGGGGGACAAACACCTACCTGGAGGTGACAGCATTCCCTCCCCCATATGCCCCCCCTAGGTACAACTACAACTGCAGCTCTGTCGCACGCTGGGTATGTACATAGTCAATGGTAAGCTTCGAGGGGACTCCTATGGTATGTAAACTTATTGGTCATCTCTTGGAAGTGGTACTGTAGACTACATTATCACTGACCTCTACCCAGAGTCTCTCAGAGCATTCACAGGTCAGCCCAGTGACACCCCTATCAGATCACAGCAAAATCACAGTCTACTTGAACAGAGCAATACTCAATCATGAGGCAAAGGAACTGAATAAAATTAAGAAATGCTATAGATGGAAGGAAAGTAGTGTGGAAAACCTACAAAAAAATAATTAATAATAATTAGGCAACAACAAATTCAATTCCTTTTAGACAACTTCTTGGACAAAACGTTCCACTGTAATAGTGAAGGTGTAAACTTGGCAGTAGAAAATCTTAACCTCTCTGGGATATTCAGGACAGTAGCGTCCCACCCCGCCAACAGCCAGTGAAAATGCAGGGTGCCAAATTCAAAACAAAAATCTCATAATTAAAATAATTAAAATTCCTCAAGTATACAAGTATTTTACACCATTTTACCATCAGATAAAATTCTGATTTAAAAAAGGTTTTACAGTGAAAACACCACAAACGATTATGTTAGGTCACCACCAAGTCACAGACAAACAGCCATTTTTCCAGCCTAAGAGAGGAGTCACAAAAAGCAGAAATATAAATAAAATTAATCACTAACCTTTGATGATTTTCATCAGATGACACTCATAGGACTTCATGTTACACAATACATGTATGTTTAGTTCGATAATGTGCATATTTATATCCAAAAATCGAATTTTACATTGGCGTGTTATGTTCAGTAGTTCCAAAACATGCAGTGATTTTGCAGAGAGCCACATCAATTTACAGAAATACTCATAATAAACATTGATAAAAGATAAAAGTATTATACATGGAACTTTAGATAAACTTCTCTTTAATGCAACCGCTTTGTCAGATTTCAAAAAAACTTTAAGAAAAAAGCATACCATGCAATAATCTGAGTACGGCCAAGTCAGAAATAGCATTATAAATAGTCACTTACCTTTGATGATCTTCATCAGAATGTACTCCCAGGAATCCCAGTTCCACAATAAATGTTTGATTTGTTCGATAAAGTTCATCATTTACAGTGATGGATGGGTATTCCAGCATGACAATGACCCAAAACACACAGGCAAGGCAACAAAGGAGTGGCTCAAGAAGAAGCACATTAAGGTCCTGGAGTGGCCTTGCCAGTCTCCAGACCATAATCCCAAAGAAAATCTGTGAAGGGAGCTGAAGGTTCGAGTTGCCAAACGTCGGCCTCGAAACCTTCATGACTTGGAGAAGATCTGCAAAGAGGAGTGGGACAAAATCCCTCCTGAGATGTGTGCACACCTGGTGGCCAACTACAAGAAACGTCTGACCTCAGATTGCCAACAAGGGTTTTGCCACCAAGTACTAAGTCATGTTTTGCAGAGGGGTCAAATACTTATTTCCCTCATTAAAATGCAAATCAATTTATAACATTGTTGACATGGGTTTATCTGGATTTTTTTTGTTATTCTGTTTCTCACTTTTCAAATAAACCTACCATTAAAATTATAGACTGATCATTTCTTTGTCCGTGGGCAAACATACAAAATCAGCAGGCGATCAAGTACTTTTCCCCCCTCACTGTATGTCCAAATACCTCCTTTTGTTAGGGCGTTTGGTAAACAAATCCAAACGTGCGTGCAAGTCCAGCCAAAAGATTGGACGAAAAGTCCAAAAAGTTATATTACAGGTCGTAGAAACATGTCAAACGAAGTAAAGAATCAAAAACAAAAGATGTTTTTATCATAAATCTTCAATAACTTCCAACCGGAGAACTCCTTTGTCTGTAGAAAAGCAATGGAACGCAAGCTAACTTTCACATGACCGCGCGTCACGAGCTTGTGGCAATCTGACAGACACCTGGCTCAATCCCCTCTCATTCGGTCCCCCTTCACAGTAGAAGCATCAAACAAAGTTCTAAAGACTGTTGACATTTAGTGGAAGCCTTAGGAAGTGCAAAATGACCCCACAGACACTTTATATTGGAATGGCAATGAGTTGAAAAACGACAAACCTGGCCTCCCGGGTGGCGCAGTGGTCAAGGGCGCTGTACTGCAGCGCCAGCTATGCCACCAGAGACCCTGGGTTCGCGCCCAGGCTCTGTCATAACCGGCCGCGACCGGGAGGTTCCGTGGGGCGACGCACAATTGGCCTAGCATCGTCCGGGTTAGGGAAGGTTTGGCTGGTAGGGATGTCCTCGTCTCATCGCGCACCAGCGACTCTGTGGCGGGCCGGGCACAGTGCGCGGTAACCAAGGTTGCCAGGTGCACGGTGTTTCCTCCGACATATTGGTGTGGCTGGCTTCCGGGTTGGATGTGTGTTAAGAAGCAGTGCGGCTTGGTTGGGTTGTGTATCGGAGGACGCATGACTTTCAACCTTCATCTCTCCCGAGCCCGTACAGGAGTTGTAGCGAGACAAGATAGTAGCTACTACTAAAAAAACAATTGGATACCACGAAATTGGGGAGAAAAAGGGGTAAAAAAGAAAAAAAGAAACTACAAACCTCAGATTTCCCACTTCCGGGTTGGATTTCTCTCAGGTTTTCGTCTGCCATATGAGTTCTGTTATACTCACAGACATCATTCAAACAGTTTTAGAAACTTAAGAGTGTTTTCTATCCAAATAGACAAATTATATGCATATTCTAGTTTTTATGGCTGAGTAACAGGCAGTTTACTCTGGGCACCAAAGCTACTCAATACTGCCCCCCAGTCACCAAGAAGTTAACAGCATATTTGACCTCTCAGCTTCCATATCAAATCTAAAATTGTCAAACAGAAAACTGAAGAAAATGAACAACAATGACAAATGATTTGATGAAGAATGCAAAAACCGAACAATTTTTTTTGGAACTATCTAACCAGACTCAGAAAACCTGAGCCTACGCCTTCACTATGGTGAATCACTAAAACAATACAGAAATGTCCTACGTAAAAAGAAGGAACATCAAGTCAGAAATCAGCTCAATGTAACTGAAGAATCCAGACCACTTCTGTGAAAATTGGAAAACACTAAACAAATAACAACACGAAGATTTATGTATCCAAAACAGAGATGTATGGGTAAACCACTTTTCCAATCTTTTTGGCCCTATAACAAAGAACAAACAGCAAAAACATATACATGATCAAATACAAATCATAGAATCAACTATTAAAGACAACCAGAACCCACTGGATTCTACAATTACATTGCATGAACTACAGAACAAAATACAATTCCTCCAACCCAAAAAGCAATGTGGTGTTGACGGTGTACTCAAATAAATGATCAAATATACAGACCACAAATTCCAATTGGCTATACGTAAACTCAAACATGATTCTCAGCTCGGGCATCAATATTTGGAACGAAGGACTGATCACCCAAATCTAAAAAAGTGGAGACAATTTTAACCCCAATAACTACTGTGGGATTTGCGTCAATAGCAACCTTGGGAAAATCCTCTGCATTATCATTAACAGCAGACTCATACATTTCCTCAGTTAAAACAATGTAATGAGAAAATGACAAATTGGCTTTTTACCAAATTACCGTACAACAGACCACATATTCACCCTGCACAGCCTAATTGACAAACAAACAAACGAAGGCAGTCTTCGTGTTTTGGTGATTTAAAAAAGCTTTCGACTCAAATTGGCAAGAGGATCTGCTATAAAAATTGATGGAAAATGGTGTTGGGGGAAAAATATAGGACATTATAAAATCCATGTACACAAACAACAAGTGTGCGGTTAAAATTGGCAAAAAACAAAAAAAATCCACAGGGATGTAGCCCCACCTTCCACAACATATATAGTTGAAGTCAGAAGTTTACATACACCTTAGCCAAATACATTTAAACTCTGTTTTTCACAATTCCTGACCTTAATCCTAGTAAAAATTCCCTGTCTTAGGTCAGTTAGGATCACCACATATTTTTAAGAATGTGAAATGTCAGAATAATAGAGAGAATGATTTACTTCAGAATTTCTTTCTTTCATCACATTCCCAGTGGGTCAGATGTTTACATACACTCAATTAGTATTGGGTAGCATTGCCTTTAAATTGGTTAACTTGGGTCAAACTTTTCGGGTAGCCTTCCACAAGCTTCCCACAATAAGTTGAGCGAATTTTGGCCCATTCCTCCTGACAGAGCTGGTGTAACTGAGTCAGGTTTGTAGGCCTCCTTGCTCGCACATGCTTTTTCAGTTGTGCCCACAAATTTTCTATGGGATTGAGGTCAGGGCTTTGTGATGGCAACTCCAATTTCTTGACTTTGTTGTCCTTAAGCCATTTTGCCACAACTTTGGAAGTATGCTTGGGGTCATTGTCCATTTGGAAGACCCATTTGCGACCAAGCTTTAACTGATGTCTTGAGATTTCATCAAACCAGAGGACATTTCTCCAGAAAGTACAATATTTGTCCCCATGTGCAGTTGCAAACCATAGACTGTTTTTTTAGGCATGATTGGAGTAGTGGGTTCTTCCTTGCTGAGCGGCCTTTCAGGTTGTCGATATAGGACTCGTTTTACTATGGATATAGATACTTTTGTACCTGTTTCCTCCAGCATCTTCACAAGGTCCTTTGCTGTTGTTCTGGGATTGATTTGCACTTTTCGCACCAAAGTACGTTCATCTCTAGGAGACAGAACGTGTCTCCTTCCTGAGCGGTATGACGGCTGCGTGGTCCCATGGTGTTTATACTTGCACACTACTATTGTTTGTACAGATGAATGTGGTACCTTCAGGCGATTGGAAATTGCTCCCAAGGATGAACCAGACTTGTGGAGGTCAACCATTTTTTGTCCTGAGGTCTTGGCTGATTTCTTTTGATTTCCCCATGATGTCAAGCAAAGAGGCACTGGGTTTGAAGGTAGGCCTTGAAATACATCCACAGGTTCACCTCCAATTGACTTAAATGATGTCAATTAGCCTATCAGAAGCTTCTAAAGCCATACATCATTTTCTGGAATTTTCCAAGCTGTTTATAGGCACAGTCAACATAGAGTATGTAAACTTCTGACCCACTGGAATTATGATACAGTGGATTATAAGTGAAATAATCTGTCTGTAAACAGTTGTTGGAAAAATGACTTGTGTCATGCAAAAACTATAGTATGTTTACAAGAAATGTGTGTAGTGGTTGAAAAACAAGTTTTAATGACACCAACCTAAGTGTATGTAAACGTCCGACTTCAACTGTATATCAACGAATTGGCGAGGGCACGAGAACAGTCTGCAGCATCCGGCCTCACCCCACTAGAATCTCTATTGAAATGTCTACTGTTTTCTGATGATCTGTTGCTTCTGTCCACAATCAAGGAGGGCCTAGATCTTAGATCTTCTGCACAGATTCTGTCAGACCTGGGCCCTGACAGTAAATCTCAGTAAGAGATTTACTGTTCCAAAAAAAGGTCTAGTTGCCAGGACAACATATACACATTCCATCTAGACACCATTGCCCTAGAGCACACACAAAACAATGCAAACCTTGGCCTAAACATCAGCGCCACAGGTAACTTCCACAAAGCTGTAAATTATCTGAGAGACAAGGCAAGAAGGACCTTCTATGCCATCAAAAATAACTTACAATTAAACACACCATTTAGGATCTGGCTAAAAAAATACTTGAATTAGTTGTAGAACCTATTGCCCTTCATGGTTGTGAGGTCTGTGGTCCGCTCACCAACCAAGAATTCACAAAATGGGACAAACACCAAATTGAGACTCTGCATGCAGAATTCTGCAAAAATATCCTCCATGTACAACGCAAAACACCAAATAATGCATGCAGAGCAGAATTAGGCCGATACCCGCTGATTATCAAAATCCAGAAAAGAGACGATTAAATTCTACAACCACCTAAAAGGAAGCGATTCCCAACCCGTCCATAACAAAGCCATCAAATACAGAGAGATGAACCTGGAGAAGATTCCCTTAAGCAAGCTGGGGCTCTGTTCACAAACAAACCCAACAGAGCCCCAGGACAGCAACACAATTAGACCCAAACAAATCATGAGAGAAAAAAAAAATACTTGACACATTGGGGGAAAAAAACAGAGCAAACTAGAATGCTATTTGGCCCTAAACAGAGAGTACACAGTGGCAGAATACCTGACCACTGTGACTGCCCCAAACTTAAGGAAAGCTCTGACTATGTACAGACTCAGTGAACATAGCCTTGCTATTGAGAAAGGTCGCCATAGGCAGATCTGGCTCAAGAGAAGACAGGCTATGTGCACAACGCCTACAAAATGAGGTGGAAACTGAGCTGCACTTCCTAACCTCCTGCCAAATGTATGACCATATTAAAGACACATATTTCCCCTCAGATTACACAGATACACAATAAATTTGAAAAAAACTCGGTGAAATACTAGTGTGCTATCACAGCATCAAGATGTGTGACCGGTTGCCACAAGGGCAACTAGTGAAGAACAAACACCATTGTAAATACAACCCATATTTATGTTTATTTATTTATGTTTATTTATTTTCCCTTTTGTACTTGAACTATTTGCACATAATGTGACATTTGTAATGTCTTTATTCTTTTGGAAGTTTTGTGAGTGTAATGTTTACTGTTCATTTTTATTGTTTATTTCACTTCTGTTTATTATCTAGTTCACTTGCTTTGGAAATGTTAACATATGTTTGCCATGCCAATAAGCCCTTAAATTGAAATTGAGAGCGAGAGGGAAATAGAGAGATGAGTGCTATCAGGGCTGGCAGAGGACAGTGTGATATTCTGATGCTTTCGCTAGGCTATTTTGAGAGCAAGGAGTGTCTTTCTCAAACACACACATCTGCACACACGCACCATTCGACAGAAGACCTTTCCTGTCACCCTGGAGAGGGCATTACACACACATACACACTTCAAATAGTAATAATAATAATTTGGTGGGTGCTTATATTTGTCTTTTTGAATACACATGTGTGAATTGGAAATGTGTTTTTTTGCATATCCCAACTCTCCCTAAAACACCCTCGGAAAGTAGTGTGTGTGTGTGTTTTGCCTGACTGTAGGTATGAATCTCAGACTACTAATGCATGTCCTCATCTAATAAAATGTGTTATTTACTGGACCTAAACATCCTGTCTGATGGTCTGATGCTGCTGACCTGAACTGAGCTGATGCTGCTGACCTGATCTGATGCTGCTCTGATCTGAACTGAGGCTGCTGACCTGATCTGCTGGTAGAACTTTCCTAAAACTTCTGTTTGCTGTCATCAGCCCGTTACATCAAAGAGACATGGAACTTCTGACAGCGCAGTTGCACGGACCACTTAATGTTAACTGCCCTCTATAGAGAATGACATTTCCTTTCAAAAAGAAAACCTTTAGGTCTCCCCTCTTCGTGCGGATAAATAATGTATGAAGAGAAATTTCACAGATCACTGAATCTCTATGGCTGTTGAAACAAAGGAAGGCTAAATTGAGAGACCACAGAGGGAAGAAGCACAGAGGGTTGAGGTCAGCTGTTAAAGGAAATATGACTCCAAAGTCGTTTCTGTCCAGTCAGACAGCTTCTTATCAACAGCTTCTGATCAGAGGTGTCGGAGAGAAGATTCTGGTCCCAATCATTACTCAAAAGCAGTCTGAAATATGGTTGGTCAAATAAAACTTTATTTCCACATGTGCCAAATACAACAGGTGTGACTTTACCGTGACATGCTTACTTACAAGCCCTTAACCAACTGTGCAGTTCAAGAAGAAGAAAGTATTTACCAAGTAGGCTAAAATAAAATTGTTGGCAAAAAGTTCAATTTTGGTTTCATCTGACCAGAGCACCTTCTTCCACATGTTTGGTGTGTCTCCCAGGTGGCTTGTGGCAAACTTTAAACGACACTTTTTATGGATATCTTTAAGAAATGGCTTTCTTCTTGCCACTCTTCCATAAAGGCCAGATTTGTGCAATATACGACTGATTGTTGTCCTATGGACAGAGTCTCCCACCTCAGCTGTAGATCTCTGCAGTTCATCCAGAGTGATCATGGGCCTCTTGGCTGCATCTCTGATCAGTCTTCTCCTTGTATGAGCTGAAAGTTTAGAGGGACGGCCAGGTCTTGGTAGATTTGCAGTGGTCTGATACTCCTTCCATTTCAATATTATCGCTTGCACAGTGCTCCTTGGGATGTTTAAAGCTTGGGTAATCTTTTTGTATCCAAATCCGGCTTTAAACTTCTTCACAACAGTATCTCGGACCTGCCTGGTGTGTTCCTTGTTCTTCATGATGCTCTCTGCGCTTTTAACGGACCTCTGAGACTATCACAGTGCAGGTGCATTTATACGGAGACTTGATTACACACAGGTGGATTGTATTTATCATCATTAGTCATTTAGGTCAACATTGGATCATTCAGAGATCCTCACTGAACTTCTGGAGAGAGTTTGCTGCACTGAAAGTAAAGGGGCTGAATAATTTTGCACGCCCAATTTTTCAGTTTTTGATTTGTTAAAAAAGTTTGAAATATCCAATAAATGTCGTTCCACTTCATGATTGTGTCCCACTTGTTGATTCTTCACAAAAAATAAAGTTTTATATCTTTATGTTTGAAGCCTGAAATGTGGCAAAAGGTCGCAAAGTTCAAGGGGGCCGAATACTTTCACAAGGCACTGTACAAGGCCACTGATAATCTCCCTCGATCTGGGGCTCCAAACGGCAAGATCTCACCCCGTGGGGTCAAAATGATCACAAGTGAGAAAAAATCCCAGTGAATCACCTGCAGAGAGCTGGGACCAAAGTAACAAAGCCTACCATCAGTAACACACTATGCCGCCAGGGACTCAAATCCTGCAGTGCCAGACGTGTCCCCCTGCTTAAGCCAGTACATGTCCAGGCCAGTCTGGTTTGCTAGAGAGCATTTGGATGATCCAGAAGAAGATTGGGAGAATGTCATATGGTCAGATCAAACCAAAATATAACTTTTTGGTAAAAACTCAACTCGTTGTGTTTGGAGGACAAAGAATGCTGAGTTGCATCCAAAGAACACCATGCCTACTGTGAAGCATGGGGGTGGAAACATCATGCTTTGGGGCTGTTTTTCTGCAAAGGGACCAGGACGACTGATCCGTGTAAAGGAAAGAATGAATGGGGCCATGTATCGTGAGATTTTGAGTGAAAACCTCCTTCCATCAGCAAGGGCATTGAAGATTAAACGTGGCTGGGTCTTTCAGCATGACAATGATCCCAAACACACCGCCCAGGCAACGAAGGGATGGCTTCGTAAGAAGCATTTCAAGGTCCTGGAGTGGCCTAGCCAGTCTCCAGATCTCAACCCCATAGAAAATCTTTGGAGGGAGTTGAAAGTCTGTGTTGCCCAGCAACAACCCCAAAACATCACTGCTCTAGAGGAGATCTGCATGGAGGAATGGGCCAAAATACCAGCAACAGTGTGTGAAAACCTTGTGAAGACTTACAGAAAACCTCTGTCATTGTTATATACCCTTTGTTGGCAAAGTATTGAGATAAACTTTTGTTATTGACCAAATACTTATTTTCCACCATCATTTGCAAATAAATTCATTAAAAATCCTATAATGTTATTTTTTCTAATTTTGTCTGTCTGTTGTAACTTTAATGTGTTAGAGTTAATGTTTAAGTTTATTCTTTTAGCTGTATCTAAAGATATTTCTTTAGATTTATTTGCATATGTAATTGTATTGGGTTGTGTTGAATTACGCTTTTTGACTGCAAGTCCCAGAATGCCTTGCGAGAGGAATGAGTGATAACGCACCAATTATGTGCAGGTGCTAGTGATTGTGGCTGACTTTCTGACAGCATCTTAGCTGCATTGCTCTGTACCAAAACAATTGTTGTTAAATGTAACGTAAACAAGTATTATTACTAAAAGAAGCTTTCGTATCAAACCCGACGTCCCGAGTCATTACTTTGAAGTTAGTTAATCTGAAACTGTCATAGTTGAAGTGTACCTATGATGAAAATTACAGGCCTCATCTTTTTAAGTGGGAGAACTTGCACAATTGGTGGCTGACTAAATACTTTTTTTGACCCACTGTAGGTCCTGGATGGCAGGGAGCTTGGCCCCAGTAATGTTGGTAGCCGTTCACACTACCCTTCTCGATGGTGCAGCTGTAGAACCTTTTGAGGATCTGGGGGCCCATGCAAAATCTTTCCAGTCTCCTGAGGGAGAAAAGGTTTTGTCGTGCCCTCTTGACGACTGTCTTGGATTGTTTGGACCATGATAGTTCGTTGGTGATGTGGACACCAAAGAACTTGAAACTCTCGACCTGCTCCAGTAGAGCAACGTCAATGTTAATGGGGAGGTGTTCGGCCCGCCTTTGCCTGTAGTCCACAATCAGCTCCTTTGTCTTGCTCACATTGAGAGGTTGTTGTCCTGGTACCACACTGCCAGTTCTCTGACCTCCCTATAGGCCGTCTCATCGTTGTAGGTGATCAGGCCTACCACTACTGTGTCGTAAAGCAAACTTAATGATGGTGTTGGAGTTGTGTTTGGCCACGCAGTCGTGGGTGAACAGGGAATACAGGAGGGGACTAAGTACACACCCCTGAGTGCTCACCCAGAAGTGGCGCTCCTCGTAGCATAGGACTTTAATGCAGGCAAACTAAAATCAGTTTTACCAAATCTTTACCAGCATGTCACATTGTTAAGGATCAGCGTGGCAGACGTATTGTTGCCTTCTCTTATCACCTGGGGGCGGCCCGTCAGGAAGTCCAGGATCTAGTTGCAGAGGGAGGTATTTAATCCCAGAGTCCTTAGCTTAGTGATGAGGTTCGTGGGCACTATGGTGTTGAACGCTGAGCTGTATTCGATGAACAACATTCTCACATAGATGTTCCTCTTGTCCAGGTGAGAAAGGGTGGTGTGGAGTGAGTTTGAGATTGTGTCAACTGTGGATCTGTTGGGGAGGTATGCGAATTGGAGAGGTTCTAGGATGTCCGGGGGGGATGCTGTTGATGTGAGCCATGACCAGCCTTTCAAAGCACTTCATGGCTACCGACGTGAGTGCCACGGGCGGTAGTCATTTAGGCAGGTTACCTTCACTTCCTTGGGCACAGGGACTATGGTGGTCTGCTTGAAACATGTAGGTATTACAGACTCGGTCAGGGAGAGGTTGAAAATGTCAGTGAAGACTCTTGACAGTTGGTCCGAGCATGCTTTGTGTACACGTCCTGGTAATCCATCTGGCCCAGCGGCTTCGTGAATGTTGATCTGTTTAAAAGTCTTTCTCACATCGGCTACCAAGAGTATTATCACACAGACATCCAGAACAGCTGGTGCTCTCGTGCATGCTTCAGTGCATAAAGGGCATTTAGCTTGTCTGTTAGGCTTGTGTCACTGGGCAGCTCGTGTCTAGGTTTCCCTTTCCATAATAGTTTTCAAGCCCTGCCACATCCGACGAGCGTCAGAGCTGGTGTAGTAGGATTCAATCTTAATCCTGTATTGACGCTTTTCTTGTTTGATGGTTTGCCTGAGGGCATAGTGAGATTTCTTATAAGCGTCCGGATTAGTCTCCTGCTCCTTGAAAGCGGCAGCTCTAGCCTTTAGCTCGATGCTGACGTTGCCTGTAATCCATGGCTTATGGTTGGGATATGTATGTACAGTCACTGTGGGGATGACGTCATCGAAGCACTTATTGATGAAGCCAATGATTGAGGTGGTGTATTCCTCAATGCCATTGGATGAATCCCGGAACATATTCCAGTCTGTGCTAGCAAAACAGTCCTGTACTGTAGCATTTGCGTCATCTTACCACTTCCGCATTAAGCGAGTCACTGGTACTTCCTGCTTTAGTTATGCTTGTAAGCAGGAATCAGGAGGATAGAATTGTGGTCAGATTTGCCAAATGGAGGGCAGGGGAGAGCTTTGTATGCATCCCTGTGTGTGGAGTAAAGGTGGTCTAGGATTTTTTCCCCCTGGTTGCACATGTAACATGCTGGTAAAAATTTGGTAAAACTGATTTTAGTTTGCCTGCATTAAAGTCCCCAGCCACTAGGAGCACAACTTCTGGGTGAGCATTTTCTTCTTTACTTATGGCCTTATAGAGTTGGTTGAGACCGGTCTTAGTGTCAGTAAATAGATGGCTACGAATAATAGAGATGAGAACTCTTGGTAGATTGTGTGGTCGACAACTTATCATAAGTTACTATATCTTAAACAAGCAATACCTCGCAACCTCCATAATATTAGACGTCGCGCACCAGCTGTTATTGACAAAAAGACACACCCCCACCAATTGTCTTACCAGAGGTAGTGTCTCTGTTCTGCCGGTGTAGGGAAAATCCCATCAGCTCTATATTGTCTGTTTCTTCGTTCAGCCACGTCTCGGTGAAACATAAGATGTTACAGTTTTTAATGTCCTGATGGTAGGATCATCTTAACAAGTAATCTGTTTTATTTTCTAACGATTGCACGTTAGCAAGGAGAATGGAAGGCATTGGGAGTTCACTCGCTCGCCTCTGGCTTCTCAGAAGGATCCCCGATCTGCATCCTCTTTTCCGGCGTCTTTTCTTCACGAAAAAGACATGGATCTGGGCCTGTTCCAGTGAAAGCAGGATCTCCTTCTCGTCAGACTCATTAAAGGAAAGAGTTTATTCCAGTCCGTGGTGGCTCTACAGCAAGGTCACTGCATGACAGCAGAGCAAGAGGTCTTTCCAAACTATTTAACACTGGTCATCTCATTTCCTACGAGGACATTATGGTAGATCTACATTAGGGAGAGCTGTCAGGGCCTCTCTGCTCTGCTCCCCAGCTTCACACCTCACCATACAGGACAGGGCTCATAAGGAGTCATGGAAACACTGCCACCTATGGGTTAAAGGTATAGCAGAGCAATCAGGATGGTAGGCAGGAGCGATCCATTCATTATCAAGGTGGGAGAAGAAATGTTTATATTATTGAAATTATTGACACCCTTGATAAAGATGAGCAATAATGACTGTATAAAATAATTCAAATACTGAGCTATATTGTATGCTTCAAAAAATTTGAAATGATTTTATAATAATACAATTGCTTAGAGCAAGATTGTCGTTTAACAACTTGTACTATATGGGCAAAAGTATGTGGACACCTGCTCATCGAGCATCTCATTCCAAAATCATGGGCATTCATATGGAGTTGGTCCATTCTTTGCTGCTACAACAGCCTCTACTCTTCTGGAAAGGCTTTCCACTAGATGTTGGAACATTACTGTGGGGACTTGCTTCCAATCAGCCACAAGAGCATTAGTGAGGTCGGGCACTGCCATTGGATAATTAGGCCTGGCTCGCAGTTGTCGTTCCAATTCATCCCAAAGGTGTTCGATGGGGTTGAGGTCAGGGCTCTGTGCAGGCCAGTCAAGTTCTTCCACACCGATCTCGACAAACCATTTCTGTAAGGGCCTCGCTTTGTGCACATTGTCATGCTGAAACAGGAAAGGGCCTTCACCAAACTGTTGACACAAAGTTGGAAGTACAGAATCATCTAGAATGTAATTGTATGCTGTAGCATAAAAATGTCCCCTCACTGGAACTAAGGGACATAGCCCAAACCATGAAAAACAGCCCCAGACCATTATTCCTCCTCCACCAAACTTTACAGTGGGCACTATGCATTCGGGCAGGCTGCGTTCTCCTGGTATCTGCCAAACCCAGATTCGTCCATCAGACTGCCAGATGGTGAAGCCTGATTCATCACTCCAGAGAACGCGTTCCCACTGCTCCAGAGTCCAATGGCAGCGAGCTTTACACCCTTCCAGATGACGCTTGGCATTGCGCATGGTGATCTTAGACTTGTGTACGGCTGCTTAGCCATGAAAATCCATTTCATGAAGCTCCCGACTAACAGTTATTGTGCTGAAGTTGCTTTCAGAGGCAGTTTGGAACTCGCTAGTGAGTGTTGCAACTGAGGACTGACGACTTTTACACAGTACGCGCTTCAGCACTCAGCATTCTAAACACTTCCAATAGTAGGGGAGGTTAGGATGTCTTGGGGGTATGATCAGGTCCTCTAACGTTCCCACTCATCATTATTCATGATTATCTGTAATCATGGTAGCATCCACATTAATGTAGAAGTGTTTAGAAATATATTATATCCTTATTTATAATAAAAAAGTGACTCCAAAATGACAATACATTATTTACCATTAATTTCTATTGGGCACAAAATAACCTGAAACAACCAAAACAAACAGCAAATGTATCCAACAAGTTTGTAGTCACAAGAATCATGTAGCCCATTGCGTGCTAGGAATATGGGATCAAATACTAAACTTTTGACTACTTTATTCAAATTAGTCTTTAGGGAGCCAATAACTTTGATGCCTACCTTTGAGAAAGAAAGTCATTTTTCGTTAAACAAAATCGATTCTTCTGAGGAATTGTATTAGTATAAAAATACTTTAAAATCTTTGTAAACATACAATATACCTCAGTATTTGAATTATTTATTTTATACAGTCATTATTGCTCAGTTTTATCAAGGGTTTTGATCATTTGACCCCACATCCAGACACCACTAGGACAGGAACGTTTCAAAAGCAACTTTAAGAGTAGATGTGGTTAACAAACTCCACTGTGCATATCTAATTTAATCAGGAGGGCAGACAATTATGATTGAAATTAAACTGCCATTAGTTATTAAAGAGAGACGGAGTATGTTAGTATGATGATGATTGCTGCTGCCTTCTCTACTACCTATTCTACCATTAGACCTCTTCTTTCATTGCAGAACATTCATTAGAAATTATCTACCATTCTCGATAGGATGACTGGAAAGAAGTCATCTAACAACCATCACTGTATGGAAAGTACAGCAGCCTTTTTACTTAGCCATAAGGAAGTAAAATCTACCCAGCTATTCTGTTGATAAACTACTGAGTCCTTAGGCCTAATTTGTTAGTTCTTTAACTACCTGTCTCGGTACTTACTTTGACACGTCTTAAATTATCTATGATAGTTTGTGGATTACATAATATATACACTGAACAAAAATAGAAATGCAACATTCAATAATTTTACTGAGTTACAGTTCACATAAGGAATTCATTCACTTTAAATAAATTAATTTGGCTCTACTTCAGTAGTACTCACTATACGGCCCGAGAGCCCTTAAATTGCAGCTCGCAGTGATTTTCCTATTTTCCATTCATAATACATAATAATGAGTTTTCAATTCAATGTGTTTAATATAGGCCGAAATCCCTTCATTGAATATATCTATTGTTCCCTGGACGGCAGACAGATGGTAGAATAGCGCAGCTGTTGAACAGAAAGGCTGAAATAGAACATTTGCCGAAATAGAATGCAACTGCTCAGCTACAGCGACCAACACATATCACTGGTCGACATGGATCGATTTATTGTAAAAAATAAACGTAAATATAATGACAACGAAAATGAGGGGGAAGAGCTGGAGAACAACGTGACAGCTAAACTCAGCAAAAAAAAAGAAAGCCTCTGTCAACTGCATATATTTTTGGTAAACTTAACATGTGCAAATATTTATAAGAACATAAGATTCAACAGACATAAACTGAACAAGTTCCACAGACATGTGACTAACATAAATGGAATAATGTGTCCCTGAACAAAGGGGGGCTCAAAATCAAAAGTAACAGTCAGTATCTGGTGTGGCCACCAGCTGCATGAAGAACTGCAGTGCATCTCCTCCTCATGGACTGCACAAGATTTGCCAGTTCTTGCTGTGAGATGTTACCCCACTCTTCCATCAAGGCACCTGCAAGTTCCAGGACATTTCTGGGCGAATGGCCCTAGCCCTCACCCTCCGATCCAACAGGTCCCAGACGTGCTCAATGGGATTGAGATCCAGGCTCTAGGCTGGCCATGGCAGAACACTGACATTCCTATCTTGCAGGAAATCACGCACAGAACGAGCAGTATGACTGGTGGCATTGTCATGCTGGAAGGTTATGTCAGGATGAGCCTGCAAGAAGGGTACAACAGGAGGGAGGAGGATGTTTTCCCTGTAACACAGCATTGAGAGTGCCTGCAATGACACCACGCCCCAGACCATGACGGACCCTCCACCTCCAAATCGATCGCGCTCCAGAGTACAGGCCTCGGTGTAACGCTCATTCCTTCAAAGATGAACAAGAATCCGACCATCACCCCCAGTGATGTTCGGATGTACCGATCCTGTGCAGGTGTTGTTACACGTGGTCTGCCACTACGAGGATGATCAGCTGTCCGTCCTGTCTCCCTGTAGCGCTGCCTTAGGCATCTCACAGTACTGACATATCAATGTATTGCCCTGGCCACATCTGCAGTCCTCATGCATCCTTGCAGCATGCCTAAGGCACGTTCATGCAGATGAGCAGGGACCCTGGGCATCTTTCTTTTGGTGTTTTTCCAGAGTCAGTAAAAAGGCCTCTTTAGTGTCCTTGGTGTTCATAACTGTGACCTTAATTGCCTACCTTCTGTAAGCTATTAGTGTCTTAACGACCGTTCCACAGGTGCATGTTCATTAATTGTTTATGGTTCATTGAACAAGCATGGGAAACAGTGTTTAAACTTTACAATAAAGATCTGTGAAATTATTTGGATTTTTACTAATGATCTTTGAAAGACAGGGTCCTGAAAAAGGGACGTTTCTTTTTTTGCTGAGTTTATCCGTGTGTGAGCAATAATTTGATCTGAACTTATGCAGAAGGTTAGGATTATTTAAATAGCAGGTTAGGATATTTAGTTTACGTTAGGAAAATAGTTTAAAATATTTATTCTTTTGACAAGCTGTATCCCTTCTAACCATGACCCTCCTACAGAGACAGGGATTCTCCTCAGGCACTGTGTGGGACACCTGTACGGCACAGAGATGCCGAGGATATCAGGAGCATTGCTTTTGTGTAAGTGTCAAATATACATGGCCAGGATTGGGAGTCTGTCAATCTAATTGACAGACCTCCTGCGTGGAGGTAATACTTTTTATTCTAGTTTGTTGGTTTGAATGTAATGTTTTTTCTTTGACTTGGCTTCTGGCACAACTACTACTTTTTTTGCTGAGTTTATGAACAAACAACCACTGGAGAACCAGGAAAAATCAGGAAGACGGCAGTGGGGAAATGCAGCTAGCTTACATAACTAACACAGCTGCAGTGGCTAAGAGAAGGATATGGTCGATTCAAGAAGAACAAAGTTTCAGAGAAATGGACAGACAAGTATTTTTTTTGTACTGCATGATTAGGACTAGCTCACTGTCTTATTTGCCAGAAGGCAGTCAATTGTTTTAAATGAGAAAATTTAGAGCACCATTTCCAGTCACACCATGCCCACTTTGAAAATACATATCTGCCACAAAGCAACCCCAGAAACAACAAAATAGCACAAATCAAAGGACAGCTCAAAGAACAACAAATGATGGACAGTTCTAGCACTGTTGAAGAGAAAACAACCGAGGCAACATATGAGATTGCTTGGATACTCTCGAGAAACAATAAGGCCTACACGAGAAACAAGAAGGCCTACACGAGAAACAAGAAGGCCTACACAAGAAACAATAAGGCCTACACAAGGAACAAGGAGGCCTACACAAGAAACAAGGAGGCCTACACAAGAAACAAGGAGGCCTACACAAGAAACAAGGAGGCCTACACAAGAAACAAGGAGGCCTACACAAGAATCAAGGAGGCCTACACGAGAAACAAGAAGGCCTACACAAGAAACAATAAGGCCTACACAAGAAACAAGAAGGCCTACACAAGAAACAAGAAGGCCTACACAAGAAACAAGAAGGCCTACACGAGAAACAAGGAGACCTACACGAGAAACAAGGAGACCTACACGAGAAACAAGGAGACCTACACGAGAAACAAGGAGACCTACATGAGAAACAAGGAGACCTACACGAGAAACAAGGAGACCTACACAGACGCAGAGATTGTCAAATAATGTTTTTTGGCCTCAGCTAAAATATTGTATGCTGATTACACAAAGAAGGAAGCTATTTTAAAGCAAATAAGGGACTGCAACTCTCAGACCTGACCATAACAAGACACGACGAGGACATCGGAAAGCAACTGATGGTACGTTTTTTAAACTGTTTTAGTATTGCGCTTGATGAAAGCACTGATGTAAATACCCAATTATGTGTTTGGGTCATCTTCCCTCAAGACAAGTCGTTCAGAGAGGAACTTATGTTTACTGCCCCTTCAGGGACCAACACGAGAAGAGGATATTCTGAAAGCCCTTATTACATTTTTTTGCTGATAATAATATTGACTCGTCAAATCTGCCATCTGTATGCACTGACGGCACCTCAAACATGCGAGGGAAGGAGAAGGGACTCATAGGCCTGATGAGAAAGAGAGGATATTCCCGAATTTGTTATGTTTCATTGGATCATTCATCAGGAAGCACTTGTGGCTAAACTCAAAGACTGAGACTTACAGAATGTGATGCAGCAAGTTGTGCGCGTGGTGAACATTATTATTGTGAGGGCACTGAATCACCTGTGTAATGATAACGGTTTAATCAGCTCCTTGATATGCCACATCTGTCCGGTGGATGGATTATCTTGGCAAAGGAGAAATGCTCACTAACATGGATGTAAACTAATTTGTGCACAACATTTGAGATTAATACTTTTGTGTATGGAACATTTCTGGGATTTGTTTATCTCAGCTCATGAAACATGGTAGCAACACTTTACATGTTGCATTTATAATTTTGTTCAGTGTATATTAAGATCCTGTTTTCCAACAGCAGCCTTTCTGATTCAGAGGGGTTGGGTTAAATGCAGAAGACACATTTCAGTTGAATGCATTCAGTTGTACAACTGACTAGGGATCCCCCTTTCCCTTTCATATTTCCAGCCTTGAGTTGGCAGCCACACATTCACTATCCACTCAAGTTTGAGGAAGTATTGTGCTGGTATCAACAGCTGGCCCAACAGAGTTTCATATTCAAACTAACACAAATACTAGAAGGAGCTTTCACAGTCACAGACTTCTCTTACTGCGAGGATGAAAGGAACGTTGCTTTTGCCACAGCTAAAACTCCAGGTATTACTGTACCTAACTCATTCTGCTCCCTCTACTTTGTTCTCGCTCCCTCTTTATTCTTCTTTGTTCGCTCTATTCAAGGGGCTTTATTGGCATGGGAAACATATGTTAACATTGCCAAAGCAAGTTAACTAGATAATAAACTAAAGTGAAATAAACAAATACTAACAGTAAACATTACTCACAAAAGTTCCAAAAGAATAAAGACGTTTCAAATGTTATATGTGCAAATTGTTAAAGTACAAAAGGGAAAATAAACAAACATAAATATGGGTTGTATTTACGATGGGGTTTGTTCTTCACCAGCTGCCCATTTCTTGTAGCAACAGGTCACAGATCTTGCTGCTGTGATGGCACACTGTGGTACTTCACCCAGTAGATATGGGAGTTTATCAAAATTGGGTTTGTTTTTTTAATTCTTTGAGTTTTTAATCTGAGGGAAGTATGTGTCTCTAATATTGTCATACATTTGGCAGGAGGTTAGGAAGTGCAGCTCAGTTTCCACCTCATTTTGTGGGCAGTGTGCACATAGCCCGTCTTCTCTTGAGAACCAGGTCTGCCTACGGCCACCATTCTCAATAGCAAGGCTATGCTCACTATGTCTTTCCTTAATTTTGGGTCAGCCACTCTGGCACTGTGTACTCTGTTTAGGGCCAAATAGCATTCTTGTTTGCTGTTTTTTTGTTAATTCTTTCCAATGTGTCAAGTTATAGTTCTCTCATGATTTGGTGTTCTCTCTCTCTCTCCAGAGGCTAGTCACTCAAATCCAGCCTGACTATTAGGTCAAGAGGTCGGCCTAAAGACAAACAAATATATATAAAAATATTGACTCTTCATACAACCACCATTACGTGAATTATTAATGCAGCCCATTTCAAAAGGAGGACAGGGATTTCATGGGCCAGTTTCTAGTGTCGAATATTTCAAATCAGAGATTTGATTTCTGTCCTATATCAAGTTATGTTTTGAACTTGAAGCCAAACTCACTTTTTCTCTGTGCCTGGCATGGTGTAAACATACAGTGGGGCAAAAAAGTATTTAGTCAGCCACCAATTGTGCAAGTTATCCCACTTAAAGAGATGAGAGAGGCCTGTAATTTTCATCATAGGTACACTTCAACTATGACAAAAAATAACATTATAGGATTTTTAATGAATTTATTTGCAAATTATGGTGGAAAATAAGTATTTGGTCAATAACAAAAGTTTCTCAATAATTTGTTATATACCCTTTGTTGGCAATGACAGAGGTCAAACGTTTTCTGTAAGTCTTCACGTTTTCACACACTGTTGCTGGTATTTTGGCCCATTCCTCCATGCAGATCTCCTCTAGCGCAGTGAGTGTTTTGGGGCTGTTGCTGGGCAGCACGGACGTTCAACTCCCTCCAAAGATTTTCTATGGGGTTGAGATCTGGAGACTGGCTAGGCCACTCCAGGACCTTCAAATGCTTCTTACGAAGCCACTCCTTCGTTGCCCGGGCGGTGTGTTTGGAATCATTGTCATGCTGAAAGACCCAGCCATGTTTCATCTTCAATGCACTTGCAGGAGTGAAGAGAAGGAGGTTTTCACTCAAAATCTCACGATACATGGCCCCATTCATTCTTTCCTTTACACGGATCAGTCGTCCTGGTCCCTTTGCAGAAAAACAGCCCCAAAGCATGATGTTTCCACCCCCATGCTTCACAGTAGGTATGGTGTTCTTTGGATGCAACTCAGCATTCTTTGTGCTCCAAACAGGACGCGTTGAGTTTTTACCAAAAAGTTATATTTTGGTTTCATCTGACCATATGACATTCTCCCAATCTTCTTCTGGATCATCCAAATGCTCTCTAGCAAACTTCAGACGGAACTGGACATGTACTGGCTTAAGCAGGGGGACACGTCTGGCACTGCAGGATTTGAGTCCCTGGCGGCGTAGTGTGTTACTGATGGTAGGCTTTGTTACTTTGGTCCCAGCTCTCTGCAGGTCATTCACTGGGTCCCCCCGTGTGGTTCTGGGATTTTTTCTCGCCGTTCTTGTGATAATTTTGACCCAACGGGGTGAGATCTTGCGTGGAGCCCCACATCGAGGGAGATTATCAGTGGTCTTGTATGTCTTCCATTTCCTAATAATTGCTCCCACAGTTGATTTCTTCAAACCAAGCTGCTTACCTTTTGCAGATTCAGTCTTCCCAGCCTGGTGCAGGTCTACAATTTTGTTTCTGGTGTCCTTTGACAGCTCTTTGGTCTTGGCCATAGTGGAGTTTGGAGTGTGACTGTTTAAGGTTGTGGACAGGTGTCTTTTATACTGATAACAAGTTCAAACAGGTAACGAGTGGAGGACAGAGGAGCCTCTTAAAAAATAAGTTATAGGTCTGTGAGAGCCAGAAATCTTGCTTGATTGTAGGTGACCAAATACTTATTTTCCACCATAATTTGCAAATAAATTCATTAAAAATCCTACAATGTGATTTTCTGGATTTGTTTCTCTCATTTTGTCTGTCATAGTTGAAGTGTACCTATGATGAAAATTACAGGCCTCTCTCAAATCAAATCAAACTTTATTTGTCACATACACATGGTTAGCAGATGTTAATGCGAGTGTAGCGAAATGCTTGTGAGTGTAGCGGAGAGAACTTGTGGGAGAACTTGCACAATTGGTGGCTGACTAGATACTTTTTTGCCCCACTGTACATCTTTTTTTTTAGTTGGTGAACACAGCGGGAGTCTGTGAGCGGAAGTCCACCGCTTAATTGAACATTTCACACCTCGGAACTCTTTCCAACTGAGATACAGTATCTTTATTATTTGGTTTCAGTTTTTAGTAGTTCTCTCATAATCCCAGTTAAAAAAATACACCCTTTTCCAGATATTCTGCAAGGCCCTGAACATGGTGTGAAATACATGAACAGAATGATGAGAAATTTGTTCTAATCCAACCCTTCATGACTTATAAACCAAAGAGCTTGGCTCAATGCCCGACTATCAAACACACTCAATTAAAACTGATAACACCATAACAAAATGTCAGGTTTAAAAATTTATAAATATAACAAGAGCTATTTTACCAACAAATCACTGATTAATACATAGAAATATAGAACAGGTAGGCCATTTCTAGAGCCAGCAGATGTATCCTATATTAGGAGTGTAACATGTACAGCATGTTCCATATGATCAGATTATGAATCACATGATGAAGCACATGTTTAATCACAGCTGCACATTTCATTACACTCTCAGATACACTAAATATACAAAAGTATGTGGACACACCTTAAAATTAGTGGATTCGGCTATTTCAGCCAAACCAGTTGCTGACAGGCGTACAAAATTGAGTACACAGCCATGCAATCTCCAGAGAAACATTGTCAGTAAAATGGCCCATACTGAAGAGCTCAGTGACTTTCAAAATGGCACTGTCATAGGATGCCACCTTTCCAATAAGGCAGTTCGACAAATCTCTGCCCTGCTAGAGCTCGCCCGGTCAACTGTAAGTGCTGTTATTTTGAAGTGAAAATGTCTAGGAGCAACAACGGCTCAGCCGTGAAGTGGTAGGCCACACAAGCTCACAATACGGGACCGCAGAATGCAGAAGTGCGTACCGCGTAAAAATCATCTGTCCTCAGTTGCAACACTCACTACCGAGTTCCAAACTGCATCTGTTCGTCGGAAGCTTCATGAAATGGGTTTCCTTGGCCGAGCAAGCCTAAGATCACCAATGCGCAATGCCAAGCGTCGGCTGGAGTGGTGTAAAGCTCTCCCCCATTTTTATTTTACCTTTATTTAACCAGGTAGGCAAGTTGAGAACAAGTTCTCATTTACAATTGCGACCTGGCCAAGATAAAGCAAAGCAGTTCGACAGATACAACGACACAGAGTTACACATGGAGTAAAACAAACATACAGTCAATAATACAGTATAAACAAGTCTATATACAATGTGAGCAAATGAGGTGAGAAGGGAGGTAAAGGCAAAAAAAGGCCATGATGGCAAAGTAAATACAATATAGCAAGTAAAACACTGGAATGGTAGTTTTGCAATGGAAGAATGTGCAAAGTAGAAATAAAAATAATGGGGTGCAAAGGAGCAAAATAAATAAATAAATAAAAATTAAATACAGTTGGGAAAGAGGTAGTTGTTTGGGCTAAATTATAGGTGGGCTATGTACAGGTGCAGTAATCTGTGAGCTGCTCTGACAGTTGGTGCTTAAAGCTAGTGAGGGAGATAAGTGTTTCCAGTTTCAGAGATTTTTGTAGTTCGTTCCAGTCATTGGCAGCAGAGAACTGGAAGGAGAGGCGGCCAAAGAAAGAATTGGTTTTGGGGGTGACTAGAGAGATATACCTGCTGGAGCGTGTGCTACAGGTGGGAGATGCTATGGTGATCAGCGAGCTGAGATAAGGGGGGACTTTACCTAGCAGGGTCTTGTAGATGACATGGAGCCAGTGGGTTTGGCGACGAGTATGAAGCGAGGGCCAGCCAACGAGAACGTACAGGTCGCAATGGTGGGTAGTATATGGGGCTTTGGTGATAAAACGGATTGCACTGTGATAGACTGCATCCAATTTGTTGAGTAGGGTATTGGAGGCTATTTTGTAAATGACATCGCCAAAGTCGAGGATTGGTAGGATGGTCAGTTTTACAAGGGTATGTTTGGCAGCATGAGTGAAGGATGCTTTGTTGCGAAATAGGAAGCCAATTCTAGATTTAACTTTGGATTGGAGATGTTTGATATGGGTCTGGAAGGAGAGTTTACAGTCTAACCAGACACCTAAGTATTTGTAGTTGTCCACGTATTCTAAGTCAGAGCCGTCCAGAGTAGTGATGTTGGACAGGCGGGTAGGTGCAGGTAGCGATCGGTTGAAGAGCATGCATTTAGTTTTACTTGTATTTAAGAGCAATTGGAGGCCACGGAAGGAGAGTTGTATGGCATTGAAGCTTGCCTGGAGGGTTGTTAACACAGTGTCCAAAGAAGGGCCGGAAGTATACAGAATGGTGTCGTCTGCGTAGAGGTGGATCAGGGACTCACCAGCAGCAAGAGCGACCTCATTGATGTATACAGAGAAGAGAGTCGGTCCAAGAATTGAACCCTGTGGCACCCCCATAGAGACTGCCAGAGGTCCGGACAGCAGACCCTCCGATTTGACACACTGAACTCTATCAGAGAAGTAGTTGGTGAACCAGGCGAGGCAATCATTTGAGAAACCAAGGCTGTCGAGTCTGCCGATGAGGATGTGGTGATTGACAGAGTCGAAAGCCTTGGCCAGATCAATGAATACGGCTGCACAGTAATGTTTCTTATCGATGGCGGTTAAGATATCGTTTAGGACCTTGAGCGTGGCTGAGGTGCACCCATGACCAGCTCTGAAACCAGATTGCATAGCAGAGAAGGTATGATGAGATTCGAAATGGTCGGTAATCTGTTTGTTGACTTGGCTTTCGAAGACCTTAGAAAGGCACGGTAGGATAGATATAGGTCTGTAGCAGTTTGGGTCAAGAGTGTCCCCCCCTTTGAAGAGGGGGATGACCGCAGCTGCTTTCCAATCTTTGGGAATCTCAGACGACACGAAAGAGAGGTTGAACAGGCTAGTAATAGGGGTGGCAATAATTTCGGCAGATAATTTTAGAAAGAAAGGGTCCAGATAGTCTAGCCCGGCTGATTTGTAGGGGTCCAGATTTTGCAGCTCTTTCAGAACATCAGCTGAATGGATTTGGGAGAAGGAGAAATGGGGAAGGCTTGGGCGAGTTGCTGTTGGGGGTGCAGTGCTGTTGTCCGGGGTAGGAGTAGCCAGGTGGAAAGCATGGCCGGCCGTAGAAAAATGCTTATTGAAATTCTCAATTATGGTGGATTTATCAGTGGTGACAGTGTTTCCTATCTTCAGTGCAGTGGGCAGCTGGGAGGAGGTGTTCTTATTCTCCATGGACTTTACAGTGTCCCAGAACTTTTTTGAGTTAGTGTTGCAGGAAGCAAATTTCTGCTTGAAAAAGCTAGCCTTGGCTTTTCTAACTGCCTGTGTATAATGGTTTCTAGCTTCCCTGAACAGCTGCATATCACGGGGGCTGTTCGATGCTAATGCAGAACGCCATAGGATGTTTTTGTGTTGGTTAAGGGCAGTCAGGTCTGGGGAGAACCAAGGGCTATATCTGTTCCTGGTTCTAAATTTCTTGAATGGGGCATGTTTATTTAAGATGGTTAGGAAGGCATTTAAAAAAAATAACCAGGCATCCTCTACTGACGGGATGAGATCAATATCCTTCCAGGATACCCCGGCCAGGTCGATTAGAAAGGCCTGCTCGAGGAAGTGTTTCAGGGAGCGTTTTACAGTGATGAGTGGAGGTCGTTTGACCGCTGACCCATTACGGATGCAGGCAATGAGGCAGTGATCGCTGAGATCTTGGTTGAAGACAGCAGAGGTGTATTTAGAGGGGAAGTTGGTTAGGATGATATCTATGAGGGTGCCCGTGTTTAAGGTTTTGGGGAGGTACCTGGTAGGTTCATTGATTATTTGTGTGAGATTGAGGGCATCAAGTTTAGATTGTAGGATGGCTGGGGTGTTAAGCATGTTCCAGTTTAGGTCGCCTAGCAGCACGAACTCTGAAGATAGATGGGGGGCAATCAGTTCACATATGGTGTCCAGAGCACAGCTGGGGGCAGAGGGTGGTCTATAGCAGGCGGCAACGGTGAGAGACTTGTTTTTAGAGAGGTGGATTTTTAAAAGTAGAAGTTCAAATTGTTTGGGTACAGACCTGGATAGTAGGACAGAACTCTGCAGGCTATCTTTGCAGTAGATTGCAACACCGCCCCCCTTTGGCAGTTCTATCTTGTCTGAAAATGTTGTAGTTTGGAATTAAAATGTCTGAGTTTTTGGTGGTCTTCCTAAGCCAGGATTCAGACACAGCTAGAACATCCGGGTTGGCAGAGTGTGCTAAAGCAGTGAATAGAACAAACTTAGGGAGGAGGCTTCTAATGTTAACATGCATGAAACCAAGGCTATTACGGTTACAGAAGTCGTCAAAAGAGAGCGCCTGGGGAATAGGAGTGGAGCTAGGCACTGCAGGGCCTGGATTCACCTCTACATCGCCAGAGGAACATAGGAGGAGTAGAATAAGGGTACGGCTAAAAGCTATGAGAATTGGTCGTCTAGAACGTCTGGAACATAGAGTAAAAGGAGGTTGGACTCTGGAGCAGTGGAAATAATGTTCTCTGAAGTGATGAATCACACTTCACCATCTGCCAGTCCAACGGACGAATCTGGGTTTGGCGGATGCTGGGAGAACGCTACCTGACCGAATGCATAACTGTAAAGGTTGGTGGAGGAGGAATAATGGTCTGGAGCTGTTTTTCATGGTTCGGGCTAGGCCCCTTAGTTCCATCTTAAATCTACAGCATACAATGACAATGACATTCTAGACAATTCTGTGTCTAACTTTGTGGCAACAGTTTGTGGAAGGCTCTTTCCTGTTTCAGCATGACAATGCCCCCGTACGCAAAACGATGTCCATACAGAAATGTTTTGTCGAGATCGGTGTGGAAAAACTTAACTGCCCTGCACAGAGCCCTGCACTCAACCCCATCGAACACCTTTGGGGTGAATTAGAACGCCGACTGCGAGCCATGTCTAATCGGCCAACATCAGTGCCCGACCTCACTAATACTCGTGGCTGAATGGAAGCAAGTCCCCGCAGTAATGTTCCAACATCTAGTGGAAAGCCTTCCCAGAAGAGTGGAGGCTGTTGTAGCAGCAAAGGGGGACCAACTACATATTAATGCCCATGATTTTGGATGAGATGTTTGATGAGCAGGTGTCTACATACTTTTGGTTATGTGGTGTATATGTAGTCATCTGTGGGGGAAAAGTATTTTTTACAGTATAGTTCGACAACCTGTGTTGCATCATAGTCCAGTCAGTTACCAAAGGATCATCAGGGAACTCAAGTGTTCGGACAGAACAACAGAGGGGATGGACTACCTGACCCACACCTCCCAACCCTGTCATTAACTTCTGACTCACACCAGAGAGGGGGAGAAAGGGAGAGCAAGGGAGAGGGGGAGAAAGGGTGTGTGTGTGTGTGTGTGTGTGTGTGTGAAAAAGAGTGAGGGCTCTCCGCTCAGGTTCAGTACATATTCCTTTCTGAGCACATGAAAAGAAAAGACTCAGTTATTTATGCTTAGGTGTCTTACAGTTATCACACAGCAAATGATGCTCCTAAGAGTAAGACTCTTTTTAGGAAGCATTCATTTTTAAAGCAAAAAAAAAAAAAAGTACATAGAGATCTGCTGGGGGAGAAATTTATATTTTAAGTGACACTTTTCACAGCACTTCAAATAAGCCTTGAAGCAACTCTAAGCAATAGCCATCATCATAAGTGTCCACACTCCTTTCCTTTAAATCACTTTAGAAGTAGACTAAAGTGAATCCACAGGGAGGAGCAAGCAGCACGGTCTCTTCTTGATTTCATCATCACATATCTTTGAGTCCCTGTGTGACAAGTATTGGACCAGTAGGGCGCCACGGCGAGCACCAACCGGATTTGATTACTGTCTCCGCCCAGCTGAGCATAGCCTCGGACGTCTCTGTGACATCACTAAGCCCTACGACCTGGCGAGCTGCCCCAGAGTGCTTTGCAGTGGCACCGTGCAAGGACCTCTGAAGTTGAATTTAAAATCGGAGTATATCGGCAGATGACTGCAAGTGGCTGAAACGTTCAGCTGTCGCTGTGATTTAATACACTGTCTTGGAAGACACACGCAGTTAGACACACACAGATGAACCCCCAAAAAAATCTGGGTCAGATGGTTTAGACCCTTTCTTCATTAAGGTTGCTGCACCCATCATCACCAAGCCCATCTCTGACCTTATTAATCTGTCCCCTCTGGGGAGGCACCTACGGTGCATCCATTATTTAAAGGGGGAGATCAAGCTGATCTTAACTGTTACAGGCCAATTTCTATTTTGCCATGTTTATATAAAGTTATGGTAAAACTTGTCAATCATCAACTGGCTGGCTTTCTTGATGTCTATAGCATTCTCTCTGGTATGCAATCTGGTTTCCACTCAAGTTATGGATGTGTCACATCAACCTTAAAGGTCCTCAATGATGTCACCATTGCCCTTGTTTCTATGCAATGTTGTGCTGCTATTTTAACTTGGCCAAAGCTTTCGATATGGTAGACCATTCCATTCTTGTGGGCTGGTTTGCTAACTACCTCTCTCAGAGCGCAGTGTGTAATGTCAGAGCATCTGCTGTCTCAGCCACTGCCGGTCACCAAGGGAGTACCCCAAGGCTCTATCCTAGGCCCCAAGCTCTTCTCAATTTACTCAACATAGCGCAGGCAGTAGGAAGCTCTCTCATCCATTTATATGCAATGTCTTATAATCAGCTGGCCCCTCCCCAGATTTTTTGTTAAACGCTCTCCAACAAGCTTTCTCTACTCTAAACATTGTTCTGAACACCTCCAAAACAAAGGTCATGTGGTTTGGTAAGAAGAAAGTAATCACACCTGTGGGGAGAGGGACAAACGCTGAGGGTTTAGAGCTTGAGGTAGTCACCTCATACAAGTACATGGGACTATGGCTAGATGGTTCACTGTCTTTCTCTCAGAACATATCAATGCTGCAGGCTAAAGTTACATTTAGACTTGGTTTCCTCTGCCGTAAATTGCTCCTCTTTCACCCCAGTTGCCAAACTAACCCTGCTCCAGATGACCATCCTTCCCATGCTAGATTACGGAGACATAATTTATAGATCGGCAAGTAAGGGTGCTCGACCGGCTTGATATTCTTAACCATTCGGCCATCAGATTTGCCACCAATGCTCCTTATAGGACACATCATTGCACCCTATACTCCTATGTAAACTGGTCATCTCTGAATACCCGTCACAAGACCCACTGGTTGATGCTTATTTATTAAAACCTTCTTCGGCCTAACTCCCCCCATCTGAGATACCTACTGCAGCCCTCATCCTCCACATACAACACCCGTTCAGCCAGTCATATTCTGTTAAAGGTCCCCAAAGCACACACATCCTGGATCGCTCCTCTTTTCAGTTCGCTGCAGCTAGTGACTGGAACGAGCTGCAAAAAACACTCACACTGGACAGTTTTATCTCCATCTCTTTATTCAAAGACTCAATCATGGACACTCTTACTGACAGATGTGGCTGCTTCACGTGATGCATTGTTGTCTCTCCCTTCTTGACTTTTGTGCTGTTGTCGGCACCCAATAATGTTTGTACCATGTTTTGTGCCGCTTCTCTGTTGTGCTGTTGCCATGATGTGTTGCTACCATGTCATTTTTAAAATTTTTAATTTAACCAGGTAGGCTAGTTGAGAACAAGTTCTCATTTACAACTGCGACCTGGCCAATATAAAGCATAGCAGTGTGAACAGACATCAACACAGAGTTACACATGGAGTAACCAAACAAGTCAATGACACAGTAGGAAAAAAAAGTATATATACAGTGTGTGCAAAAGGCATGAGGTAGGCAATAAATAGGCCATAGGAGCAAATAATTACAATTTAGCAGATTAACACTGGAGTGATAAATGATCAGATGATCATGTGCAAGTAGAGATACTGGTGTGCAAAAGAGCAGAAAAGTAAATAAATAAAAACAGTATGGGGATGAGGTAGGTAAATTGGGTGGGCTATTTACAGATGGACTATGTGCAGCTGCAGCGATCGGTTAGCTGCTCAGATAGCAGATGTTTGAAGTTGGTGAGGGAAATAAAAGTCTCCAACTTCAGCAATGTTTGCAATTCGTTCCAGTCACAGGCAGCAGAGAACTGGAAGGAAAGGCGGCCAAATGAGGTGTTGGCTTTAGGGATGATCAGTGAGATACACCTGCTGGAGCGCGTGCTACGGGTGGGTGTTGCCATCGTAACCAGTGAACTGAGATAAGGCGGAGCTTTACCTAGCATGGACTTGTAGATGACCTGGAGCCAGTGGGTCAGGTGACGAATATGTAGCAGGGTCAGCCGACTAGATCATACAGGTCGCAGTGGTGGGTGGTATAAGGTGCTTTAGTAACAAAACGGATGGCACTGTGATAAACTGCATCCAGTTTGCTGAGTAGAGTATGGGACCATTCTATATACTTTCGGCCCGTCTTTGGACACTGTGCTATCTAACCTCCAAACAAGCTTCAATGCCATACAACACTCCTTCCGTGGCCTCCAACTGCTCTTAAACGCTAGTAAAACCAAATGCATGCTTTTCAACCGGTCGCTGCCTGCACCTGCATGCCCGACTAGCATCACCACCCTGGATGGTTCCGACCTAGAATATGTGGACGTCTAAGTACCTAGGTGTCTGGCTAGACTGCAAACTCTCCTTCCAGACTCATATCAAACATCTCCAATCGAAAATCAAATCAAGAGTCGGCTTTCTATTCCGCAACAAAGCCTCCTTCACTCAAGCCGCCAAGCTTACCCTAGTAAAACTGACTATCCTACCGATCCTCGACTTCGGCGATGTCATCTACAAAATGGCTTCCAACACTCTACTCAGCAAACTGGATGCAGTCTATCACAGTGCCATCCGTTTTGTCACTAAAGCACCTTATACCACCCACCACTGCGACTTGTATGATCTAGTCGGCTGGCCCTCGCTACATATTCGTCGCCAGACCCACTGGCTCCAGGTCATCTACAAGTCTATGCTAGGTAAAGCTCCGCCTTATCTCAGCTCACTGGTCACGATGGCAACACCCATCCGTAGCACGCGCTCCAGCAGGTGTATCTCACTGATCATCCCTAAAGCCAACACCTCATTTGGCCGCCTTTCGTTCCAGTACTCTGCTGCCTGTGACTGGAACGAATTGCAAAAATCGCTGAAGTTGGAGACTTTTATCTCCCTCACCAACTTCAAACATCAGCTATCTGAGCAGCTAACCGATCGCTGCAGCTGTACATAGTCTATTGGTAAATAGCCCACCCTTTTCACCTACCTCATCCCCATACTGTTTTTATTTATTTACTTTTCTGCTCTTCTGCACACCAATATCTGACCATCTGATCTTTTATCACTCCAGTGTTAATCTGCAAAATTGTAATTATTTGCCTACCTCCTCATGCCTTTTGCACACATTGTATATAGACCCCCCCCTTTGTTTTCTACTGTGTTATTGACTTGTTAATTGTTTACTCCATGTGTAACTCTTTGTTGTATGCTCACACTGCTATGCTTTATCTTGGCCAGGTCGCAGTTGCAAATGAGAACTTGTTCTCAACTAGCCTACCTGGTTAAATAAAGGTGAAATTAAAATTTTTAAAAAAAAAACTTATAGATGTCCACATATTCTAGGTCGGAACCATCCAGGGTGGTGATGCTAGTCGGGCGTGCGGGTGCAGGCAGCGAACGGTTGAAAAGCATGCATTTGGTTTTACTAGCGTTTAAGAGCAGTTGGAGGCCACGGAAGGAGTGTTGTATGGCATTTAAGCTCGTTTGGAGGTTAGTTAGCACAGTGTCCAAGGAAGGGACAGAAGTATACAGAATGGTGTCATCTGCGTAGAGGTGGATCAGGGAATCGCCCGCAGCAAGAGCAACATCATTGATATATACAGAGAAAAGAGTCGGCCCGAGAATTGAACCCTGTGGTACCCCAATAGAGACTGCCAGAGGACCGGACAACATGCCCTCCGATTTGACACACTGAACTCTGTCTGCAAAGTAGTTGGTGAACCAGGCAAGGCAGTCATTAGAAAAACTGAGGCTACTGAGTCTGCCGATAAGAATATGGTCATTGACAGAGTCGAAAGCCTTGGCCAGGTCGATGAAGACTGCTGCACAGTACTGTCCTTTATCGATGGCGGTTATGATATCGTTTAGTACCTTGAGCGTGGCTGATGGGCACCCGTGATCGGCTCGGAAACCGGATTGCACAGCGGAGAAGGTACGGTGGAAAACGAGATGGTCAGTGACCTGTTTGTTGACTTGGCTTTCGAAGACCTTAGATAGGCAGGGCAGGATGGATATAGGTCTGTAACAGTTTGGGTCCAGGGTGTCTCCCCCTTTGAAGACGGGGATGAACGCCGCAGCTTTCCAATCCTTGGGGATCTCAGACGATACGAAAGAGAGGTTGAACAGGCTGGTAATAGGGATTGCGACAATGGCGGCGGATAGTTTCAGAAAGAGAGGGTCCAGATTGTCAAGCTCAGTTGATTTGTATGGGTCCAGGTTTTGCAGCTCTTTCAGAACATCTGCTATCTGGATTTGGGTAAAGGAGAAGCTGGGGAGACTTGGGCGAGTAGCTGCGGGGGGGGGGGGAGAGCTATTGGCCGAGGTTGGAGTAGCCAGGAGGAAGGCATGGCCAGCCATTGAGAAATGCATGTTGAAGTTTTCGATTATCATGGATTTATCGGTGGTGACCGTGTTACCTAGCCTCAGTGCAGTGGGCAGCTGGGAGGAGGTGCTCTTGTTCCCTATGGACTTTAGTGTCCCAGAACTTTTTGGAGTTAGAGCTACATGATGCAAATTTCTGCTTGAAAAAGCTGGCCTTTGCTTTCCTGACTGACTGCGTGTATTGGTTCCTCACTTCCCTGAACAGTTGAATATCGCGGGGACTATTCGATGCTATTGCAGTTCACCACAGGATGTTTTTGTGCTGGTCGAGGGCAGTCAGGTCTGGAGTGAACCAAGGGCTATATCTGTTCTTAGTTCTGCATTTTTTTAACAGAGCATGCTTATGGTGAGGAAGTTACTTTTAAAGAATGACCAGGCATACTCAACTGACAGGATGAGGTCAATATCCTTCCAGGATACCCGGGCCAGGTCGATTAGAAAGGCCTGCTCGCTGAAGTGTTTTAGGGAGCATTTGACAGTGATGAGGGGTGGCCGTTTGACCGCGGACCCATTACAGACGCAGGAAATGAGGCAGTGATCACTGAGATCCTGGTTGAAGACAGCAGAGGTGTATTTAGAGGGCAGGTTGGTCAGGATGATATCTATGCGAGTGCCCGTGTTTACAGATTTAGGGTTGTACCTGGTAGGTTCCTTGATCATTTGTGTGAGATTGAGGGCATCTAGCTTAGATTGTAGGACGGCCGTGATGTTAAGCATATCCCAGTTCATGTCACCTAACAGTACAAACTCTGAAGATAAATGGGGGGGGGGGGGGCAAATCAATTCACATATGGTGTCCAGGGCACAGCTGGGGGCTGAGGGGGGTTTATAACAAGCGGCAACAGACGCTTATTTCTGGAAAGGTGGATTTTTAAAAGTAGAGGCTCAAACTGTTTGGGCACAGACCTGGATAGCATGACAGAACTCTGCAGGCTGTCTCTGCAGTAGATTGCAACTCCACCCCCTTGACAGTTCTATTTTGGTGGAAAAGGTTGTAGTTGCGGATGGAAATATGATAATTTTTTGTAGCCTTCCTAAGCCAGGATTCAGAAACGGCTAGGACATTAGGGTTGGCGGAGCGTGCTAAAGCAGTGAATAAAACAAACTTAGGGAGGAGGCTTCTGATGTTGACATGCATGAAACCAAGGCTTTTACGGTTACAGAAGTCAACAAATGATAGCGCCTGGGGAATAGGAGTGGAACTGGGGGCTACAGGGCCTGGGTTAACCTCTACATCACCAGAAGAACAGAGGAGGAGTAGGATAAGGGTCCGGCTAAAGGCTATAAGAACTGGTCGTCTAGTGCGTTGGGGACAGAGATTAAAAGGAGCAGATTTCTGGGCGTGGTAGAAAAGATTCAGGGCGTAATGTACAGACAATGGTATGGTAGGATGTGAATACAGTGGAGCTGTGTAGCCATCCCCTGACCTTCCATCATCTCCCCCCTCAGCCATCCCCTGACCCTCCATCTCCCCTCAGCCATCCCTTGACCCTCCATCATCTCCCCTCAGCCATCCCCTGACCCTCCACCATCTCCCCTCAGCCATCCCCTGACCCTCCATCATCTCCCCTCAGCCATCCCCTGACCTTCCATCATCTCCCCTCAGCCATCCCCTGACCTTCCATCATGTCCCCTCAGCCATCCCCTGACCTTCCATCATTTCCCCCCTCAGCCATCCCTTCTGCCCCCTCACCTTTACTGAAGCCCTTTATGAGATTGGTCAGGTGGGGTGGTGCAGTACATTATGAGGCAGATGTGATCGTTGATTAGATGATGAGACCTGCTGCTCCGCCCCCTTCTTGCTGACCATCTGGGCTCAGTCTTTCACACCCCTTCACCCAGGTAACACACACCAGCTGGTTAAAAAAGGAAAAGAGCCTCTCACACCCCAACGCTTAGACACCCCCTCCAAACGATCCCCCCCAACGTTCCCAGACACACACCCCAACGTTCACAGACAAACCCCAACATTCACACACACACCTCCCAACGTTCACACCTTCTGGTTTAATAAACCAGCCTCAACTCTCTTCTCGCAACTACCAAATACAAAACTATCTGTTTGATGAAGACCTATCCAAGCAAAATAGACAACCAGATACACACCTACTCATAAAACACACACACACACACACACACACACACACACACACTCTCCACACCACTGGCTCCATGCCTGTGGCACAAACCCCAGTCTCACCTACACACACCTATTTAATAAACACTCGTCCCATCCCAACCTCCAGGAGCTGACATTAGTCACCATAAACACCATTACACATACGCGGGCGCACACAAACACCACGACGGCTGCTGCTGACCCTACGGCTCTGAGGAAGGACTGATAAATACGTCAGTGTGTGTGTAATGAATTAGTAACATGGTGTTATTAAAATTTCTCTGGCAGCCTGAGTAGCATAGGTGGAAAATGCTGCTGGTCGCTTCACTCATTAGGTAGCATGTCTGTGTCTGTCAAATGAGCAGGAGAAGTGACGACTCCACTATGTGTTGATTCGTTTTTTAATCACCGCCGTATTAAAGTGTATGAAGTGAGACACTTTATTAGACTAATTTAGCAGGGGTCAGAGAGAGCCTGAATCAAATTTAGGAGAAAAGGAGGATATATGCATTTTAGATGAATGTGCTAAATGTAAACAGGAAGGAAGGAAAGAATCCAAAAGATTAAATGAAGGAGCTTGAATCCTGATCTACGGCCAGAGAAAGTTGACCCCCATTTACCATGCCTTTGTGACCACTGTTTCACGGTTTATTAGTACTGGATTTTGCTTACTTGATTGCATTTGATACTTGAAAGTTTGGGGAATCACTGCAAAAATGTTGCATCTCTCAAGCCTACAGGGAGCGAAGCTAAACATTCTGTATAGAAATACAGTGTGTGTATGCATATTTTTTGCAAACTCAGAAATTGAAGTATATCACAAGAGAATATACACCGTACTAATATGCCATATGCTGACTCATCCCATAACCATACATAATGATATACATGGGAACAGTTTGCTGTGCTTTCCCATCACACCACATTCAGTCAGTCACACAGCAATAACATAGACACCGTGACACACACACACCCCCAATCTGTGACAACAGCTGGGGACAATCCAAACAAACGTGGATAGAGGAGATGTCAGGAGGAGGGAAGAGAAAACAGCGTTGGAGTTTATCCAGAGCGGAAAGCTGTTTCATAGGGGTTGTTAGTAGCCTGTCTCTGCCTGAGCTGCGTTCAGAAGATCACATCTGTATTGAGCAGTATCATTAGAGGAGTTTCAAAAGGCTGTGCGATGATCAGGCAAACAGCGTTGACAGGACATGATGAAACAAAGCATGCATTGTAGCGCTTGTGTATCAATTCAGTGTTTCCCCTGTCGTCTCTTTCAGCTGCAACTCAACACCAAAGCCTGATGGAGTATGGCACATCATTAGCAATAGGGACTGAAGGGATGCAGGTGGAAATCATTTAGACTCAGATGTAAAAAGGGATTTAGTATGCCTGTCTTCTACACTTTAGACAGACAGAGACAGATACACAAAGAGAGGGAGAAGAACAGGCGAAAGAGAACAAGGGAAAACCAAATTGGGATATTTACATCAAGAGCGTCACCATGTACACTGTGTGGCCTGACTCCACTGGGGACCATGAAAGGCTGAGGAGGATTGTGGGTAATTCACAAGGCGGCGGCTGTGCCGAGGCCCTTAATTAATGTGGAAACTCTGTCAGGATTCTACAGCCTTCCGGAAATCCATTCATTATTCCACGTTGTCAGTGTCCCAGAGCATTGCTCTGTGTGTCACCGTAGACAAAAACATCCATGTTGGAGATTTGACGACTGACTGCTAGAGTCATTGCTGAGACCTGAGAGATGAGATGCAACGTGTCTGGGATATTTTTCTAACCCTTGTGTGCATGTTTCCTCTTAAGTAGTGCCAGAAGCCAAGTCAAATAAAAAAACATTACATTCAAACCAACCATTACATTCAAACCAACAAACTAGAATAAAAAGTATTACCTCCACGCAGGAGGTCTGTCAATTAGATTGACAGACTTCCAATCCTGGCCATGTAAATTTGACACTTACACAAAAGCAATACTCCTGATATCCTCGGCTTCTCTGTGCCTTAAAGGTGTCCCACACAGTGCCTGATGAGAATTCCTGTCTCTGTAGGAGGGTCATGGCTAGAAGGGATAAAGCTTGTCAAATGAAAGTCAAAAGTATAAATATTTTAAACTCTTTTCCTAATGTAAAATACATTTCCTAACCTGCTATTTAAATAATCCTAACCTGCTGCATAAATTCAAATCAAATGTTATTGCTCACACACGGCTAAAAAGAAAAAAAAGAAACGTCCCTTTTTCAGGACCGTGTCTTTCAAAGATAATTAGTAAAAATCCAAATAACTTTACAGATCTTCATTGTAAAGGGTTTAAACACTGTTTCCCATGCTTGTTCATTGAACCATAAACAATTCATGAACATGCACCTGTGGAACGGTCATTAAGACACTAACAGCATACAGACGGTAGGCAATTAAGACACTAAGAGGCCTTTCTACTGACTCAAAAACACCAAAAGAAAGATGCCCAGGGTCCCTTGCTCATCTGCGTGAACATGCCTCGGGCATGCTGCAAGGAGGCATTAGGACTGCAGATGTGGCCAAGGCAATAAATTACAATGTCCGTACTGTGAGACGCCTAAGACAGAGCTACAGAGAGACAGGACGGGGCAATACATTTCCGTACTGTGAGATGCCTAAGACAGCACTACAGGGAGACAGGACGGACAGCCGATCGTCCTCGCAGTGGCAGACCATGTGTAACACCTGCACAGGATCGGTAGATCTGAACATCACACCTGCGGGACAGGTACAGGATGGAAACAACTGCCCGAGATACACCAGGAACGCACAATCCCGCCATCAGTGCTCAGACTGTCCGCATTATGCTGAGAGAGGCTGGACTGAGGGCTTGTAGGCCTGTTGTAAGGCAGGCCTTAAATGACTTACGTCGGCCACGGAGAACACGAGCCCACAGTCCTTGGGAGCGGGCCGCGTCGGTGGCACTGTGTTATCCTCAAAACGGGCGAAGGTGTTTAGCTTGTCTGGGAGCAAGACGGTGTCCTCGATATGGCTGGATTTCCCTTTGTAATCTATGATCGTCTGTAGACCCTGCCACAAACATCTCATTTCTGAGCCGTTGAATTGCGATTCTACTTGGTCTCTGTACTGACGTTTTGCCTGTTTGATTGCCTTACGGAGGGAATAACTACACTGTTTGTATTCAACCATATTCCCAGTCACTTTGCAATGGTTAAATGCGTTGGTTAGCGCTTTCAGTTTTGCGAAAGCTGCCATCTAGCCAAGGGAGGAGTAAAATGGAGTCGTGATCTGATTTGGGAGGGCGGGGAAGGTCCTTGTAGGCGTCTTGAAAAGGCGAGTAGCAGTTATCTAATGGTTTTCCTAATTGAGTACTACAGTCATTGTGTTGATAAAACTTTTGTCGTTTTTTCCTCATATTTGCTTTGTTAAAATACCCAACTACAATAAATGTGGCCGCAGTATATGTGGATCCCAGTTTGCATGAAGTCCAACGTAGTTCCTTGAGGGCCGTCATGGTATCGGCTTGAGGGGGAATTTTCACGGCTGTGACTAACAGAGGAGAATTCTCTTGGAAGGTAACATGGTCGGCATTTGATTGAAGTGTTCTAGGTCGGGTAAATAAAATAATTTCTGTATGTTATCACAATCACACCATGAGCAGTTAATCATGAAACATACATCCCCACCTTTCTTCCCGGTGAGTTCTTTATTTCTGTCTGCGCAATGAACTGAGAACCCAGCTGGCTGTATGGATTGGGACAGTATATCCTGAGAGCCATGATTCCATGAAACAGAGTATGTTACAGTCCCTGACGTCTCTCTGGAAGGAGATCCTCAACCTGAGCTCGTCTACTTTATTGTCCAGAGACTGAACATTAGGGAGTAATATACTCGGAAGCGGTGGATGGTGTGCCTGCCTCCTGAGTCAGACTAGAAGTCCACTCCGAATACCTCTTTTCTGCCGGTGGTGTCTTGGAGCAGCCTCTGAGATAAGTTCAATTGCCCTGGTGTGTACGAACAAAGGTTCTAATTCGGGAAAGTCGTATTCCTGTTCGTAATGCTGGTGAGTTACCGCCGCTCTGATATCCAAAAGTTATTTCCGGCTGTATGTAATAATGTAAGAAATATTACACAAAAATAAAAATGCAACATTGCTTAGGCGCTAGAAGCAGAGCTGCCATGTCTGACAGAGTCATCTTGCTGTGAAAAGTCAAATCTGACAAAAGCTGTATCCCATCTAGTCAAAACCCTGTAGGAGGGAGATAGTGTCCACAGAAACCGAGATCAGTACTGATAACCACAGTCTCTACCCCCAAAATGTCATTAGGCATTCTGTCTCCCTAAATTGCCATGTCCTAAATTGCCATGTCCATTCCGTTTGCCTTTGATATAACAGTCTTATATCTGTACCCTTTGCACAGCGTGGATATATCCCCAAGCAACAGGAGAGAAAACCACTTTAATCCAAATTCCCAAAAATTACTAAGTAACGAAGGGGGGGGACTAATTATGTTTCATAAAGGCATGTCTCAAACCAGGCTTATTATTCACTTACTACATCCTTAAGTGGTGGCTCAACACTGACCGTGTCATCCATAAGAGAATACATTTTTCCTGCCCTGTTTAAATACGGAGCATTGTGCGAGAGTGCGTGCGTGGTGTCTTACCGGTGTCATTGCCCTGGCTCCCCTCTCTCTTCAGCATCTGAACAGCCCCCACGTATTTCTTCAGCTGGACCTTGAGGACCTCGTTCTCTCTGCAGACACAGACACAACAGAATCAAGGCCCAGAGAGAGAGAAAGCGCATCAGACCAGACCAGTAAGTGTGTAAACCTCAAGGCTTACAGCCTTCTAAACCCCAACTCTGAAGCAGGATTATACATGCAGCCCTACAGGTTTCATGTGATTGTTTACTGTCACTACAGACTCTATGCATGAGGGAGGCGCAAGCGTGTGTATGCTCAGAAGAAGTGTGTGTAGCGGTACATGTGTTTACAAGGCCTGTGCGGACACTTACTGTTGATTTTGGGGGGAAATCAGAATCTAAGAGAATTACAGTGCTGTTAACAACAACAACCCCTGCCCTTCCTTCCCCGCTCTCGTTGTACCCTGCTTATCGCCTCCCATTCCACCCCACAAAGGACACCCGGGACAGGAGATCTCAAAAAGCCGGCTGATGAGCTCTCGGAGGGACGATAGGGCCGCTGTTATCAGAGTTGGCAAGCCGAGACACAATTCCGGTGCGATTTAATTAAAGGTAATAAATGTCTGGCATTCCAGAGGCAAGGGAGGTGATTCCACAGCTCAGGTGTGTCTTATTGATCACTCCAAATGTGCCCTCCTGCTATGGAAAAGGCAGGTTACCATTCCCGCATGGGCGCACACGGTTAGTGTTTTCCCTAAGATTTTAACCACAGAATTTCCTGTAATTCTACACATTTTGCCATGGCTTACACCGTGTCTTTATGCTTCGTGACTATAACAGATTTTCTCTGACCCTCTAGTTATTGGTGACTGTTAGTTATCAAAGATGATATTATTTAATCTTTAACCTTTATCTTTTCTACATATATTTTTTGTTTTACACACTAACCAGACCACCCACGTTGTGTGTGTGTGACTGTTGCAAAATAAATGTACACATTTCATCCGAACTGCTGGTGTGTCTCAACAGGCGTCTGCATAGCCAGGCACTGAAATAGAACTTGGTTAGAACTTAGAACCTGGTTCCATTTTAGAGGCTTGACGAGCTGCAAGTCCCGCCTCTCTACTCATTGGTTTTGACAAGCATATACCCATGTGGGTGATTGAGAGATGAATGAGGTCCACATTGCAGTCCAGTTGGTGGCGATAACGCGCCTTACATTTGGTTGCTAACTGCCATATAAAAAAAATCCACAGAAGAATTAACAAGGAGTTTTTCTTTTCGCTCTGTAATTTAGGTTAGTATTGTGGACTAAGTATAATGTTGTTTATCCATCCTCAGTTTTCTCCTTTCAGCCATTAAACTCTAACTGTTTTAAAAAGTCACAATTGGCCTCTTGGTGAAATCCTTGAGCAGTTTCCTTCCTCTCCGGCAATTGAATTAGGCAGCAGGCCTGTATCTTTGTAGTGACTGGGTGTATTATACACCATTCAAAATAGAATTAATAACTTCATGCTCAAAGGAATATTCAATGTCTGTTTTACACTGCTCCAAAAAATAAAGGGAACACTAAAATAACACATCCTAGATCTGAATGAATGAAATATTCTTATTAAATACTTTTTTCTTTACATAGTTGAATGTGCTGACAACAAAATCACACAAAAAATTTCAACAACAAATGGAAATTAAATTTATCAACCCATGGAGGTCTGGATTTGGAGTCACTCTCAAAATTAAAGTGGAAAACCACACTACAGGCTGATCCAACTTTGATGTAATGTCCTTAAAACAAGTCAAAATGAGGCTCAGTAGTGTGTGGTCTCCACGTGCCTGTATGACCTCACTACAACGCCTGGGCATGCTCCTGATGAGGTGGCGGATGGTCTCCTGAGGGATCTCCTCCCAGACCTGGACTAAAGCAGCGAGACATGATGTCCCAGATGTGCTCATTTGGATTTAGGTCTGGGGAACGGGCGGGCCATTGATGCTATGGATCAATGCCTTCCTCTTGCAGGAACTGCTGACACACTCCAGCCACATGAGGTCTAGCATCGTCTTGCATTAGGAGGAACCCATGGCCAACCGCACCAGCATATGGTCTCACAAGGGGTCTGAGGATCTCATCTCGGTACCTAATGGCAGTCAGGCTACCTCTGGCGAGCACATGGAGGGCTGTGCGGCCCCCCAAAGAAATGCCACCCCACACCATGACCGGTTTGGCGGTGGGTCAGTCATGCTGGAGGATGTTGCAGGCAGCAGAATGTTCTCCACGGCGTCTCCAGACTCTGTCACGTCTGTCACATGTGCTCAGTGTGAACCTGCTTTCATCTGTGAAGAGCACAGGACGCCAGTGGCGAATTTGCCAATCTTGGTGTTCTCTGGCAAATGCCAAACGTCCTGCACGGTGTTGGACTGTAAGCACAACCCCCACCTGTGGATGTCGGGCCCTCATACCACCCTCATGGAGTCTGTTTCTGAACGTTTGAGCAGACACATGCACATTTGTGGCCTGCTGGAGGTCATTTTGCAGGGCTCTGGCAGTGCTCCTCCTTGCACAAAGGCGGAGGTAGCGGTCCTGCTGCTGGGTTGTTGCCCTCCTACGGCCTCCTCCACGTCTCCTGATGTACTGGCCTGTCTCCTGGTGGCGCCTCCATGCTCTGGACACTACGCTGACAGACACAGCAAACCTTCTTGCCACAGCTCGCATTGATGTGCCATCCTGGATGAGCTGCACTACCTGAGCCACTTGTGTGGGTTGTAGACTCCGTCTCATGCTACCACTAGAGTGAAAGCACTGCCAGCATTCAAAAGTGACCAAAACATCAGCCAGGAAGCATAGGAACTGAGAAGTGGTCTGTGGTCCCCACCTGCACAACCACTCCTTTATTGGGGGTGTCTTGCTAATTGCCTATAATTTCCACCTGTTGTCTATTCCATTTGCACAACAGCATGTTGTTATTGTCAATCAGTGTTGTTTCCTAAGTGGACAGTTTGATTTCACAGAAGTGTGATTGACTTGGAGTTACATTGTGTTGTTTAAGTGTTCCCTTTATTTTTTTGAGCAGTGTATTTATTTTTACACATCTACCTATAGGTGCTCTTCTTTGCAAGGCATTGGAAAAGCTCCCTGGTCTTTGTAGTTGAATCTGTGCTTGAAATTCACTGTTCGACTGAGGAACCTTGTAGATAATTATGTGTGCAGTACAGAGATTAGGTAGTCATTAAAAAATCATGTTAAACAATATTATCACACAGTGAGTCCGTGCAACTTCTTGTGTGAATCTTTAAGCACATTTGTACTCCTGAACATATTTAGGCTTGCCACTTTGACATTATGGAGTATTGTGTAGACCAGTGTAGGCCAGGGCTCCAGAGTGGCGCAGCAGTCTAAGGCACTGCATTCTCAGTGTTAGAGGCGTCACTACCGACCTAGGTTCGATTCCTGGCTGTATCAAAACTGGCCATGATTGAGAGTCCCCATAAGGTGGCGCACAATTGGCCAGCGTAATCCAGGTTTGGCTGGAGTAGGCCGTCATTGTAAATAAGAATTTGTTCTTAACAGACTTGCCTAGATATATAAAAAAAATAACATTTGGGCCTCCTGAGTGGCCCAAGAGGAGTCACTACAGATCCGGGTTCGATCCTGGGCTGTGTTGCAGCCGGCCATGACTGGGAGACTCAAGAGGCGGCACACAATTGGCCCAGCGTCGTCTGGGTTAGAGGAAGGTTTGGACGTCCTTGTCCCATCGCGCTCTAGCGACTCCTGTGGCGGGACGGGAGCATGCACGCTGACACGGTCAACAACTGTAGAGTATTTCCTCCGACACATTAAGGGTTAAGCAAGCAGTATGTCTTGGCATGGTCGTGTTGTGGAGGACGCATTGCTCTCAACCTTCACCTCTCCGGAGTCTGTACAGGAGTTGCAACAATGGGACAAAGCTAACTACCAAATGGATATCACGAAATTGGGAAGAAAAATATAAAATAAATCCATTTGATCCGTATAAAATTCCGCCTGTAAAAAAATGTGGAAAAAGTCAAGGGGGTTCAATACATTCTGAAAGCACTGTATATTAGGGCTGTACCCGACAGTGCATTCTGAAAGCACTGTATATATAAAAATCAAATCATATATATATATATATATATATTTTTTTTTTAAACATTTAAACAAGTACAAGTAAATTCTCGTAGAAAAAGTTGTTATTAATGACATCGTCATCCAGTGATGCACCCTGGGATACCGCTCCAAACAGGAAATGGCCAGTTTGGCTGCAGCGACATGGACAAACCTGATGGAGTATGAGGGTTTCAGAAAGGTTTATTTTTCACTCCAACCAATCCATTAACTGTACTGTATGATTTTCATGCTGATTTCCATGCTCTGCTCATTTCCCATGCTGTCCGTATTTGCGCTTTTGGTTCCATTGCTGAATTCGTATTGATTTGTCCGTGCCATTTGACTTTGCACACAAGGTCAGAACAGCATATTGACTGCAATATATTATATATTAGAGCTGTACCCGACAGTGCATTCTGAAAGCGCTGTATATTAGAGCTGTACCCGACAGTGCATTCTGAAAGCGCTGTATATTAGAGCTGTACCCGACAGTGCATTCTGAAAGCACTGTATATTAGGGCTGTACCCGACAGTGCATTCTGAAAGCACTGTATATTAGGGCTGTACCCGACAGTGCATTCTGAAAGCGCTGTATATTAGGGCTGTACCCGACAGTGCATTCTGAAAGCGCTGTATATTAGAGCTGTACCCGACAGTGCATTCTGAAAGCGCTGTATATTAGAGCTGTACCCGACAGTGCATTCTGAAAGCACTGTATATTAGGGCTGTACCCGACAGTGCATTCTGAAAGCACTGTATATTAGGGCTGTACCCAACAGTGCATTCTGAAAGCACTGTATATTAGGGCTGTACCCGACAGTGCATTCTGAAAGCACTGTATATTAGGGCTGTACCCGACAGTGCATTCTGAAAGCACTGTATATTAGGGCTGTACCCGACAGTGCATTCTGAAAGCACTGTATATTAGAGCTGTACCCGACAGTGCATTCTGAAAGCACTGTATATTAGGGCTGTACCCGACAGTGCATTCTGAAAGCACTGTATATTAGGGCTGTACCCAACAGTGCGTTCTGAAAGCACTGTATATTAGGGCTGTACCCAACAGTGCATTCTGAAAGCACTGTATATTAGGGCTGTACCCAACAGTGCATTCTGAAAGCACTGTATATTAGGGCTGTACCCGACAGTGCATTCTGAAAGCACTGTATATTAGGGCTGTACCCAACAGTGCATTCTGAAAGCGCTGTATATTAGGGCTGTACCCGACAGTGCATTCTGAAAGCACTGTATATTAGGGCTGTACCCAACAGTGCATTCTGAAAGCACTGTATATTAGGGCTGTACCCAACAGTGCATTCTGAAAGCACTGTATATTAGGGCTGTACCCAACAGTGCATTCTGAAAGCACTGTATATTAGGGCTGTACCCGACAGTGCATTCTGAAAGCGCTGTATATTAGGGCTGTACCCAACAGTGCATTCTGAAAGCACTGTATATTAGGGCTGTACCCAACAGTGCATTCTGAAAGCACTGTATATTAGGGCTGTACCCGACAGTGCATTCTGAAAGCACTGTATATTAGGGCTGTACCCAACAGTGCATTCTGAAAGCACTGTATATTAGAGCTGTACCCAACAGTGCATTCTGAAAGCACTGTATATTAGGGCTGTACCCGACAGTGCATTCTGAAAGCACTGTATATTAGGGCTGTACCCAACAGTGCATTCTGAAAGCACTGTATATTAGAGCTGTACCCGACAGTGCATTCTGAAAGCACTGTATATTAGGGCTGTACCCAACAGTGCATTCTGAAAGCACTGTATATTAGAGCTGTACCCAACAGTGCATTCTGAAAGCACTGTATATTAGAGCTGTACCCAACAGTGCATTCTGAAAGCACTGTATATTAGGGCTGTACCCGACAGTGCATTCTGAAAGCACTGTATATTAGGGCTGTACCCAACAGTGCATTCTGAAAGCACTGTATATTAGGGCTGTACCCAACAGTGCATTCTGAAAGCACTGTATATTAGGGCTGTACCCAACAGTGCATTCTGAAAGCACTGTATATTAGGGCTGTACCCAACAGTGCATTCTGAAAGCACTGTATATTAGGGCTGTACCCGACAGTGCGTTCTGAAAGCACTGTATATTAGGGCTGTACCCGACAGTGCATTCTGAAAGCACTGTATATTAGGGCTGTACCCAACAGTGCATTCTGAAAGCACTGTATATTAGGGCTGTACCCGACAGTGCGTTCTGAAAGCACTGTATATTAGGGCTGTACCCGACAGTGCGTTCTGAAAGCACTGTATATTAGGGCTGTACCCAACAGTGCATTCTGAAAGCACTGTATATTAGGGCTGTACCCAACAGTGCATTCTGAAAGCACTGTATATTAGGGCTGTACCCAACAGTGCGTTCTGAAAGCACTGTATATTAGGGCTGTACCCGACAGTGCATTCTGAAAGCACTGTATATTAGGGCTGTACCCAACAGTGCATTCTGAAAGCACTGTATATTAGGGCTGTACCCAACAGTGAGTATTCAGAACCCTTGACTTTTTCCACATTTAGTTAAGTTACAGCTTTATTCTAACATTGATTAAATATATTGTTTTCCTCAAATCTACACACAATACCTCATACATAATGCCAAAGCAAAAACATGTATTTTTTAAATAGAATAAAAAAGATACGTATTTACATAAGTATTCAGACCCTTTGCTATGAGACTCAAAATTGACTGCTCGACTAGACATTTTGGTTGACCAACAGCCTATTGACCAAACAATCGACCAGTCGACAAAATGGGGTCAGCCCTACTGTAGAAACAGAGAGAGATGCCATATAGACAGACATGCATATCTATTTAATAAGAGCAAACTATTGGCAGTGTGTCTATGCAGTAGAGCTACACTGAGTGACAAAACATTAAGAACACCTGCTCTTTCCATTATATTTGTTTTATTTGACCTTTATTTAAACAGGTTTCTCATTGAGATAACATCTCTTTTCCAAGAGAGACCTGGTCCAATAGCAGCAGAGGGAATAAAGTTTAAGACAAAACAACTTACATTCACTAACACAACATTAAACAAAACTATAAACACAAGTTAAAAAAAAGCTGTACATAAAAAACAATTACAGTCTTCTAGGATATTTACATCGATCAAGTGTTTAAACTCCACCAACGAAACTAGATCATCAAATTTTTAAATGTTCAGGAGAGAATTTCAGGACCAGCTAAGTAACTAAAACTATTTCTACCATGACCTGTTCTAATTTTTGGTACAGTTAGAAGCAAATGAGAATGGGACCGTAATTGATATTTATTTACCGACCTGATTAAAAAGAGATAAAATGGCATTTTACCCAATATGGCCTTATAAATCAGTGTATACCAGTATTTAAGCCTACGCAATGTCAATGATGACCAGCCAACAGCACTGTAAGGATCAAAATGCTGTGTTAGATGTTTTTAATTTGTAATGAATCTGAGGGCTGCATGATACACTGAATCAAGTGCACTCAGGGTAGTGTTTGAGGACTGCGCACACACACACACACACACACACACACCTAAAACTGCCAGTAATGTACATCGTACCAGCTCCTTCCTGGCCTCCAAAGAAAATCAAGCCTTACGCCGGTAATAAAAACCTATTCTCAGCTTGAGCTTTCTTATCAAGTTCTCTACATGCACAGTGAAGCTCAGCTTATCATCAACCCACACACCCAAATATTTGTACAGTTTGACTTGCTCTATAGTATGTCCAGCCAACGTAGCAATGACATGATTAATAACATGCCTGGCATTTGAAAATGCCATGCATTTTGTTTTACACAAATCTAGAATCATCTTTAAAATCATACAGATTCTGTTGTATGATGTTAAATGCTCTTTGGTCATCTTCAAAAGCTAAATATAAACTACTACCACTTGAATAAGGAACAGTATCTGCATAAAAATGAATATCCGCTGTTTCAATAATATCCCCAATGTTGTTGATATACAAAATGAACAACAGTGGGCCCAAAAAAAACCTTGCGGAACACGTGAGCACACCTCTATGGACTCAAATTTATAACCATCCACTATTACACATCGTGTACGATTTGATATGTAATTTATAAACCAATCTAGACTTCTTGTCTAGAGCACAGTGGATGTCATTTAAAACCTTCAACGTTGCTGAAACAGTGCTGTGGCCAAACCTAAAAACCTGATTTGCATTCCATTTAAGATGTTGTTTTCTTGGAAGCAGGCCTTTAGCTGCCTACTAACTAAGGACTCCAGTACAGACAATTTTGATATGGGTCGATAGTTGTCAAGTAGCGAAGGATCCCCACCTTTCAGGAGAGTACAAAAGCAGATTTTCATAACTTGGGGATTTCCTTAACATCAAGCTTGAGGTTAAAAATACATGTTAAGGGGGAACAATTTTGTCTGCAGCTAGGTGTAGGAAGCAGGGGTATAGTTCATCAGGGCCAGGGGATTTTTTCCATCAATTTATTTCAGGGTTTTGCATACTTCTGAAACAGAGAAGGATGAAAAGGGGAACCTGGTGAAGGACTACACAGGGGTGTCAGGTAAATTCATAGGGAGGTCAATTATACCTATGACCTTTTCAAATAAACTGCCTGCATCTAAAAAATTATTCAAGGCTTTCAGAATGAAGGTTCTCTCAGTTACAATCTGTATGTCGACCAACAATTGTTTGGGAAGCTGTGTATCTTTTTTGCACTCCAAACCTTTCACTACTTGCCAAAATGTTGATGGATTATTTAGATTATCTGAAGTAGATTTCAGGTAGTGGTCTGCTTTCAATTTACAGATCATAGCCACACCCATATTTGGAAGATGTTTAAAAGATATCCAATAATCTCCTGAACCAGACCCTCTTGCTTTAGCCTACATAGCATTTGGTTTCCTTATGATTTTAGTAAATTCCTTAGTAAATCAAGGGTTCTCTCTGCCCTTAATTCTGATTTTTTTTTTTTTTAAAGGGGCCTATTACATACATCCTGGAATGCGTTGTGGAAGTAAGAAAAGGCTAGTTCAACATCAGAGATGAATTCCATTCAATGCTAGATACATCATGCAAAAAACCTTGAATATCAAACCGTTTCTAGGTTTCTTTTCGTAATGACACTTGGAGATTTTAGGAATTTTACCATCTCACACACAGGCAATAGCACAGTGATCACTTATGTCATTTGCAAAAATACCAGAAGCATTAAAACGATGAGTATTGGTTAAGATCAAAGAGGACATTTTATATTCAACCTAGTTACCCTGTTGACAATCTGAGTGAGATTTAAAGCTATTGCATAGAATTTTAAATTGATCAGAGCGAGATGTTAGCCAGTCCTGATTCAGATCACCCATCAGGACAAACTCAGAATTGACATTGTGAAAACTATTTGAAAATACAATCCAGAGAGCCAACAGTGCAGATGGAGGTCTATAACAGCAAGATACAACAATATTTAAAAATGAGCCACGGTTTAGGTTCAAAGACAGATTTTCAAGTTGCTTAGGTTTAGTAACAGAAGTCAGAACGACCACCGAGAACTTGTCTTATACATATACAGCAACACCACCACCCTTAGATTTACGATCTGTACGAAAAACATTCTAACCAATTATGCCAATATTTTAGTCTGTAATATATTTTTTGGAGACATTTTTCAGAAAGCATAAATCCATCAGGGTCGGCAGCTGTTGTCCATATATTCACCAAATCAAGCTTGGCAGAAGACTTCTTACACTCATATGCTAAAACTTCAGGCCACTGACTACTTAAATTGGGCAGGGGTAAGAATGTCAGGACCTGGGTTAGATCGCACATTTCCAGACAATAGAAGCAGCAAGATGATGGCAAGTCTAGATCGAGGGTTACAACATTTGGATTGACAGACAGCACTTGAACAACAATCCAGAGTCACCAGAGTCTTTAAAGACACATATTTCAGGAGATGTATGAAGTCCAGAGACATGGTTCAGAACCAAGAGGACAGTCCTGACATGTAAGCGCAAGAGTCAGATTTCTCACATATTGTTTGAGAGAAATGTGCATAGTTCTCACGTGCACTTCCGGAGCAAGAGTGGGGTTTCTCACAAAACTCGAGGGAGAAAGTCATATATTTCCTTATTCACAGAGCAACGGGCTCTAAAAGTATGGCCAACATTGTAAAAGCCAAGGGTAGACAACAGCAACATGTTTTTATTTATTGCCTTAAGAGTCACTAATCAAATAGTCCAACCACAGATCAATAAAAAGTCAGCGATGTATGCGTATGATGTAGGCGAGCAAAGCTCCGGGGATAGAGAGGGTGGCAAGGGTACCTGTAGCAGAATGGGAGAGACAGAGCAGGGCAGGCAGGGAGCAGGCAGGCAGGCAGAGAGATCAGTTCTCTGGCCAACAGTGCACACGGATCGCACTGTATCGACGTGAAAATGTATCGACATAGGCTGACCTTGACACATGGATTGTGTGTGTGTGCGCCATTCAGAGGGTGAATGGGCAAAATTGAAGTGCCTTTGAATGGAGTATGCCAGATGCACCGGTTCATGTCAAGACCTGCAATGCTGCTGGGTTTTTCATGCCCAACAGTTTCCTGTGTATCAAGAATGGTCCACCACCCAAACAACAACCAGCCAACTTGACACAACTATGGAAAGCATTGAAGTCAACATGGGTCAGCATCGCTGTGGAAAGCTTTCAACACCTTGTAGAGTCCATGCCCCGATGAATTGAGGCTGTTCTGAGGGCAAAAGGGGGTGGTACTCAATGTTAGAAAGGTGTTCCTAATGTTTTGTACAGTGAGAGTATGTGTAGCCATCTATTGTGCTATAGAGTAATATGAAGGTGTCACTGAAGGAAAGACAATGCAGAGAATGACCTAGGAGGATAATGTAGGGGCTGTGTTCTTACACAAGCCATACCCAAAACTACAGCATCTATCCAGATTCAATTCCCTGAACAGACTGACAGCTGGAACTGGAGAATATGTCCCAGACAGTCCTTTTTATATGGGCTCATCATTTCACATTACAAGTATCCCTGAAAGTTTCAAAGGCATCCTACAGCACTAACTTTGCTGTGTATTGTACAACCGGCATGTGTCATTGAGGGAGTTTGGGGATATTCCACATGGGGGTATTCCATCCAAACATCTCGGTCAAAATGGACGGTCTATACGCCCATTAGTGAAATTGGATCAGCTGAGAGAGGAAAAGTCCATATATCAGAAAGAGTAAAAGGCAGGAAGAGTTTCCACAGCTTCCTGTTTGACCTCTACTGAAGGCTTCTGGGATTGCAGTCCCAGAGGTTTGATTTGGATTTGACAGTAAAAAACAGGAGTATAAACCTGCCCCAGTTTGAGAAAACATTACAGTAAAACACTCAGAGGATAAAATACAGGACGTCTACATCTAATACTCCTGAGTGCCATTTAGAGGCTCGACAAACAATACTTCAAACATTTACTGTGGTTTTCCCTTCATAAACCTTCCTCTGTGCCCACAGCACAGTAGGCAGACGGAGTAGAGTAGAAGACTGTTAAAAGTGGGAGCTTCAACTGTACAGTAGCCCCTTGAGACAGCAAGATAATTGACTTCACAAAGCAGCAAAACAACTAAAATCCTCTCAACAACTACATTAAAACCACCCAAACCTTAGGAGGGGTCTTTACAGTACATCAATATCCCATTCTCAACCACCTTCAGGAAACACTCAGTGCCAAGTAAGAAGAAAGAATAATCTCTCAGTGTGTTTCCTCCAAACCGAGCAGAGGACCAGTGTCTCTTTGGCCAGGCCCACTCTCTCCTGGCCGCCTGCCCAGCCGCCTTCCTGGGTGAGATCTCATTTCTGCTCTGCTAACATCACTGGAAGAACAGCCCGAGCTCCATGCTGGTAGGGAATAGGCTTTCTCTGCGTCCGTGTGAGCTTGAAAACATGTGCCTCAGTCAGTCAGCATTACATACATGCGTGTCAGAAGCATTGCTTCAGTCAGTCAGCGTTACATACATGTGTGTCAGAAGCATTGCTTCAGTCAGTCAGCGTTACATACATGTGTGTCAGAAGCATTGCCTCAGTCAGTGTGCGGCCCACATCTTAACCAGCCCAGTACTCACTCCTCTCGCTGTGATGAATCAATGTGGGTAAATCTATGAGAGGATCTTAGTCCAGCTCACATCCACGGGGCTTTGTTAGACACACACAGGAAGGGCTTACTTACCAATTCCAGTATTTTTAGAGACTATTGATCAGATCAGGCCAGATTTGGGTGGAGGATAGCACTTGAGTGTGAGTGGCTGGCTGGAGTTTCCTGTTTGGCTTAAAAGTGTAGTGAGGTGGAAGAACTGGGCTGGCTAAGATAGTCACACTTTTATAGTGTTATAAGTGGCTCAAATGTTAAAAGTGCACTTCGCAGCATACTCAACTCATACACTTAAGACGCCACCCAAAAAACACACTTGCTCATATTGAACTTCTAAAGACCGTTTCCATTGAGATCCATGTTTTTCCTTTTCTAACCACCAATGGTCCACTGTTCTGCCTATGGAGCCCTGACCTGTTCACTGGACATGCTACCTTGTCCCGGACCTGCTGTTTTCGACCCTCTCCCTCTCTCAACCTCTGAATGCTCAGCTATGAAAAGCCAACTGACGTTAACTCCTGAGGTGCTGACCTGTTGCACCCTCTACAACCACTGTGATTATTATATGACCCTGCTGGTCATCTATGAACTATCTGGACTTAATGGCCATGAACTATTTAAAATCACAGCCAGAAGAGGACTGGCCACCCCTCAGAGCCTGGTTCCTCTCTAGGTTTCTTCCTAGGTTCCTGCCTTTCTAGGGAGTTTTTCCTAGCCACCGTGCTTCAACATCTGCATTGCTTGCTATTTGGGGTTTTAGGCTGGGTTTCTGTAGAAGCACTTTGTGACATCTGCTGATTTATTGTAGCACAGGGATAGGAAACCAACTGAGCCATGGGAACCTGCCGTTGGGAACAACCACCACCAGTGGCACCCACCTGCCCAGAGCCTGCACCTTGGCTGTGTGTCTCTCCTCCAGCTCATCCAGGCGTCTCCTCAGGGCGTCTGTCTCCTGCCTCAGCCCAGCAGAGTGCTCCATCTCCCCATCCAGCAGGCTACGCAGGGACCTCGAGTCCCGGAAGACAACACAATACTATTACCATACAGTCACAAAAAAACACAGTCTCAGAAAACTTGCATACATATATACACATAGCTCCAAAGATCAACTCATACCATCAACATTAGGAGACTCACATGTTGTGTTCATCCAGCTCATCCTTCCTGTTCATCATGGCTACTATGGCCTGGTGGAGCTCCACTGTGGACGAGAGACCGTTAAACACAGACAAACACACAGATGCAAAAAAATACATCTGGAAAAGTGGTTATGGTTCACATTTCTTTTACTCAGCTCATATTGAAGTCTCATCACTACCACTACTGTGCCACTGAGCTGAGTGATACATGAAATACTAAACTGGTTTCATACTGCATGTGCTGCTGCCTGTAGCCAACTCTTCTGTCGTTGTCATGACGACACAAGTTAGGTCCAGAACATAGAGCAGGGCTACTCAACTGGTGGCCCGCGGGCCAGATAAGGCTCTTTTATTCCATTTAGAATGTCCCTTTGATCAATTCTGAACATACATTTTAGAACATTTACAAAAACTCTGCAAAAACCTGATGTTTAGTACAAAAAAGGAGCCCTCTTTCAATATTCTTCAATTGGAGAATCTGTTTTCCTGTAGTCCCACCGATTAATTGTTGTCAATCGTCACCAAACATACAAGTTACAGCCAATAAGAGCTGCTAACAGGGCTACAGGGTCTGCCTGCCCGACTATCAGCTTTTTCACCGCAGATGAGATCACTACACTGCCTGATACACCAGTGTGCTCTAACCACTAGGATACCCTGCCACCCCTATCCTGATAAACTTTTACATAATGATGTTGGGTGGTTAAGCAATGGTTATAGTGCTGTCAAGAGCAGCTGTCAGTAGAAAGCCAACACATACTGTATCTAGAGAAACTGCTTAATGAGGAGTATCAGATGTTTGTTATTTAGTGACATCTTCAATCCATTGAATGGACTCAGCCTAGCTCATTTCCCATACATACCAAATTGGTTGACTACAGGGGCAGCAAAACTGGACTTCAATGCTATGATACTCACCCAATTAACATACTGCTTAGCTGGTTGGGCCCAAGCTTGCTGTACAACATTAAAACCCCTTCAGTGTGCGTACAACAGGCTCTCAAAGTGCTGGATAGAGTAGACATCACTGTTACATCCACAGACAGCATGAGCTACTGAGTGGGGAAAATCTGGTTCAATACACCGACGCATGTCTTGTATTCAAGATCCTAATGGCCCCCTCCCTCCACTTAGTACTTCAGTCAAACAGAAAAACCCACGGCAGCAGATCCACAAGTCTCAGTCTGTCGGCGTGCCACGTGTTGTTTGTCCTATGTTGCTCTGTCTGTCGGCGTGCCACGTGTTGCTTGTCCTATGTTGCTCTGTCTGTCGGCGTGCCACATGTCGCTTGTCCTATGTTGCTCTGTCTGTCTGTCGGCGTGCCATGTGTTGCTTGTCCTATGTTGCTCAGTCTGTCGGCATGCTACGTGTTGCTTGTTCTGTTGCTTGTCCTATGTTGCGCTGTCTGCCGGCTTGCTACATGTTGCTTGTCCTATGTTGCTGAGTCTGCCGGCGTGCTACGTGTTGCTTGTCCTATGTTGCTCAGTCTGTCGGCGTGCTACGTGTTGCTTGTCCTGTTGCTCTGTCTGTCGGCGTGCTACGTGTTGCTTGTCCTATGTTGCTCAGTCTGTCGGCATGCTACGTGTTGCTTATCCTATGTTGCTCTGTCTGTCGGCGTGCTACGTGTTGCTTGTCCTATGTTGCTCAGTCTGTCGGCATGCTACGTGTTGCTTGTCCTATGTTGCTCTGTCTGTCGGCGTGCTACGTGTTGCTTGTCCTATGTTGCTCAGTCTGTCGGCGTGCTACGTGTTGCTTGTCCTATGTTGCTCAGTCTGTCGGCATGCTACGTGTTGCTTGTCCTATGTTGCTCAGTCTGTCGGCATGCTACGTGTTGCTTGTAATATGTGACTCTGCATGTGCTCACTGCTCCTTGTTTATCAATATTCTTATTGTTTTTAATAACCGGCCCAGGGACTGCGGTTGAAAATTAGCCGGCTGCCTAAAACAGTCACTTTTACTGAAAGGTTGATTCAAATGTGCACTGTCCCTGTAAAAATACAAATAAACTAAGGGAGGGATAAAACAGTTATTGACATGACTGAAATTGAAGTGTGTTATTTCCCTCTGATTTGAGCCCAAACAAAACGCTCCCTTTCCCTACACTGCACAATTTTATTCAGTCATCATCAGCACAGATCAATCCCGTAATGTTGGAGTTTCTAGAATAAACTGAAAGCTAACTTTGCAACGAGATTTGATGAGTTTAAGTCCCTACAGAGGTGGTGCAGTTTATTATAGGGACCCGTTCTCTACTGATGCAGGGGGAGAGAGCCCTCCACAAAAACTAGTCAACTGAGATAAAAGGTTTCCCATGTGTAAATAAAAACAAAAGATAAAACAGACAGGAAAGTAGAAATTATTGTGATGCAGGTCAACGGTGTACAAATGTCATTATTTAAACAAATGTACGCATTGAATTAGGCCAATCTTAAAGCACTTAAAATGAACTTTTAGCAACATTTGATTTGAATAAAAGTGCTTTATAAACATCATAATTGTGTCTTTGCATTGTATTTTTAATACCGGTTTTAGTAATCCCATGAAGAAAATGTCTTGCCCCCCTGTAAAATACCTTTTTCAAATCTGGCCCCCATAAGAATATAGTTGAATAGTCTTGACATGAGCATGGGACCAGCCATGCTACTAAAATAGCACCTCGGCCCAGATACATACACACCATACAGTCACAGCACAGCTCTTTACTCACATGACGGATATAGGCTAATACATAGACCTACTTCTCTCAGTGCAGTGCTATGGAAAAAGTGGCAAGTGCCAAGACCTTATGAATACCAAAGTATTTACTCAATTATAAGCAAATAAATTATACAGATCAGCTGTTGGCTATCAACAGCCACGAAGCTTAGAAGTGGAGCGTGTTTTGGCCCCGGACGCATTTCAAAAGGTAGGTCTACAACGCAAAGCCTCGGCTAAGTGGCTGGTTGAGGTGAAGAAGAGGAGGATGAAGATGGGCGCTAGAGGAGGAGAGGACAGAACCATTATATCTGGAGCTCCCAACTCCACATCACTGCTCCAGATATGTGGAACATTTACAATAACCATGCGTTCACCACAGGAAAACAGCACCGGTCCATTAACGAGCTGTATAGTGTGTGTGTGGCAGGCGCTAACATAATGGTGGACCTCGGCTTATGTTCTTTATACTGCACACAATGTTCTCTATCTATACACACACAGTACTCCTCTTTTGAGAGGTGCTAATCTTTTGAGTGTTTGACTATAGACGTGAGTTACAACTTTAGACGTGACTGTGGGTCTTCCACAGTGCTTAAAGGCAGACCGTCACACTTGGATCCCCAGCCCTGATACCCTGACTAACATTACAGGCTTGGTGAGATCCACACACAGGAAACACATAACATCAATATGAGCATCAGCGGGGCTAACCTCTGCTAAGCTTTAGAGAATTACACAAATCACGTCCTAGAGGCGAAAACACAGACAGCGTGTAAAAGGTTGACTGGTTCAGGGCATTTTATATTCCCGGAAGTTTTGAAAGACAATAGAGCAGAAGAAATGTGGATGACTGGTGTGTGTGTTGTATAGAGAAATGAGATCTATCGAAGAAGACATGATTTTCTGAGGGTACTGTTCTGTTTCAGTCCTATAAACTGGAGACTACAGTTTGAGTACACACAGGGCACACCGATACTGAATTAACAGTGCCATCTCCTGGTTGAATAAAATAATTCTCATCATACTGAATTCCCTTCTTACCACACACACTCACCCACTGTCATGGACTCTGGTAGACCGGGGGTGGCACTGGGAAGGACACTGGAGAGAGGTGCATTCTGGCCCGGCGGGCTGGCCTCCAAGCTGCAACACCACAGAGAGAGAGAGAGAGAGAATGTTACGTGCATATCTCCATCCAATAACTCTCAAGACTATTGAAATCAAATTTTATTGGTCACATACACATGGTTAGCAGATGTTAATGCGAGTGTAGCGAAATGCTTGTGCTTCTATTTCCGATAGTGCAGTAATAGCTAACAAGTAATCTAACAATTCCACAACAACTACCTAATACACACAAATCTAAGTAAAGGGATGGAATAAGAATATGTACATATAAATATATGAATGAGTGAAGACCGAGAAGCTTAGGCAAGATGCAATAGATGGTATAAAATACAGTATATACACATGAGACGAGTAATGCAAGATAAGTAAACATTATTAAAGTGCCATTATTAAAGTGACTAGTGATCCATTTATTAAAGTGGCAACAGCCTCTCTGTGTCATTGATGGCTGTTTAACAGTCTGAAGGCCTTGAGATAGAAGCTGTTTCTCTGGTCTCTCGGCCCCTGTTTTGATGCACCTGTACTGATCTCGCCTTCTGGATGATAGCGGGGTGAACAGGCAGTGGCTCAGGTGGTGGTTGTCCTTCATGATCTTTTTGGCCTTCCTGTGACATCAGGTGGTGTAGGTGTCCTGGAGGGCAGGTAGTTTACCCCCGGTGATGCATTGTGCAAACCGCACCACCCTCTGGAGAGCCTTGCGGTTGTGGGCGGTGCAGTTGCCATACCAGGCGGTGATACAGCCCGACAGGATGCTCTCAATTGTGCATCTCTATAAGTTTGTGAGGGTTTTAGGTAATAAGCCACATTTCTTTAGCCTCTGGAGGTTCAAGAGGCGCTGTTGCGCCTTCTTCACCACACTGTCTGTGTGGGTGGACCATTTCAGTTTGTCAGTGATGTGTACGGTGAGGAACATTTATTTTTTAAACGTTCCACCTTCTCCACTGCTGCCCCGTCAATTTGTTGACTTTGAGTGAGAGGTTATTTTCCTGACAGCACAATGAGTGCCCTTACCTCCTCCCTGTAGGCTGTCTCATCATTGTAATCAAGCCCACTACTGTTGACGTCTACAAACTTGATGATTGAGTTGGAGGCGTGCATGGCCACGCAGTCATGGGTGAACAGGGAGTACAAAGGGGGCTGAGCACGCACCTTTGTGGGGCCCCAGTGTTGAGGATCAGCGAAGAGGAGATGTCGTTTCCTATCTTCACCACCTGGGGTGGCCCGTCAGAAAGTCCAGGGCCCAATTGCACAGGGCGGGCATGCAGTCTGGGCTGGCAGCCTTGTGAGGGTTAACACATTTAAATGTCTTACGTCGGCCATGGAGGAGGAGAGGGAGGTCCCGCAGTCCTTGGTAGCGGGCCACGTCGGTGGCACGGTATTATCCTCAAAGCGGACAAAGGTGTTTAGTTTGTCTGGAAGCGTGACGTCGGTGTCCGTGACGTGGCTGGTTTTTCATTTTGTTGTCCGTAATTGCCTGTAGACCCTGCCACATACGTCTTGTGTCTAAGCCGTTGAATTGCAACTCCACTTTGTCCCTATACCGACATTTCACTTGTTTGATTGCCTTGGGGGGATTAACAACACCGTTTATATTTGTCCATATTCCCAGTCATCTTTCCATTGTTGAATGCAGTGGGTTGTGCTTTCAGTTTTGCGCGAATACCGCCATCTATCCATGGTTTCTGGTTAGGTAGGTTTTAATAGTCTCCGATGCGCTTCCTTATAAACTCACTCACAGAATCAGCATATAAATCGATGTTATTCTGAAGCGTGGATTCCGATTGGTCAGACCAGCGTTGAATAGTTCTAATCACGGGTACATCCTGTTTGAGTTCCTGCCTGTAGGACGGTAGGAGCAAAATGGAGTCGTGGTCGGATTTGCCGAAGGAAGGGTGGGGGAGGGCCGTGCGTGCATTGCGGAAGTTTAGAGTAGCAGTGATCGAGTGTATTGCCCGCACAAGTGCTACAGTCAATATGCTGATAGGATTCAGGTAGTCTTTGCTTTGTTAAAATCAAAACTATGAAATATTGATGTGAGCTCGGTTTTCTTCCCTCCCTTGTTAAGATCGTGTGCATGTAAAATTGACTGACAACATACTTGAACTGCAGCTGGGTTCTGGTTGTCTCGTGGTTGCCTGTGGAATCTGTCTGTACAGGAAATGCAACCGTATCCTCCACTGAACCAACTGAAACAAAATGAAAGTGCAAACAATGCTGAGGAATGTTTTGGATCAAATCTGTCTGCTTTAAGAATATGCTTCCCATATTCAACAGAAGCTTAGTAAATGTACAGAACCAGTCAAAAGTTGACACATCCACTCATTCAAGGTATTTTTTTTTTTTTTTACTATTTTCTACATTGTAGAATAATAGTGAAGACATCAAAACTGTAAAATAACACATGGAATCATGTAGTGACCAAAAAAGTACCAAGAGTGCGCACAGCTGTCATCAAGGCAAAGGGTGGTTACTACATGATTCCATATGTTTATTTCATAGCTTTGATGTCTTCACTATTATTCTGCAATGTAGAAAATAGTAAAACATTTAATTAAAAAACTTGAATGAGTAAGTGTCCAAACTTTTAACTGGTACTGTATAATTACCTCTAAGTAACATCACACACTATTCTCTTAACACCAGTCTGCAGTTTCTATAGAAACAAACTCCAAAAATTAACAATATGAACCAACACACTATAACCAAACTTCTGTGAATGTGTAAGAAATGACTGGTGAGCCCAGAGGACTGGGTTGAGGAACAGAGGGGAGGAGCCTGGCTCACCTGGCTGAGAGTAGGAGTGGCTGGAGGCCACAGGAATGAGGATGTTTGAACTGTCATGATCAGTCATGGCCTGCAGAGGGCTACACGTGGACACACTGGATAGGCTCCCCACCACCACTCTGTACACACACACACCACACACACACACACACACACACCACAGCAAGTACACTTGTTTATATCAATCATTGTTTAAGAGTTTCCCACCATGCTTATTGTATGGTTAAGAAAGTGAAAGTCTCCATAGTTACTCACTGGTTAGTGCTGGCCCTGTCATGGAGGGGGCTCTGTAGCTGTGGTCTGCTCTTGTACACCTCCTCTTCCTCATCATTATCAATAATCTTGGAGTCTGGCAGAGCCCTGGAGAAAGGAGGAGACCCGGCCCAACTGACAATCCCAGGCTCGGGCATCCCGTTCTGGGGAGGCGAGAGGGAGGAGGAGGGCTCCAGTGGGTCAGTGCCCTCCTCCAGACTGACCTGAGGAGCAGTGGTGCTCTTCCTGAGAGTGGCAGTACTCCCCGCCACCTCCTCATCCTCGTCCTCTGCTCCCCCATCCAGGTCGTCATCGAAAGAGATGATGTTGGTGATTTTCTTTTTCCTCCGTCGCTCCTTCCTCAGGCCAGAGTCTGGAGAGGAGAGAAAAAAAGTAGTTTGTTTCATATCCATGTTTTTGGGCTTATTATTATCATCATCATCTTAGTAAGAATATGAATAGAACTGAATATAAATCATTGGTTATAGCCACTGTTTCCCTTGTGTCTAAGTTGATTGTAATTTCTCCTCCCTACCTGCGGAGGCGCTGCGGGGCAGGACAGGCAGTGGGTCTGTGGAGCCGTCAGGGCGGTGGGTGGGGATGAAGCCTGGCACCACAGTGGTGGCGGTGCTGATCTCCCTGAGCAGAGTGCTCACCCCCTGGGTCGACTCCTTCCATAAGCTCCCTATGCCCTGGGTGGACTCCTTCAGGAGGTGGCTCACGGAAGAGGAGGAGCCTGCTCGGATCACACCATTTAGGTCCTTATTGTCGATGTTGATGGCAAACAGGATGGAGTTCAGTCCTGTGTGAGAAAGAGGGTCTAGTTAGAAGTCATTCACACAGCACAGCCTAGTTAGAGCACCATCCATCGGTAGTGGATAATGTTTCACTGCCAAAAATATAATTAAACCATTTAGTGTTCAGAAAAATAATAACAATGTCAAATACATGTAGCCTAGTCAAATAATTAACATCCAATCACATGAACCGTTACTCTCTCGCGGGAATTCCACTAACGGTCTGTATGTAGCTGCTGCTCATGTTGGTATCTGTACTGATGGTGTAAAAGCCATGACAGGGAGACATAGTGGAGTGGTAATGCGCGTGCAAGCAGTTGCTCCCGATGCCACTTGGGTACACTGCAGAGGTTCTTGCTGCCAAGGGAATGCCTGACAGCTTGAAAGACGTTTTGGACACTACAGTGAAAATGGTTTTATTTGTTAAAGCAAGGCCCCTCACCTCTCGTGCAGTGACTATGTAACGCTTTTACAACATACAGAAGTGCGCTGGTTGTCAAGGGGCAAAGTATTGACAGACGAGCTTAATGTTTTCTTTACTGACCATAACTTTCACTGCTTGCATGATGACGAGTTTCTCACAAGACTGGCCTATCTGGGTGATGTTTTTTCCCCTTGCCTGAATGATCTGAATCTAGGATTACAGAGACTCTCCACAACTATATTCAATGCGAGGGACAAAATTGAGGCTATGATTAAGAGGTTGGAGCTCCTCTGTCTTCATCAACAAAGGACAACACAAATGCCTTTCCATCATTGTATGATTTTTTTGTGCAAATTAACTCAAGCTTAGGGACAATCTCAAATGTGATATAGCAAAGCGAGAGAGTTTGGTGCACAATTACGCAGGTACTTTCCCGAAACAGATGACACAAACGACTGGATTCGTTAACCCTATCAAGACCTGCCTCCAGTCCAACATCTGAACAAGAGAGCCTCATCGAAATTGCAACAAGCCGTTCTGTGAAAATTTTATTTAATCAGAAGCCACTGCCAGATTTATGGATTGGGCTGATCTCAGAGTATCCTGCATTGGCAAGTTGTGCTTTTAAGACACTGATGCCTTTTGCAACCATGTACCTATGTGAGAGTGGATTCTCAGCCCTCACTAGCATGAAAACTAAATACAGGCACAGAGTGTGTGTGGAAAATGATTTAAGACTGAGACTCTCTCCAATACAACATTGCAGAGTTATGTGCATCCTTTCAAACACATCCTTCTCATTAACCTGTGGTGAGTTATTCACAATTTTGAATAAACAAGTGAGGTTTTATATGTAAGATGGTTAAATAAAAAGGGCAAAATGATTGATTATTATTATTTGTGCCCTGGTCCTATAAGAGCTCTTACTCACTTCCCACAAGCAAGGGTTGTGAGAAAAACTCACTCTTTCTTATGTTTAATATATGTATCGTATAGTGTGTGTGAGGCAGGCTTACAATGACTGCAAAAAACAACATTTGAGAGTGCACAGACCCTGGTGCTAGAGGGGGGACGCAGCTGGAGGTTGAATGTTTAAAGTTTGTGAACCACTGCCTTAACAAAAAAGGTAGGGGCATTGATCAACAACAAAAAAAGTCTGTATCTGGTGTGACCTCCATTTGCCTCATGCAGCACGACACATCTCCTTCACATAGAGTTCAATGGCTGAGCAAAATTGCTGGATATTGGTGGGAACTGGAACACGCTGAACCAGAGCATCCCAAACCTGCTCAAATGAGTGACATGTCTGGTGAGTATACAGGCCATCTTCCAGGAATTGTGTACAGATCCTTGCAACATAGGACCGTGTATTATCATGAGGTGATGGTGGCGGATGAGTGGCACGACAATGGGCCTCAAGATATCACGGTATCTCTGTGCATTCAAATTCCCATAGATAAAATGCAATTGTGTTCGTTCTCTGAAGCTTATGCCTGCCCATACATAACCCTACCATGGGGCACTCTTTTTCTTGTCATTTTTTACCCACCTTATTCTGCCGATCTTTTCTCATCGCTGCAACTCCCCAACGGGCTCGGGAGAGACGAAGGTCGAGTCCCGTGTCCCCCGAAACAAGACCCGCCAAGCTGCGCTTCTTAACAAACGCCTGCTTAACCCGGAAGCCAGCTGCACCAATGTGTCGGAGGAAACACTGTTCAACTGATGACCGAAGTCAGCCTGCAGGCACCCGGCCTGCCACAAGGAGTCGCAAGAGCGCAATGAGCCAAGTAAACCCCCCCCTCCCCGCCAAACTCTCCCCTAACCCGAACGAAGCTGGGTCAATTGTGCGCCTCCCTATGGGGCACTCTGTTCACAACATTGACATCAGCTGCCCTGGTGGCTGGTCTCAGAATATCCCGCAGGTGAAGAAGACAGATGTGGAGGTCCTGGGCTGACATTTTAAAGTGGCCTTTTATTGTCCCCAGCACAAGAAGCACCTGTGTAATGATCATGCTGTTTAATCAGCTTCTTGATATGCCACAACTGTCAGGTGAAAGGATTATCTAGGCAAAGTCGAAATGCTAATTAAAAAGGGATGTAAACAAATTTATACACAAAATCTGAGAGAAATAAGCTTTTTGTGGATATGGCATATATCTGGGATCTTTTATTTCAGCTCATGGAAAGAAAAAATATATATATTTTGTATGATGTGAACGAAAATGTCTATTTACAAGAATCAGAGTCATGCACTCACCTGCAGCCATGGTGGGCAGCATGCTGGCTCGCTCCTCATCCAGAATAAACGCCCAGTCTTCATAGAAGGTGCTAGAAAACACACAGAAAAAAATATATACTTCCAGGAAAGGTCCAAACTCCACACACACACACACACACACACACACACACACCACTTACCCGGGGCGCATGCGGTCTGCAAGCAGAGTGTGTAGGTAGCGCTCTAGTGAGTGTTCATTGAGGGCACAGCGGAGCCAGGCTCGGCCGCGGCCCAACTCAGAGGAGATGTGTCTCAGGGAGTAGAACCGCTGCAGCTCATGGCGGTTCAGATACTCCTTCACATAGAACCAGAACGTCAGCTCTGACCGAGAGATAAAAAAAAATTACATTTAAATTTAAAGAGTCTCTCAGAGCGTTCAGTCAACCCACTGACACCCCTATCAGATCACAGCAAAATCACACTACTTGAACAGAGCAATACTCAAATCACGAGGCATCAAAGCCAAAGGAACTGAATAATATTAAGAAATGCTAAAGATGAAAGGAAAGTAGTGTGGAAACCTACCAAAAAAAACTATTAGGCAACAACATATTCAATCCCTTTTTGACAACCTCCTGGACAAAACGTGTCACTGCAATAGTGAAGGTGTAAACTTGGCAGTAGAAAACCTGTCAGCTTTCCTATCAAAAAGAAATAAATCAAGTAGAAACCCTAAGACAATTAACAACAATGACAAGTGGTTTGATGAAGAATGCAAAAACCTAAGAAAGAAATTGAGAAACCTATCCAACCAAAAACAGAGACCCAGAAAACCCGAGGATACGCCTTCACTATGATGAATCACTAAAACAATACAGAAAAACAACGGGGAAAAAGGAACAGCACGTCAGAAATCAGCACAATGTAATTGATAATGCAGAGGATCTTCCCAAGGTTGCTGTTCACGAATATCCCACGGTAGTGATTGGGGGTCAAGTTTGTCTCCTAGTATAGCCCATTGGCATTTGTGGTCTGTATATTTTAACATTAACAGCAGACTCATACATTTCCTCAGTGAAAACAATATACTGAGCAAATGTCAAATTGGCTTTTTACCAAATTACCGTACGACCACGTATTCACCCTGCACACCCTAATGGACAAAGAAACAAACCAAAACAAAGGCAAAATCTCATGATTTGTTGATTTAAAAAAAGCTCGACTCAATTTCACATTAAGGTCTGCAATACAATTCATGGAAAGTGGTGTTGGGGAAAAAGCATACATTATAAAATCCATGTACACAAACAACAAGTGTGCGGTTAAAATTGGCAAAAACACATGTTTTGTTCCACAGGAGCCAGGGTGTGAGACAGGGATGCAGCTTAAGCCCCACACTCTTCAACATATACATGTGTGTGTATATATATATATATATATATATATATATATATATATATATATATATATATATATATATATATATATATATATATATATATATATATACATACATACATACACTACTCAAAAAAATAAAGGGAACACTAAAAGAACAAATAACACATCCGAGATCTGATAGAATTAAATATTCTTATTAAATACTATTTTTCTTTACATAGTTGAATGTGCGGACAACAAAATCACACAAGAATTATCAATGGAAATTAAATTTATCATCCCATGGAGGTCTGGATTTGGAGTCACTCTCAAAATTAAAGTGGCTGATCCAACTTTGATGTAACGTCCTTAAAACAAGTCAAAATGAGGCTCAGTAGTGTGTGTGGCCTCCACGTGCCTGTATGACCTCCCTACAACGCCTGGGCATGCTCCTGATGAGGTGGCGGATGGTCTCCTGAGGGATCTCCTCCCAGACCTGGACTAAAGCATCCGCCAACTCCTGGACAGTCTGTGGTGCAACGTGGCATTGGTGGATGGAGCGAGACATGATGTCCCAGATGTGCTCAATTGGATTCAGGTCTGGGGAACGGGTGGGCCAGTCCATAGCATCAATGCCTTCCTCTTGCAGGAACTGCTGACACACCCCAGCCACATGAGGTCTAGCATTGTCTTGCATTAGGAGGAACCCAGGGCCAACCACACCAGCATATGGTCTCACAAGGGGTCTGAGGATCTCATCTCGGTACCTAATGGCAGAGGCTACCTCTGGCGAGCACATGGAGGGCTGTGCGGTCCCCCAAAGAAATGCCACCCACACCATGACTGACCCACCGCCAAACCGGTCATGCTGGAGGATGTTGCAGGCAGCAGAACGTTCTCCACAGCCTCTCCAGACTGTCACGTGCTCAGTGTGAACCTGCTTTCATCTGTGAAGAGCACAGGGCGCCAGTGGCAAATTTGCCAATCTTGGTGTTCTCTGGCAAATGCCAAACGTCCTGCACGGTGTTGGGCTGTAAGCACAACCCCCACCCGTGGACGTCGGGCCCTCATACCACCCTCATGGAGTCTGTTTCTGACCGTTTGAGCAGACACATGCACATTTGTGGCCTGCTGGATGTCATTTTGCAGGGCTCTGGCAGTGCTCCTCCTGCTCCTAGTTGCATAAAGGCGGAGGTAGCGGTCGTGCTGCTGGTTTGTTGCCCTCCTATGGCCTCCTCCACGTCTCCTGATGTACTGGCCTGTCTCCTGGTAGCGCCTCCATGCTCTGGACACTACGCTGACAGACACAGCAAACCTTCTTGCCACAGCTCGCATTGATGTGCCATCCTGGATGAGCTGCACTACCTGAGCCACTTGTGTGGGTTGTAGACTCCGTCTCATGCTACCACTAGAGTGAAAGTACCGCCAGCATTCAAAAGTAACCAAACATCAGCCAGGAAGCATAGGAACTGAGAAGTGGTCTGTGGTCACCACCTGCAGAACCACTCCTTTATAGGCAATTAGCAAGACACCCCCAATAATGTCCAACTGTTGTCTATTCCATTTGTACAACAGCATGTGAAATGTATTGTCGATCAGTGTTGCTTCCTAAGTGGACAGTTTGATTTCACAGAAGTGTGATTGACTTAGAGTTACATTGTGTTGTTTAAGTGTTCCCTTTATTTTTTTGAGCAGTGTATAGGGGGCGGCAGGGTAGCCTGGTGGCTACCCTTGTGGTTAGAACATTGGACTAGTAACCGAAAAGTTGCACGTTCAAATCCTCGAGCTGACAAGGTACAAATCTGTCGTTCTGCCCCTGAACAGGCAGTTAACCCACTGTTCCTAGGCCGTCATTGAAAATAAGAATTTGTTCTTAACTGACTTGCCTAGTTAAATAAAAGGTAAAATAAAAAAAAATAGCATCACTACTCAGGACGATTCTGACTTAGAATATGTGGACAACTACCTAGGTGTCTGGTTAGACTGTAAACTCTCCTTCCAGACTCACATTAAGCATCTCCAATCGGCTTCCTATTTCACAACAAAGCCTCCTTCACTCATGCTGCCAAACATACCCTCGTAAAACTGACAATCCTACCGATCTTTGCAGATGTCATTTACAAAATAGCCTCCAACACTCTACTCAGCAAATTGGATGTAGTCTATCACAGTGCCATCCGTTTTGTCACCAAAGCCCCACATACTGCGACTTGTATGCTCTCGTTGGCTGGCCCTCGCTACATATTCGTCGCCAAAACCACTGGCTCCAGGTCATCTATAAGTCTTTGCTCGGTAAAGCACCATAGCAACACCCACCCGTAGCACGCGCTCCAGCAGGTATATTTCAGTGGTCATCCCCAAAGCCAACACCTCCTTTGGCCCGCTTTTCCTTCCAGTTCTCTGCTGCCAATGACTGGAACGAATTGCAAAAATCACTGAAGCTGGAGTCTTATCTCCCTCTCGAACTTTAAGCATTAGCTGTCAGTGCACATTACCGCTCACTGTACCTGTAAATAGCCCACCCAACTACCTCATCCCCATATTATTTCTTTGCACCCCAGTATCTCTACTTGCACATCATCATCTGCACATCTATCACTCCAGTGTTAATGCTACATTTTAATTATTTCACCTGTATGGCCTATTTATTGCCTTTAACTCCTTAATCTTACTACATTTGCACACACTGTACATAGATTTTTCTATTGTGTTATTGACTGTACGTTTGTTTATAACATGTGCAACTCGGTGTTGTTGTCGCACTGCTTTGCTTTACCTTGGCCAGGTCGCAGTTGTAAATGAGAACTTGTTCTCAACTGGACTACCTGGTTAAATAAAGGTGAATTGTTCAATATTTTTATTTCACAACAATACAGACTCAGCCAGCATAGCCTTGCTATTGTGAGAGGCTGCAGTAGACAGACCTGACTCTCAAGAGAAGACAGGCTATGTGCACTCTGCCCACTAAATGAATTGGAAACTGAGCTGCACTTCCTAACCTCCTGCCAAATGTATGACCATATTAAAGACACATATTTCCCTCAGATTGCACAGATCCACAAAGAATTTGAAAACAAAATGATATATATATATATATATATATATATATATACACACACACACACATCATAGTGTGCCATCACAGCAGCAAGATTTGTGACCTGTTGCCAAAAAGAAAAGGGCAACCAGTTAAGAACAAACACCATTCAAACGTGTAGTGTCTTTGAGTTTTAAAAAGGCTTTAAGTTTGCAATTTCAGATTTGAATGTCCCTTACAAAAAATTGTAACAACCCCTACAAAAATATCCATGAATTAAAATTCACATAATCATTTGCATTTCCAATTGCTGCAAGACTATTTATTTTCCTGCTGGAGCAAACTGGCTCAGATTAAGATCACAAATCTGTAAACAGCCCATTTCAGTGTGTAGAACTGGGCTTATTAAACACTCATTATGTTAGCTGTGTCCCAGAGTTCTCTCTCTATCATCACCAAGGCTTTGTTAACTAGAACCGGGAGGGCTAAGGGATTTTTTTTAAAGTATCATCTTTACATCATACTGTATCTATGAACTTGAAGTATTGTAATTTCTCTCGCTTAGATAATAACTAGCGCTGTCAGAGTTCAGTTAATTAAAGTTCTCTTTTTTTTAATTGTGATTAATCACATTGTCTGAAAGTGTTCAAAATACTCTGAAAACATCCCAAATACATTATCCATACAAGTTCACATTGAGGGTAAAGTGTGCATTCTAAATGTACTTAAAGTTGCTAAGCATTACTTTAGCCAAAATCAAGACGTCAATATTTCTGTAAAGTTTGATGTATGAAAAATTACAGCTTAATTTGAGAAAATTCAGAACTTGCAAATATTCACAGCAATCCCTGCCATTAAATGTTTAATCGTTAATTATAACATCCGGCCCACTGACAAAAAAAGTGCACTAAGCAGTAATCGCTACTCCATATCCTGGTTGCTAAAATTCAAATAGTTCCCCTAATTTCAGTTTGTGTGAGTAAACAAACAAATATAATGTAGAGAATTGTACCATCTAAACAGCTGTGAAAAAAATGTATTTTCCATAACCAGAAATATTGTATTTTCAGCTGATGTACAAATCCGAAAGTAATAGACGCAAAAACAAAACTTAATGGGAAGCGTAGAAATAACACACCTAGAACAAATCTACCACTTCTTAAACTTGCATTCAATTAAAATGACAGATCTTTAACTCAAATGTATATGTGAATTTGGTCGGGTCGACCAAAATGTTATGAATTTCAGCTTAAAGAAAATGTTTTCAGTCATCCAAGTACCAGCAAGAGGTCAAATTAGAGCAGTATAACTTAACTAAATAAATCGTCATCGTCTGTTGGAATTGCACCACTGGTTACTTTAAGAAACCCCAACAGGTACTGGGCTTCCCTCAAAAAGAGAGAGAACAGATTTCTATTTCTTGACTTTTATTACTAGATCAGTTGCATAACCCTCTGTTTTCATAGCCAGTCTCTGCACCTTGTTTCTCTAGCAGTCGTCCTACAGCCTCTGTTTCCTGGGTGGAGAGTCCACTCACCACAGCCATTCTCTCCTCGTGATGAGAGTACAGTCGTGGCCAAAAGTTGAAAATGACACAAATATTAATCTCCAAAGTTTGCTGCTTCAGTGTCTTTAGATATTTTTGTCAGATGTTACTATGGAATACTGAAGTATAATTGCAGGCATTTCATAAGTGTCAAAGGCTTTTATTGACAATCACATGAAATTGATGCAAAGAGTCAATTATTTGCAGTGTTGACCCTTCTTTTTCAAGATCTCTGCAATCCGCCCTGGCATGCTGTCAATTAACTTCTGGGCCACATCCTGACTGATGGCAGCCCACTCTTGTATAATCAATGCTTGGAGTTTGTCAGAATTTGTGGGTTTTTGTTTGTCCACCCGCCTCTTGAGGATTGACCACAAGTTCTCAATGGGATTAAGGTCTGGGGAGTATCCTGGCCATGGACCCAAAATATTTATGTTTTGTTCCCCGAGCCACTTATCACTTTTGCCTTGCTCCATCATGCTGGAAAAGGCATTGTTCATCACCAAACTGTTCCTGGATGGTTGGGAGAAGTTGCTCTTGGAGGATGTGTTGGTACCATTCTTTATTCATGGCTGTGTTCTTAGACAAAATTGTGAGTAAGCACACTCCCTTGGCTGAGAAGCAACCCCACACATGAATGGTCTCAGAATGTCTCAGAGTGGCTTCTTTGCTGCCCTTCTTGACACCAGGCCATCCTTCAAAAGTCTTCGCCTCACTGTGCGTGCAGATGCACTCACACCTGCCTGCTGCCATTCCTGAGAAAACCCTTTTTGTGCAAAGCAATGATGACGACACGTGCTTCTTTGCAGGTAACCATGGTTGACAGAGGAAGAACAATGATTCCAAGCACCACCCTCTTTTTTAAGCTTCCAATCTGTTATTCGAACTCAATCCGCATGACAGAGTGATCTCCAGCCTTGTCCTCTTCAACACTCACACCTGTGTTAACGAGAGAATCACTGACATGATGTCAGCTGGTCCTTTTGTGGCAGGGCTGAAATGCAGTGGAAATGTTTTTGGTGGATTCAGTTCATTTGCATGGCAAAGAGGGACTTTGCAATTAACTGCGATTCATCTGATCAATCTTCATAACATTCTGGAGAATATGCAAATTGCCATCTTACAAACTAAGGCACTAGTAATAAAAGTAATAATTGTGTCATTCTAAAAACTTTTGGCCATGTCTTCTCAGGTCTCCAGTTTCCCAGGATAATGTTTGACATGCTCCTTTTTTTTGTTTTCACCTTGAACTTTCCCCTTGTATATTCTTTTGAGCATGGATTAAATTAAGTATATTCTTTTTGCATATCTGCCTCCTTTGGTTATTCATTTTCATTGTTTGAGTGAGAGCAGCTTTTGAACTTTTAATACTAGTTTGTAACTCTGAGTTGTCACTACTATGGTGATGCAGTGGTTCTAATGGTCTGACTCGGTCATATAGCTCTTTTCTGACCCAATATTTGTTTTAATATATCATATTTAATTTTCTACATTCTTTACATAAAACTTCTTTTTTTTATTTTTTTTACACCAAATACAAACCTAATCTGACCTAATTTTAAGAATGTGCAGATAAAGATTACCAGTAGCTCCTTTTTTATTTTTTTTTACATATCACTGACTAATCGGTTTCCAGGTCATGTGACTGTACCTGCTTCAGTCTTGCTGGTGAAGCCTGCGGCTTGCTTTATGGCAGCAGCAGTGAGAGCCAGGCCTCTGGTCTTCCTCAGGCCATGCTGGAGGACAGCCTCAAACTGGGCACACAAACAGATCACCCTACAGGGGAGATACAATACATCACACACACACAACATCAATAGATCATATCAGTTTTGTAATAATAAAACATTGGTACCTGCTGTCGGAATCTGAGGCGATCTCCTTTCTTCCTCCAAAGCGGATTTGGCACTGAAGAGAAATGAAGAATGACATGGCTATCAAAATAACAATGACAACACATTTACTTACTCAATGGGAGCCTGCCAGCTAGAGACCACAACATCAAACCAGCTAGAAAAAGAATAGGCACAGTATCATATCATGCCTTATAAACAGTAGAAACCATAGAATTACACTGTAATAGCATATCATTACAACAGTTTATGATTATATGACTCATTTGACCATAGCTGTAATGCACTCCTCTTCAGTGGGAATTATCCATAGTAAAGGAATGCAACAGGGAAGCTAACATAACCTGGCCTGTCACGTACAGTAAGGCTCACATAACCTGGAAGGAATGGGATGCGTGGGATAACGAGCAGTAGTTCCGACGTTTGGGTTATTTGGACAAATCACGAATTTCGCAGATGTTACCATCTTTAAAATGTTGGAAGGGGAGGGGACATTCAGACCGTAACTTGCAAAGAGAGAGGGTGTAGCTCCTGGTTCCGCTCCTCCTTAAATCACTTCACATGTATGCACCCAGAACTTAATCGATCAGCAGACCAATTACAAGCGACAGTTCTGCGTTAACGGTGATTACCCCTCACCTGTTTGACAGAGTCAAGCAGCCGCTCCAGCAGGTGTTGTCTCTTTGCGTCATTCTGCTGAGGGCCTGAGGATGAGAAGGAGGGTGATCTTACAAACATGAGTCTGTCAGTTTGGGAAACTCATCTTAGATTTCTGGCCTAAGAGCCATCTCTGGCTAAATCAGAGCTGTACCACAATTTCACCAAACTTATCAGAAATGTATACAAAGATGTGTTCAAAGAAAAATATGATACTTACAAAGGATTCCTAAATCACTGCTAAGAATAATGAAAATGACTGCAGTTTCTACTGGTCATTGTTTTCAGGCTGGTTGTATTGGTGCTAGCTAGGTACCAAGCTAAAGCTAGCTACCCCAGAAGTTGTGGTCGAACAAATAATGCTTTATTACCAATGCGGTACTGCATTTCATAATTGTACAAAATTTGATGCAAAAAATGTGAAGCATTGACCTTGGGCGAATCTATGTAGTCAGAGCTAGATTCTACAAAGCCTGGTCTCTGATCCACTCCGTTGGTGGAGTTCAACAGAAACTTCCTTCACCGTGGAGTTTAGTTTGCTATACCTTGGAGAAAGTTATGGGCTACATGAGGATGGTCAGGACTCAGCCCTTGATTATCGCTCTCAGTTCCATTACACATAAGTGATTGGAGGAAGGCATCTTCTTTACTGGGGTTTTTTGTTAAGAGCCCCGACGCTTAACACACATTGGACCCTGTGTTTCAGATCAACAAGAAATCATTTTCTAAAAACAAAAAAAGGTTAAATTGATACACCTTTACAGGGTTAGGGATCCCACACAGCCATACAGTGGCCTGCAAAAGTATTCCATTCCTTGGCATTTTTCCAATTTTGTTACCTTACAACCTGGAAATAAAATAGATTTTTGGGGGGTTTGTATTAGTTGGATTTACACACAACACGCTTACCACCTTGAAGATGCAAAATATTTTTTGTGAAACAAGCAAGAAATTAGACAAAAAAATGGGAAAGAAACTTGAGCATGCATAAAACTATTCACCACCCCCAGTTAATACTTTGTAGACACCTTTTGCAGCATTTACAGCTGCAAGTCTCTTGGGGTATGTCTCTGTAACAGTATAGTCCGTCCCCTCGCCCCGACCCGTGTGCGAAGCAGAGACGCTCTGCACACGTCAACAGTCACCCTCAAAGCCTCATTACCCATCGCTCCACAAAAGCCGCGGCCCTTGTGAAGCAAAGGGAACCACTACTTCAAGGTCTCAGAGCAAGTGACGTCACCGATTGAAACGCCACTAGCGCACACCACCACTAACTAGCTAGCCATTTCACATCGGCTACACCCACCCCCCTTTTGACCTCTTTCCACAGCAACCAGTGATCTGGGTTGACAGCATCAATGTAACAGTATAGACTTCACGTCCAGGCAGAGCAAGTGGAACCACTACTTCAAGGTCTCAGAGCAAGTGACCTCACCGATTGAAACGCCACTAGCGCGCACCACCGCTAACTAGCTAGCCATTTCACATTGACTACATCTCTATAAGCTTGGCACATCTAGCCACTGGGATTTTTGCCCATTCTTCAAGGCAAAACTTCTCAAAATCCTTCAAGTTGGATGGGTTCTGCTGGTGTACAGCAATCAAAGTCATACCACAGATTCTCAATTGGATTGAGGTCCGGTTATTAGGCTATTCCAAGACATTTAAATGTTTCCCCATAAACCACTTCAGTGTTTCTTTAGCAGTATGATTAGGATCATTGTCCTACTGGAAGGTGAACCTCCATCCCAGTCTCTTGGCAGGTTTGTTGTGGTGCCATAATCTTTTCATGTTTTAATAATGGATTTAATGGTGCTCTGTGGGATGTTCAAAGTTCATGATATTTTTTTATAACCCAACCCTGATCTGTACTTCTCCACAACTTTGTCCCTGACCTGTTTGGAGAGCTCCTTGGTCTTCATGGTGACCCTTGCTTAGTGGTGTTGCAGAGTCTGGAGCCTTTCAAAACAGGTGTATATATACTGAGACCATGTGACAGATCATGTGACACTTAGATTGCACACAGGTGGAATTTATTTAACTAATTGTGTCACTTCTGAAGGTAACTGGTTGCACCAGATCTTATTTTGGGGCTTCATAGCAAAGTGGGTGAATACATATGCACACACCACTTATCAGTTTATAATTTTAAGTTTTTTTTTTCTCACCAATTTGTGTATGTCCATATGTCCATTACATGAAATCCAAATAAAAATCCATTTAAATTACAGGTCGTAATGCAACAACATCGGAAAAACGCCAAGAGGGATGAATACGTTTGCCAGGCACTGTATCGCCATGGAAGTCAGAGAGACCACTGATCATCTATTTAGCATGCTCGAAACACCTGTGTGTAATAGAAGATGCCACCAGAAACGTTGCCAGTGTACCCATGAAAATAACAGGTTCCTTCGACCTTAAGAAGTTACGGTAACGTTATGCTCTGTAAGAGCACATCTTGGGCTAGTCAGGACTCAGGAGCAATACAATAAGTCTTACTATTATAATTGGAAGGGTTTCTTTGATGAACAATTTGTTTGATGACATCTATGGTCTCATGCAGTCAAGAAAAAAATCGATTTGCATGGGGAGATTCAAGATAAACGCGGGAAGAGTCATCTATCCTTCACGCCTGCCTGAACACACATGATAATTATGCTTTGTCATCCATTCTAAACCTCTTAATAGTCCTATGTCCGTAAACCAGACAAAATTCGCGCAATAAGCCAAAGCCAGGTGTCAATTGATGGTAGAACAAAAAGTTGTTTTTTTAGCTACAACTCACCGTTCATTCTGTCAGTCCGAGTATGTTAGTTGTTGACACACCACATGTAAACTAGTTCATGGTTCAACTTGGTGGATATCCAGAATTCTATTGCGATTCATCACATTCTGTACGAACCGAACCCTGTGTGGCAGGGAGCACAACTTCCATGATGCAGCCCTCCCTTCCTTCTTCCCATCAACACAACCTCGGTCCGTGGCCCACTGTTGCTCCTGTCGGCTGGAACTACAGAGGCCTGCGAGTTGTCATTTATCACTATATAGTTAACCCGAGTCACATTTGTAGATAAAATGGTTGACTAACAAACCCATCCGCATTGGTCGATTCGGCGACTGGACTGTCGTGGCTCTGGTAATCGTCTAGCTGTAATAAAATGAATTCATTTTGACACTTCGGTGCCCCTGCCTGCAAAGCGAAACAACGTCGGCGCTGCAGGTCACATGACCAGACACACTGTTGTCATATGACTGGTTAGGAGCGATTTGAATCTGTATCAGTGTTAAACGTTCTCTTGTTTTCAAAAACAGTATTCATTGACAGTTCTCTTTTTATGAAAAGCTGTGTGTGTGAGAGAGAGCACGTCTGATCTCTAGACTAGAGACATCAAGCTACAAAGCCAGACCTCCACACCCCCTCTATTTTCCTCTGTGTGGTTAAAGGTCTGTACTGTCTTAGTTGTGACAAGTATAGTGTATATGACACTAAATGTTTTTATTTTGGGGGAACTTGTGTAAGTGTAATATTTACTGTTCACTTTTATTGTTAATTTAACTTTCGTTTATCTATTTCACCTGCTTTGGCAATGTAAACATGTGTTTCCCATGCCAATAAAGCCCCTTGAATTTAATTTAATTGATAGTGATATGAATGTAAGGGTTAGGCAATGTATTGGGAAGAGTGACAAGGATATGCATTACATTAAGTGTTGAAAAAAAGAGTAGTACTTCACAGAATAGTCACAGGTTGTTATGAATGGAGAGGAAAATAAGTGAATCAATCACCAATCAAATTGCTGATCAGGATCAAATGTGGAAGCACATATTGTGACAGACAGGCATAACCTGTGTGCCTGCTGACAACAGCCAATGCCTAATTTCCATTCATGTGAAAGTATGTGTTGCCCCCTTTATTTATCCTACGGTTCTGACTTGGTGTACAGGTAGAACACTGTAAAAACGGCCCATGTTCTTTATTCTATTGCTGTACATTTCAAAAGTGCTGAACAAATAGTTCTATTGACAATGTCTGTCCTAACTCGCTCATTAATGTCTTCATCTAAATTACGGATTGCCTCTTATCTGCTAGTCGTCACCTTATGCCATAATTTGTACATCTCAACTGTCAATAGAAACCACATTTGTTTAAGCAAGTCAGCCATATTAGCTATGTTTTGGTGGTAAATTAGGCTGAATGTACTATTTCACTGCCAGACAAGGTTCCGCTGATAGCCAGGTGTAGCAGTGGTAAGATGTTGTGACTCTGCTGTTGGGACAGCTTTATGTAGGCCCTAACATTGTGGGAACATTTTTTTTTACCCCACCAAGATTTACATGCTAAAATCACTCCTGCCTATGCTTAGTCTAATACAGTGGCAACTAAAAGATACCAAAAACAATTTAGTCCAATCTATGTAAGCTAAATATGATGCGACTGTCCATGTTTCTGATTTCTGTGTGTGCGCGCATGCAAGTAGTAAAAACATGTTGACTCGCCCTACTTGTAGAGATGGTAATGCCATCCTCCTCTCTTCCATGTTGATGAAATGGTCTATCACTCTGTCATACAGTACACCCTTAACATTTTTGTTGTCTTAGGACAGTGGTACACGAACTATGAGAGTATTTATTTTAAAAGAACTCACTCTGGTTTTAAACTTACTCTTGAATGTTGTAATAGTAGAATACACAAGGTGCAATTTTGAAATTGAGTAGTGTATCATCAGTTCCATTTGTCATTATCAAAACAGTTTTTTTAATTCAAATTTATCACAAAATTAACCCCAAAAGTTTAATCGAGGATCCATTAAAAGGGGTTCTTTGAAGAACCCTTTTATTTATTTTTTATTTAACCATTTATTTAACTCGGCAAGTCAGTAAGGAACAAATTCTTATTTACAACGACGGCCTACCCTAAGGCGAAAGGCCTCCTACAGGGATGGAGGATAAAACATTTAAATACACAGTAGAGAAAGCTTGTTGGACACTAAGAAAGATTTGTTGTAGAGTGTTTAACAAAAAATCTGGGGAGGGGCCAGCTGCTAAAAATAGCAGCACAACATTGCTTAGAATCAAGGGCAATGGTGACATCATTGAGGACCTTTAAGGTTGCAGTGGCACATGCGTAACCTGAGCGGAAACCAGATTGCATACCAGAGAGAATACTATAAACATCAAGAAAGCCAGTCAGTTGATTATTGACACGTTTTCCCAACACTTTTGATAAACAAGGCAAAATAGAAATAGGCCTATAACAGTTAGGATCAGCTTGATCTCACCCTTTATATAAAGGACTGGCTGCCTTCCAAGCAATGGGAACCTCCCCAGAGAGGAGAGACAGGTTAAAAAGGTCAAAGATAGGCTTGGCGATGATAAGGGCAGCACCCTTAAAGAAGAAAGGGTCAAGTTTAAGGAGTTCCTTTAACACCTTGGACTCAGTGGCCGCCTGCAGGGAGAAACTTTGTAGCGGGGTAGGGGAAAAGAGGGAGGAGCATTGGGACTAGTAGCATTAGAAGGGTGGGAGATGGGGAAATGTTGGACGGGGAAGGAGGCATGGCAGAGTCAAATTAGAATCCTGACTTAATGAAGTGGTGTTTAAAGAGCTCAGCCATGTGCTTCTTGTCAGTAACAACCACATCATCAACATTAAGGGACATGGGCAGCTGTGAGGAGGAGGGTTTATTCTCCAGGTCTTTAATCGTTTCCCAGAACTTCTTGGGGTTAGACACACATAGAGAGAACTGCTCCTTAAAGTAACACATTTCGGCCTTCCGGGTAGCCTGAGTGCACTTATTTCTCATTTGCCTGAACGAGAGCCAGTCAGCCTACGTATGCATCTGCCGAGCCTTTCGCCAAATGCAATTCTTGAGGTGGAGTAACTCTGCAAGATCACGTTCGAACCAGGGGTTGAATCTGTTTTTAATTCTCATTTTCGTTATGGGGGCGTGTTTGTTAACAACAACACTGAAAATATGAAAAAAATAAGGTCCAAGCGTCTTCGACAGAGGGGATCAAGCTGATTCTATACCATTTTACAGAGGCCAGTTCATGAAGGAAGCTCATTAGTTTCTTTAGCAAGCGTCTATGACAAATCAGGACAGGTTGTTTCACTGAGCAGCCATTACAAACACAGGCTGTAAAACAGTGATCACTAAGGTCATTACAGAAAACACCAGACTGATACCTATCAGGGTTATTTGTGAACATCGAGGAGAGTAGCCTTTCTGGGTGTTTTGGAGTCATACCTTGTGGGATTGGTAATAATCTGAGACAGTTCTAGGGAGTCCCATTGCGTTAGGACTTGGTCAGTTGGTTTAAGCATGTCCCAGTTTAGGTCACCTAGCAGGACAAATTCAGATTTAGTGTAAGGTGCCAGGAGAGAGCTTAGGGCAGGTAGGATACAGGCCGGTGCTGATGGAGGATGATAGCACCCAGCAACAGTCAACAAAGTGCTATTTGAAAGTTTAATGCTTAAAACCAGCAAATCAAATTGTTTGGGGACAGAATTGGTGGAGACAACCAAGCACTGAAGGTGATCCTTGGTAAAGAGTGCCAATCCACCACCTTTGGAAGATATGTCTTGCCAAAAAAGGTTATAATCAGAAAGGTTAACATCAGTATTCAAAACAGTCTTCCTTAACCACGTCTCAGTAATGACCAACCAACACATCTGGATTGGAGCTGTGAACCCACACTTTAAATTGATACATTTGAGGTAATACGCTTCAGTGTTAACATGCAGAAAACCCAGGCTTTTACGAGAGCAGAAATCAGTGAAGCAGATATCAAAGCACAAGTCAGAATTGGGGCTAACAACAGTAGATGGGCCACATTTAATGGGTGTGCTTTTATTTCTGGAGGCAGATTTCTTGTAGGGGCTCTGGATTTGGATTTGAGCAGGGTCAGCTGTGAGAGACTCCTGCCATTTGTTGAGATCAAAGGCTTCGACACCTCTCATGTCACACATCAGTGCTAATTGAAGTTGTATCTGGTCTGTCTCAGTTCCAGGTTGGATGGTGTCCTCAGGTCTCTGCTGATCGTTTGCCAGAGCACCATCTGTATAGCTTGGAAGAAGGAATCCTTGTCAGCAGTAACCCCTCCAGGTAATTTTGTCCAAAATTAGGTTGTAGGTTTGGAGTTTTGATCTGCAGTGAAGGTTATGCTGTGGAGGGTAGCATCCTGAATATGTCCCTGCCCAAAAAAGTGTATCTATCTTTTTGTAAAAAACATGTTGGAAAATGTGAGAGCTCACATGCAGCTGTCTCTCTCTCTCTCTCATTATACTTTTTTGAGATTACTACAACAACAACAAAAACTATTTATATTTTCTTTAAACCTTTAAAGGGTTCTTCGAGGGAACTTATAGGGGTTCCCCCACAGTTTCAGCTTGAAGAACCCCTAAAGGATACTCCAGGAACCTTCTTTTTTGAGTGTAATGTGTAGGGGTTAGTCCTTGTGCCACGCATAGACTGGTGAGATTTTAGAATAAAAGAGGAACTATACTCACAGCAGGAGGGTGTTACTCATCATACAAAGTAGGTAAATATAGATTTACATTCAATTCAAACATTTAAATCAAATCAAAATCAAATCAAAAGTATTTATATAGCCCTTCGTACATCAGCTGATATCTCAAAGTGCTGTACAGAAACCCAGCCTAGAACCCCAAACAGCAAGCAATGTGTAGGTGTAGAAGCATTTAAAGTAATTATCGAGTGAAAATCAAACTTTTAAAAGTTCAAACTCTGCTAACTCATACTCAAATAAGGTTCTATACTCGTATTTGTGGCCAAAGTATTAATTAGGGAAAAAAACACTTGAAACAAATCTCAAACAGAAGGTTTAAAAATTGCTTGCTATTTCCTCATAGAGTATGTCATACTTTTGTCGTGCCCTCTTCACGACAGTCTTGGTGTGCTTGGACCATGTTAGTTTGTTGGTGATGTGGATGCCAAGGAACTTGAAGCTTTCAACCTGCTCCACTACAGCATCAGGACCAGCCCAACCACACACATCATCCTCATGGAAAGGTAGACCACGGCAGTGGCATGTTGGGTGTACTCACACTAGAGTGGAGGAACAGCACTGCACCCAGCATCAGGGCTCCCATCACCATGACTGGTTTGTGGATGTAGGCACAGCGATGTGGTTCTGGACACAGGATTCTCCTCACATAATCTTGTTCTATAACACCACCCTCATAAGGATGCTGCAATAATGACTGTCTTGTCAGACTCCGCCCTCAAGTGACAAGCTGCCCTTATGGAACTGCCCTTTTCTTCAAAGTGAACGAGATGAATAGTTTGCATCTCACCTCATGAATACTTTTAACTTATGCAATATAATTGTTTTGTCTTTAGATGCGCTTATCCAGTGAGTTATATGCACTGAATACTTACAGGAGCAATTAGTTGTGCTTTCCTCAAGGGCAGGCTTTTTCACCTAGTTGGCCCCAGGATTCAAACCAGCAACCTTGTTACTGGCACAATGCTCTTAACCACCTGGCTACCTGTCTACTGACAAGTATCAGTAGGGGTGCAGCTATGGACAGCAGCCTCCCTACTTACGTGAGCCTGACAGCTCTTCAATTCCTAAAGCTCACTCCACTCACGTGATTCCACCCAGTTAACCACACCAAATAGGTGTTACCAATACTAGATGTGGACCCTAGTAGGTATGGATTGTCAACTCACTAACTCCAGCAGCTTTGAAATTCATGTGAAAGTGAACAATTAACGTGGCAGACCACTAGTCTGATAGAAGAGCACTACAGTGAACCCAGTCTGATATTAGAAAAGTAAATATGGCCTGTAAGGATCAGGCAGCAGCCACACGGCCTGTTCTCATCAACAATAGCCTTGTCATCCGACAGACTACTGTATTTGGACTGAGCTCACCATGGTAAACACCACTCAAGGCTAATGCATCAGAAACCACTAAAAGCCTGATTTAATTGGTTTGCATCACATAAATCATGTTCACAAAATATTGACAGTGAGCCCATTTTGTATAAGACAGACAACATACTTCAGTAGTTTTTTAAATTTATATGTTGAGTTTACACATTACATTAAACAAAACCCTTTGAGGCAGACAGACAATTACAGCTCATTTGAGTTTGTCCTTGGATCAATTCAACAAACTGAAATGTTAACAGTTCTATATTTATAAACCAGTCCTTTATAATCAGTGATGAAGTCAGAGTTCAATGTAGAGAAAGGGGGAGTAATAGACATTAATGGATAGGAACGCTTTGTTCATTGAGTTGTCAAGACAAAAGTCTTGAGATTGAGGCACTTTCCTTTAAGCAGCCTTCTTGGTCCTTCTGCTTTTTCTTCTCATAGCCTTCTTCCCCCCTGTCGGGTTGGGTGCCTTCTTCCCCCCTGTCGGGTTGGGTGCCTTCTTCCCCCCTGTCGGGTTGGGTGCCTTCTTCCCCCCTGTCGGGTTGGGTGCCTTCTTCCCCCCTGTCGGGTTGGGTGCCTTCTTCCCCCCTGTCGGGTTGGGTGCCTTCTCAAGTCCCTTCTTGGTCTGCTTCTACCGGCATCAGAGGAGCAATCAATTAGCACAGTACTGAGAGGAGTCTGTAGATACATTAGTCATTATTTATATACTTTTATCCAGAGCAACTTAGTGCAATCATCTTTAAGACAGCTAGGTTAGACAACCACATGCATAGAATCTACATTTCTTCAATAACAGCCATCAGTAAAATCAGAGCTGGGGGGGGGGGGGGTCAAGGTGAGGATTATTTAAAGATACTGTTTGTAGAGGTAGGTTTTCTGATGTTTCAGAAGATGGGCAGGGACTGCTATCTTAGCTTCAGGGGGAAGCTGTTTCCGCCACTGGTGTGCCAGGACAGAGGAGATTGACCTGATACAAAATGTCAAATAACCTCCAGTCTGTCAGTGTTCCCAGGGAGTGAACAGGGAGACAGCACAAAAAGGACACTGCTCCCCCGCCTCACTGGAATGAGGTTCATGCAACACTGGATTTAAGCCAAAATTCATACAGAGAGTGAACCAGGTTACAAACCAGTGCAGACAAGTCAGCAAAAATGTAATTTGACAAAAATATTTTGACACGTGGTACAGACCTCCAGTTTAGCTTTTTTGCTTGGCGGTACTATGGGAACAAGCTGTGGAATCTCTTCCTCTACTTCAGCACCTGTGTTTTTTTCTGTAGACTTCTGTTCCTTCTTAGCAGACTTCTGTTTGCTTGCAGTTTTCTGAAATTCACAAAAAAAGGTTATAGGTATTCTTTATGAGCAGGAGGATGTGGGGTCTACCTGTCTATATATAAATATATGAAATTGACCCCCGTAGCCCATATGTGGCACCAGGGGATATTTTTATTTAACTAGGCAAGTCAATTAAGAACAAATTCTTATTTTCAATGACGGCCTAGGAACAGTGGGTTAACTGCCTTGTTCAGGGGCAGAACGACAGATGATTACCTTGTCGGCTCAGGGATTCGATCTTGCAAGCTTTCGGTTACAAGTCCAACACTAACCACTAAGCTACCTGCCGCCCCACTATGTTGATGTTCCCAGAGAGTGAACGGGGAGACTGCACAAAAAGGACAGCTCCCCTGCCTCACTGGAATGAGGTTCATATAGCACTGGATTTAAACCTAAAATCATACTGAGTGTAAACCAGGTTCCGAACCAGTGCAAAGACATGTCCTTAGAAAGATTTAGTTTGACAAAAAGATAACTTCAATTATAATCTTAAAATACTACTTACAAGCATTTGTGTGTAGCACTCCTACCTTGGCATCCATGGCTGTGCGGGCCTGTTTCTTTGTCTCCTCTAAGAGGGTCAGGTGGTTCATGTTAGAGGTGTAGATGGGCAGAGCTACTGATGACTGGCTCTTCAGGTGGATGATCTTTATCAATGGTCCTTTCTGCAAAGCAGCAAACCGCAGCCATCTAGTCTCAAACATGTACTTTCACACATACCTTTTTAGGTCAACTTCATTTATGTGAGAAACATTTAATGGTACAGCCAAAAACATTGCCATCCTGTGTATAGCATCTGATTGTGGCCTCTTGTCAGGGACCTTGATTTGTTGGGGTGAGGGGGCACATGGGTTTAATCCCTCTGCTATAAAGCGCAGGCAATAAGCTTAATGTACCACAGTACTATAGGCCTAGTAAACTCACCCCAGACAACAGCTGGGCCCAAATGTTTATTTAACATTGGGTATAACTGACATTAACATATAATAAAAGTGTAAATATCTGTAGTGACCATCAGTCGTGAGCTCAGGAGGATCCCTGGCAGCAAACTCACCACGCGTAGTTTGGTCACAATGGTGCTAACAGCAGAGTCGATATTCTCTGCTATTTCATCTGCAGCCATCCCAGAGTGGGCCACACGAGCCATGCTAAAACAAACAATTACATGATACAAAAGGCAGTGTGAATGAATGAATTCTATGAACACGGACAATATTAGACACTTGACAATTTGTGTCAAAGTTGTAGAGACAGGCTCCAATAGAGAGGGAGGTCCGTCTGGATATACTTTGAGTCACTATGGCACCATCATTGCCCATGTCCAACACAGACAGGAGGACAGGGTTTGCTGGGGTGCAGTTATTCATCAAGTCAAGCTTGGAGCAGGCCTCACCAGCAGCAGCCTTTCTTAGAAATGGAGATGGTTGTTCCCTGGATGGTTCGCTGGATATCTAAGGCCAGCTTCTTGCTCCGCAGGTTTACTGACAAAGGCTCCCTAAGCAGAGGAGAGAAACACTACATTAGAACACCAGAAGGGCTGGCTTGAAGGCACATTTCAACTTAAGTGATTTGATGCATTTCAAGGCCAGGGAACAGCACTTGGGGCTATGTTGATGTTCCCAGAGAGTGAACAGGGAGACAGCACAAAAAGGACACCGCTCCCCTGCCTCACTGGAATTAGTTTCATATAGCACTGGATTTAAACCAACATTCATACGGAGTGTGAAACAGGTTCCGAACCAATGCAAAAATAAGTCTAAATAGATTTCATTTGACTAAAATAGACAAGTTGATCAACCAATAGAACACATTTACAAGCATACTTTTTCCTCTCGTAAAAGTGCTTGCCAATGTGTGAGGACAGCAGGCGGCGAACACGGTCGTCTGACAGGAACATGTCAAAATTCCCCAGCAGCCTTCTTTTGGCCTCAAAGGGCTTGTACTCAGTCTTCAGCATTTTGTAAGGGATCACCTATAGAAAGATTGGGATATGCCTGGGTGAGTTGAGTCATGCACCAACAAGTAAAGGACCATATCAAAAAACAAGAAGCTCTGATCAATAATACATGCTTATACAGTATGACAATAGGTAACTGTGTAAAAGCTGTAGAGGCAGACTAATAGAGAGGGAGGTCCACCTGGGAGTCACTATGGCACCATCATTGGCCATGTCCAACACAGACAGGAGGACAGGGTTTGCTGAGGTGCACTTATTCACATTGGATGACCAAACACTAGTTACAGACTAAAGTAAATCAGATGAGATGCATTTGAGGATGAGGTAAGCACTGCGGGTGTCTAGAAAAACAATCAATAATAACTAATATTATTGGTGTTAGTAATACCTCTGTGACGTTCTTGACCCCTCTCTCAGCCAGCAGTTTCTTGTAGAACCTCTGGGTCTGGTCAGGGGTCATGTTGGGCTCATCTCTGGTGAAGAGACAAACCTCATCTGTGTCAGTCCGGATGCCATGAGGCAAGGGGCTGAGGGAGAAACAGGGGACTTGTGGTTATTACTGGACAGTTTCAACACTATACTGCAGGACAAGGGGTTAATTGCTCCACACATTCAATGTATTTTTCCATAGCTATGCCTGTATTATGTAACCATGTTGGTTTGTAGCTCTGGACAGTGTTGGCAGAGGGACTCACATGCGGATGGTCTGGGCCTGCTTGGGGATTTTCCATAGTGTAAAGAGGAGGGATAGGTGTTGACTCTCGTCCAGGAGCAGAAAGTCTGGGGTAGACTTAGTCTTCAGGAAAGCCAGCAGTGCTTGAACTGCTTTCTTCACCTGGGAACACAATGAGAAGTTATGAAGAAATGTAAAAACAGTGACAAATTCATCTGTAATTTTGTTCAAATAGACAACACATTGACCAAATGCAAATAACCAGCCGCATTAGGTAAGTTACACAAACCGTCCTGAACAAGTCAGCTCAGATGAGAAAGCGAACGATAGCTAGCCAACGTTACAACTTTTTCACTTTTAACCTACAAAAGTCGGACTAGTAAAGGGTCGATATTTTTCCAGTTTTACCAAGAACCAATGTGAGACATTGTAGACAACTCCGAAAGTGTGTTCACAGCGTTTCCAGTTAAGATACAGAAAATAAGTGACTTGCCTCGTGTTGCGAACTATCCGACCGCACAAGCTAACGCTAGCTAGCTTGCTATCCAGCTGGTTGCTAGCTTCAGAGAAAGCTGTCTTACAAAACATAACCTACTGATATCACCCCGCTTTTCCTGGCATCCGTAGAACTACACTTTTGTTAAAGAAGACATTATCAAAGTGATTTTAGACATTACCTGTACCCGGTCCAGCGCCAACTCCTCAGATTTGTCTGCCATGCTTCTTCACGTGTTTTATCCGATGTAACGCATGCGCATATCGATTGGCTCACGTCACTCTTGCAATTGAAACTTCCCAACTTTATTTGCGAACAGCTTGAGGACAATTCAAAAAGGTCACTAGTTACCACCGCCACAAAGTCATAAACCCCGCCCATTTCTACAATTTGATCGGATTTAAACCTAACCTCAACCCCTCTGCTAACCTTAACCTTACATTTAGACCAATTCTGACTTTGTGGCTGTGGTAACCAGTGGAAACCATTCCGAAAGACCAAATGAACATTGTAAGAAATGGAGAAAAACAGAGCCTTTAATTTTTTTTCTCTCAGTTTGATACTTTATTTTCATTGTTGTTGATTGGTAACATGACAACACACGTTCACAACAGGAACCATGTTTGTTTGATTGTGTGCGTGTGAACATACCAGATTAGGATTTTGGTATGGCGATACCTACAACCAAAATATTACCATTTTGGTATAATATTTTGGATTTGAATGCGTATAACAAGCTAATTATGGTCCAAACGTGATGCAACCGGATGCAACGCTAGTCCCTTCCTTTCCAAACGAAGTAACAACGCATACATTCCCATTTCCAAAACAAAAGGTGGACCAGCACAGAGTGAGATTGGCCTGGGAAAGGGTAGTGGCTACATTAGTGGCATAGCTGAGCTCTCAATATGAGAAAGCTGACACACTGGACTTGTCTTTCATTAACATTGTTCATCATAAAAACTGATTCAGTCACTTTTTAAAGTTTCTTCTTTATTTTCAAACATGATTTGTTCTCCTCCTCATCTTCAACAGATAGTGTGGTATGTAAGAGGGGGTGGCTGGCTAGGTAGGCGTCAGCAGCTTCCTCCTCTTTCATGACAACTGTCCCAGGATTCCATGCTGCTTCACATTAGTCCTTCTCTGGTACCAGCTTCAGCACTTTGCCAATAGCAATGGTTTTGCCTGAAAAGGGAGACAATTCCATACTTATAAAAACCTTTAATACTCCATTTGCCACTGGTTTTGTTGTTTAAAGCTTTCTCCTATTTCATCAATAGAAACAAAACATGGTATAAAACAATCCCACAGGAACACACACACAACCTTCATCTCGTAGGGTGAACCTCCCCATCTGTGGGAAGTCTTTGAAGGTCTCGAGGCAGATGGTTCCAGCACAACGTAGCCGGGCGATGCACACCTGGTCCTGTTTGACAAAGCGAGGTCGCGTCTTGCTCTTCTCACCGGTCTTCTTGTCCACTAGACAGATTAAGGCCTGAGGAGAGAATTGACTTGAATACAGGTTTATTTACTAACGAACATTATTCACTGACAGAGAAGATACCTGTGGTGGGTAGGCTATACTTGGATAGAGACCCGGTTGGGTTAGGAGATGTTAACAAGCTAATGTAACTTAGTAACTCACTGTGATTTGTACTTCTTCAATACAGGTGTGGATGTGTAGGACTGCGTTGTAACCTGGGCAGATGATGGATTTATGCTCAATGATGACAATCTGAAAACAAAGTATTGAAAAAAATAAGTACTGGAGTTTACATACAGTTGAAGTCGGAAGTTTACATATACCTTGGCCAAATACATTTAAACTCAGTTTTTCACAATTCCTGACATTTAATTCTAGTAAAAATTCCCTGTCTTAGGTCAGTTTGGATCACCACTTTATTTTAAGAATGTGAAATGTCAGAATAATAGTAGAGAGAATGATTTATTTCAGCTTTTATTTCTTTCATCACGTTCCCAGTGGGTCAGAAGTTTTCATACACTCAATTAGTATTTGGTAGCATTGTCTTTAAATTGTTTCTCGGGTCAAACGTGTCGGGTAGCCTTCCACAAGCTTCCCACAATAAATTGGGTGAATTTTGGCCCATTCCTCCTGGCAGAGCTGGTGTAACTGAGTCAGATTTGCAGGCCTCCTTGCTCGCACATGCTTTTTCAGTTCTGCCCACACATTTTCTATAGGATTGTGGTCAGGATATTGTGATGGCCACTCCAATACCATGACTTTGTTGTCCTTAACTTGTTGAGTGTAGGGGGCAGTATTTTGATTTTTGGATGAAAAACATACCCATATGAAACTGCCTATTTCTCAGGCCCAGAAACTAGAATATATAATTGTCAGATTAGGATAGAAAACACTCTAAAGTTTCCAAAACTGTCAAAATATTTTCTGTGAGTATAACAGAACTGATATTGCAGGCGAAAATCTCAGGAAAAATCAAACCAGGAAGTGGCTTCTATTTTGAAAGCTCCATGTTCCATAGCCTGCCTTCGCTCCATTTAAAGGGATATCAACCAGATTCCTTTTCCAATCACTTCCTCAAGGTGTCAGTCTTTAGACATAGTTTAGACACATGCCCCGTCGTGACCGATCGAGCCTGTGGATTTCTGAAAATAACGCACCAAACAAATTGAGGTATTTTGGATATAAAAATTATCTTTATGGAACAAAAGGAACATTTATTGTGTAACTGGGGGTCTTGTGAGTGAAAACATCTGAAGATCATCAAAGGTAAACGATTTAATCTATTGCTTTTCTGACTTTCGTGACCAATCTACTTGGCTGCTAGGTGTTTAATATTTTGTCTACTGAGAGAGATGTTCTTACATAAACGCTTGTTATGCTTTCTCCGAAAAGCTGTATTGAATTCTGACACGCCAGGTGGATTAACAACAAGCTACGGTGTGTTTTGCTATATTGCACTTGTGATTTCATGAAAATTAAATATGTTTAGTAATTTAATTTGAATTTGGTGCAGCGGGTGGTGATGAAAATTATCCCGCTAACGGGATGGGTTTCGTCAAGAAGTTAAGCTATTTTGCCACAACTTTGGAAGTATGCTTGGGGTCTTTGTCCATTTGGAAGACCCATTTGCGACCAAGCTTTAACTTCCTGACTGATGTCTTGATGTTGCTTAAATATATTCACATAATTTTCCTCATCATGATGCCATCTATTTTGTGAAGTGCGCCAGTCCCTCCTGCAGCAAAGCACCCCCACAACATGATGCTGCCACCCCCGTGCTTCACGGTCCGATGGTGTTTATACTTGCGTACTATTGTTTGTACAGATATACGTGGTACCTTCAGGCATTTGGAAATTGCTCCCAAGGATGAACCAGACTCGTGGAGGTCTACAATTGTTTTTCTGAGGTCTTGGCTGATTTCCTTTGATTTTCCCATGATGTCAAGCAAAGAGGCACTGGGTATGAAGGTAGGCCTTGAAATACATCCATTGGAACACCTCCAATTGACTCAATGATGTCAATTAGCCTATCAGAAGCATCTAAAGCCATGGCATCATTTTCTGGAATTTTCCAAGCTGTTTAAAGGCACAGTCAACTTAGTGTATGAAATTTTCTGACCCACTGGAATTGTGATACAGTGGATTATAAATGAAATAATCTGTCTGTAAACAATTGTTGTAAAAAATGACTTGTGTCATGCACAAAGTAGATGTCCTAACCGACTTGTCAAAACTATAGTTTGTTAACAAGAAATTTGTGGAGTGGTTGAAAAACAAGATTTAATGACTCCAACCTAAGTGTATGTAAACTTCCAACTTCAACTGTATTTAGTCAACCCAACCTACCATCGCTATCATTTAGCATTTCCCTGATGCAGTGTATCTTTGTAAACTAATCCTAGACAATGATAACATATGCCATTTATTTAGCAGAAGCTTTTATCCAAAGCAATTTACAGTCATGTGTACATACACTGTACATTTTATGTACGGGTGGTCTGGGAATGGAACCCACTATCCTGGCATTGCAAGCGCCATGCTCTACCAACCGATCTAAAATTACCTTAGTCATGTCCTAAGGAACGTAGCCTACCTGAGCATCAAAAGTGCGTCCGGAGTGGCAGAGGTTCTCAGCATTACAGAGGATGAAGCCAGGCAGGATCTCCTCCTCCTCGATGCCCTTCAGCCTTAGCTTCAGGTTCTCTCCAGGAACAGCTTCATCTGTCTCCACCTCGTCAGACAGCAGGCTCAGCACCTCCACTGTGTGCTGGGGGTGGGGATAACACATCACATGTATCATAGTGCTGTATATACACCGAGTATACAAAACAAAAACTATTATCCCTTATTGATGTCACTAAATCCACTTCAAATCAGTATAGATGAAGGGGAGGAGACAGGTTAAAGAAGGATTTTTAAGCCTTGAGACAATTGAGACATGGATTGTGTATGTGTTCCATTCAGAGGGTGAATGGGCAAAACAGATTTAAGATCCTTTGAACAGGGTATGGTAGTAGGTGCCAGGTGCACCAGTTTGAATGTCAAGAACTGCAACGCTGCTGGGTTTTCACACTCAACATTTCCGTCTGTATCAAGAATGGTCCACCACCCAAAGGACATCCAGCCAACTTGACAACTATGAGAAGCATTGGAATCAACATGAGCCAGCATCCCTGTGGAACGCTTTCAACACCTTGTAGAGTCCATGCCCCGATGAATTGAGGCTGTTCTGAGGGCAAAAGGGGGTGCTAATCAATATTAGGAAGATGTTCTTAATGTTTTGTACACTCAGTGTATATGTTATACAACAAGTAATATATTAGTAATCTTAAAATCGCAAGATAAACTGGGGCTGGGAAGGGAAATATAACATTAGAACCTGAAGTAAAGTATTTAACACAGATGCGTACATGTTGGAGAATCCAAACCTGAAGTGCATGGTAATGTTGGAAGTCTGGAGTCACTTTTACAATTTAAAGATAAATTATTTAGCAGACGTTTTTCTGCAGAGCATCTGCCAAAGGAATTAAAACGTACATGTAAATTGTGAAAGGGTCTCCTGTACACTTGTGTAATGTATACTCTCCAGGACAGATGAATGACCTATGGAGAGCCTTACCCTGTTAGGCATCATGACCAGCTGCTGGGCTTTGGCAATGAACCCAGATTCCAGCTTCCCCAGGATCACAGTGCCCATATCCTGAACACAGAGCACCACCAAGACCAGGTTAAAGGTTATTCTACCAGTTATAGTCAGTGGCCTTGTGGTTAGAGTGTCCACCCTGAGATTGGGAGATCGATCCCCGGCCGAGTCATACCACAGACTGTAAAAATGGTACCCTATGCATCTCTCCTCGGCACTCAACATTAAGGAGATAGTTTGGGGGGGGAAGGTCCTGCGGTAGACTAGTGTCCTGTCCAGGGGCTGTTGTACATGTACGTCAAGCTGCCTCATGCTACAGAAACAGAAGATAGGCTCCTGCCCCTATGAGCTGGTCCGGCTCAAAGCTACAAGTTAAAGAAGATTGTATTATTACACTACATCCTTTGTTTCCTTTCTCATCCTCTACTCCGATCTGAGAGGTTTTTATAAACCTCGGAGAGTGGGGTCACGGCCAGGGTCTGTCATTATCAACAGCAACCCTGGAGCAATTAGGGTTAAGTGCCTTGCTTAAGGGCACAGAAAGATTTTTCACCTTTTTGGCTCGGGAAGTAGGGGTTCTGATGGTGCTTAAATCCACAAAATTAGTGAACGAGGCCTTTATTACTCCTGTATTAGCAGAGACAAATGCTCATCAACACCCCCTCAGTTAAAGGAAGTGGTACTAAGGGTTAGGAAGGACACTGCAGTTTACTATGGATTCTGCTCACACCAGGTTACCATAGAAAATGTGCACTTATATTGAATGAATAAAAAAACTAAAACGGATTCTGTCTAGTCAATTAAAATGGTTGTTTCTTTTCTCTTCTATGCTCCCACCTAAGATGACTTCATTGAGTGTACTACCGTCTAGCGCTAAGCTGTTGATCCCCACTGCCAGCTAGTCTAACAACCTAACCAGCCGCCAATTAACTGGACCGTAATCCCATTATATCAACTGAATAGCAGATCTAGTTAGAGCTCCTGGGTTTCATAACACCCCTCTTACACAACCACAGCAGTGTGTGTGTGTGTATGTGCGGAAGACCTGCTGAGAAAGCTATACAATATAATTTCCTTCCTTGTAACCTGTTCCAAAACACCTGCTGGTGAAACCGGTGCCAGAAAGCTAAATTATCTTGTGGAGAAAATGGCTGTGCTCTGCTGTCCTTGGCTACAGTAGGGAGGACTTGGAAGGACACCCAGAACGGAACAGAGGGCCTCATCTGGATGTGATGTGGGAAGGCCAGTGTGTGTATAGGTAGCAGCTGCACAGTGCTGCATTATCTTTGTCGTTTAGCAGTCATTTCATAAACCATTGTCAAACTCTCAGATTATGTATTCATAATGGATTATTAATTACTACAGAATAAGATGGAGTGGTTAAACATTATGCAAGTTATGCCATTGAGTGCAATACAGAGCTAGAGATATGTAACTGGGATAACTCATGACAGCAGTTGAGCTCACCTTGTATTTGTCTACGATGGGTAATCTGACAGGGCCATCTGTGATTCTGTTGAAGCTTGGCAGGCTGTCCAGATGTGGGATGAATGGCAAACCCCTGGCAATGAAGAACGACTGGGACAATCAATTATTATCTTTTCTAATAATACATTTATGGATTATCAATTATTATGGGGACAGAGAGAACTTTGATAGCTTCATAGAAGTTAGCAGAGCTGTTTTATGGAGGAGGAAAAAATATACATTGATTTGATGGACTGTTATGAAAATAGACTTGACAAGCAACCGCCACTCAGCACCCCCAGAGGGACTTTCATGTACAGTTGAAGTCGGAAGTTTACATACACCTTGGCCCTATACATTTAAACTCACAATTCCTGACATTTAATCCTAGTAAAAATTCAGTTTTAGGTCAGTTAGGATCACCACTTTATTTTAAGAATGTGAAATGTCAGAATAATAGTTGAATGACTTATTTCAGCTTTTATTTATTTTATCACATTCCCAGTGGGTCAGAAGTTGACATACACTCAATTAGTATTTGGTAGCATTGCCTTTAAATTGGTTAACTTGGGTCAAACTTTTCAGGTAGCCTTCCACAAGCTTCCCACAATAAGTTGGGTGAATTTTGGCCCATTCCTCCTGACAGAACTGGTGTAACCGAGTCAGGTTTGTAAGCCTACTTGCTTGCACAATCTTTTTCAGTTGTGCCCACAAATTTTCTATAGGATTGAGGTCAGGGCTTTGTGATGGCCACTCCAATACCTTGACTTTGTTGTCCTTAAGCCATTTTGCCACAACTTTGGAAGTATGCTTGGGGTCATTATCTATTTGGAAGACCCATTTGCAACCAAGCTTTAAATTCCTGACTGATGTCTTGAGATGTTGCTTCAATATATTCACATAATGTTCCTCCTCATGATGCCATCTATTTTGTGAAGTGCACCAGTCCCTCTTGCAGCAAAGCACCCCCACAACATGATGCTGCCACCCCCGTGCTTCACGGTTGGGATGGTGTTCTTCGGCTTGCAAGCCTCCTCCTTTTTCCTCCAAACATAATGATGGTCATTATGGCCAAACAGTTCTATTTTTGTTTCATCAGACCAGAGGACATTTCTCCAAAAAGTACGATCTTTGTCCCCATATGCAGTTGCAAACCATAGTCTGGCTTTTTCATGCCGTTTTTGGGGCAGTGGTTTCTTCCTTGCTGAGCGGCCTTTCAGGTTATGTCGATATAGGACTTGTTTTACTGTGGATATAGATACTTTTGTACCTGTTTCCTTCAGCATCTTCACACTAAAGTACATCCATCTCTAGGAGACAGAACATGTCTCCTTCCTGAGCAGTATGATGGCTGCGTGGTCCGATGGTGTTTATACTTGCGTACTATTGTTTGTGCAGATGAACGTGGTACCTTCAGGCATTTGGAAATTGCTCCCAAGGATGAACCAGACTTGTGGAGTCGACAATTTTTCTGAGTTCTTGGCTGATTTCTTTTGATTTTCCTATGATGTCAAGCAAAGAGGCACTGAGTTTGAAGGTAGGCCTTGAAATACATCCACAGGTACACCTCCAATTGACTCAAATTATGTCAAATTAGCCTATCAGAAGCTTCTAAAGCCATGACATAATTTCCTGGAATGTTCCAAGCTGTTTAAAGGCACAGTCAACTTAGAGTATGTAAACGTCTAACCCACTGGAATTGTGATACAGGGAATTATAAGTGAAATAATCTTTCTGTAAACAATTGTTGGAAAAATTACTTGTGTCATGCACAAAGTAGATGTCCTAACCGACTTGCCAAAACTATAGTTTGTTAACAATACATTTTTGGAGTGGTTGAAAAACGAGTTTTAATGATTGCAACCTAAGTGTATGTAAACTTCCGACTTCAACTGTACTTTCTGCAGAGAACTGAGGGGAGGTTGACTTACATGAACTTTCTGCAGAGAACTGAGCGGAGGTTGACTTACGTGTACTTTCTGCAGAGAACATGAGCAGAGATTGACTTACGTGTACTTTCTGCAGAGAACTGAGCGGAGATTGACTTACGTGTACTTTCTGCAGAGAACTGAGCGGAGATTGACTTACGTGTACTTTCTGCAGAGAACTGATGGGAGGTTGACTTACGTGTACTTTCTGCAGAGAACTGATGGGAGGTTGACTTACGTGTACCATGTGCACTCCTCTATGGGCTCCTTTAGGTTGGCTCCCGTCAGCCCAGAGCAAGGCATGAAGTAGATGTCCTTCTTTGGGTTGAAGCCCACCTTCTTCAGAAATGGCACCAACTTCTCTTTACATTCCTCATACCTGTGGTGGAGAGGGAGGAGGATGGGGTATTTTACTGTGTTAAATATCAATATCAATGTTACAATGTTGACTAATTGAGGAACACGATCTCCATTTTTATATCTTTACTATTCTATGACTGTCTGTCATAACCAGCCATGCAGCATGAGGGTCAAACAACACATTAGATGGGAAACTGTAGACTCTGCATTTGGCTCTCTCTAACAAGATGCATGTACATACAGTGCATTCGGGAAAGTATTCAGAACCCTTGAATTCTTCCACATTTTTTACGTTAGAGCCTTATTCTAAAATGGATCAAATCTTTTTTTAAATCAATCTACACACAATACCCCATAATGACAAAGCGAAAACAGGTTTGTAGAAATGTTTGCAAATGTATTACAAATAAAAACTGAAATAACACAGTTACATAAGTATTCAGACCCCTTACTCAGCACTTTGTTGAAGCACCTTTAGCAGTGATTACAGCCTCGAGTCTTTTTGGGTATGACGCTACAAGCTTGGCACACCTGTATTTGGGGAGTTTATTCCATTCTTCTCTGCAGATCCTCTCAAGCATTGTCAGGTGGATGGGGAGCGTTGCTGCACAGCTACTTTAAGGTCTCTCCAAAGATGTTCGATCGGGTTCAAGTCCGGGCTCTGGCTGGGCCACTCAAGAACATTCAGAGACTTGGCCACTCCTGCGTTGTCTTGGCTGTGTGCTTAGGGTCGTTGTTTTTTATTTTTTTATTTTTTTATTTCACCTTTATTTAACCAGGTAGGCTAGTTGAGAACAAGTTTTCATTTGCAACTGCGACCTGGCCAAGATAAAGCATAGCAGTGTGAGCAGACAACAAAGAGTTACACATGGAGTAAACAATTAACAAGTCAATAACACAGTAGAAACCAAAGGGGGAGTCTATATACAATGTGTGCAAAAGGCATGAGGAGGTAGGCAAATAATTACAATTTTGCAGATTAACACTGGAGTGATGAATGATCAGATGGTCATGTACAGGTAGAGATATTGGTGTGCAAAAGAGCAGAAAAGTAAATAAATAAAAACAGTATGGGGATGAGGTAGGTGAAAAAGGGTGGGCTATTTACCAATAGACTATGTACAGCTGCAGCGATCGGTTAGCTGCTCAGATAGCTGATGTTTGAAGTTGGTGAGGGAGATAAAAGTCTCCAACTTCAGCGATTTTTGCAATTCGTTCCAGTCACAGGCAGCAGAGTACTGGAACGAAAGGCGGCCAAATGAGGTGTTGGCTTTAGGGATGATCAGTGAGATACACCTGCTGGAGCGCGTGCTACGGATGGGTGTTGCCATCGTGACCAGTGAGCTGAGATAAGGCGGAGCTTTACCTAGCATGGACTTGTAGATGACCTGGAGCCAGTGGGTCTGGCGACGAATATGTAGCGAGGGCCAGCCGACTAGAGCATACAAGTCGCAGTGGTGGGTGGTATAAGGTGCTTTAGTGACGAAACGGATGGCACTGTGATAGACTGCATCCAGTTTGCTGAGTAGAGTGTTGGAAGCCATTTTGTAGATGACATCGCCGAAGTCGAGGATCGGTAGGATAGTCAGTTTTACTAGGGTAAGCTTGGCGGCGTGAGTGAAGGAGGCTTTGTTGCGGAATAGAAAGCCGACTCTTGATTTGATTTTCGATTGGAGATGTTTGATATGAGTCTGGAAGGAGAGTTTGCAGTCTAGCCAGACACCTAGGTACTTATAGACGTCCACATATTCTAGGTCGGAACCATCCAGGGTGGTGATGCTAGTCGGGCATGCGGGTGCAGGCAGCGACCGGTTGAAAAGCATGCATTTGGTTTTACTAGCGTTTAAGAGCAGTTGGAGGCCACGGAAGGAGTGTTGTATGGCATTGAAGCTTGTTTGGAGGTTAGATAGCACAGTGTCCAAAGACGGGCCGAAGGTATATAGAATGGTGTCGTCTGCGTAGAGGTGGATCAGGGAATCGCCCGCAGCAAGAGCAACATCATTGATATACACAGAGAAAAGAGTCGGCCCGAGAATTGAACCCTGTGGCACCCCCATAGAGACTGCCAGAGGACCAGACAGCATGCCCTCCGATTTGACGCACTGAACTCTGTCTGCAAAGTAATTGGTGAACCAGGCAAGGCAGTCATCCGAAAAACCGAGGCTCCTGAGTCTGCCGATAAGAATATGGTGATTGACAGAGTCGAAAGCCTTGGCAAGGTCGATGAAGACAGCTGCACAGTACTGTCTTTTATCGATGGCGGTTATAATATCGTTGAGTACCTTGAGTGTGGCTGAGGTGCACCCATGACCGGCTCGGAAACCAGATTGCACAGCGGAGAAGGTGCGGTGGGATTCGAGATGGTCAGTGACCTGTTTGTTGACTTGGCTTTCGAAGACCCAACTTTTTGGAGTTGGAGCTACAGGATGCAAACTTCTGCCTGAAGAAGCTGGCCTTAGCTTTCCTGACTGACTGCGTGTATTGGTTCCGGACTTCCCTGAACAGTTGCATATCACGGGGACTATTCGATGCTATTGCAGTCCGCCACAGGATGTTTTTGTGCTGGTCGAGGGCAGTCAGGTCTGGGGTGAACCAAGGGCTGTATCTGTTCTTAGTTCTGCATTTTCTGAACGGAGCATGCTTATCTAAAATGGTGAGGAAGTTACTTTTAAAGAATGACCAGGCATCCTCAACTGATGGGATGAGGTCAATGTCCTTCCAGGATACCCGGGCCAGGTCGATTAGAAAGGCCTGCTCACAGAAGTGTTTTAGGGAGCGTTTGACAGTGATGAGGGGTGGTCGTTTGACTGCGGCTCCGTAGCGGATACAGGCAATGAGGCAGTGATCGCTGAGATCCTGGTTGAAGACAGCGGAGGTGTATTTGGAGGGCCAGTTGGTCAGGATGACGTCTATGAGGGTGCCCTTGTTTACAGAGTTAGGGTTGTACCTGGTGGGTTCCTTGATGATTTGTGTGAGATTGAGGGCATCTAGCTTAGATTGTAGGACTGGCGAGGTGTTAAGCATATCCCAGTTTAGGTCACCTAACAGAACAAACTCTGAAGCTAGATGGGGGGCGATCAATTCACAAATGGTGTCCAGGGCACAGCTGGGAGCTGAGGGGGGTCGGTAGCAGGCGGCAACCGTGAGAGACTTATTTCTGGAGAGAGTAATTTTCAAAATTAGTAGTTCGAACTGTTTGGGTATGGACCTGGAAAGTATGACATTACTTTGCAGGCTATCTCTGCAGTAAACTGCAACTCCGCCCCCTTTGGCAGTTCTATCTTGACGGAAGATGTTATAGTTGGGTATGGAAATCTCTGAATTTTTGGTGGCCTTCCTGAGCCAGGATTCAGACACAGCAAGGACATCAGGGTTAGCAGAGTGTGCTAAAGCAGTGAGTAAAACAAACTTAGGGAGGAGGCTTCTGATGTTGACATGCATGAAACCAAGGCTTTTTCGATCACAGAAGTCAACAAATGAGGGTGCCTGGGGACATGCAGGGCCTGGGTTTACTCCACATCACCCGCGGAACAGAGAAGGAGTAGTATGAGGGTGCGGCTAAAGGCTATCAAAACTGGTCGCCTAGAGCGTTGGGGACAGAGAATAAGAGGAGCAGGTTTCTGGGCATGGTAGAATATATTCAGGGCATGATGCGCAGACAGGGGTATGGTGGGGTGCGGGTACAGCGGAGGTAAGCCCAGGCACTGGGTGATGATGAGGGAGGTTGTATCTCTGGACATGCTGGTAGTAATGGGTGAGGTCACCGCATGTGTGGGAGGTGGGACAAAGGAGTTATCAGGGGCGTGAAGAGTGGAACTAGGGGCTCCATTGTGAACTAAAACAATGATAACTAACCTGAACAACAGTATACAAGGCATATTGACATTTGAGAGAGACATACAGCGAGGCATACAGTAATCACAGGTGTTGAATTGGGAAAGCTAGCTAAAACAGTAGGTGAGACAACAGCTAATCAGCTAGCACAACAACAGCAGGTAAAATGGCGTAGACTAGGCAACGGGGCCAACAGATAGAACAAACCAGCAGAATGGAGTACCGTGATTAATGGACAGTCCAGCGTGCATCAGCTATGTAGCCAAGAGATCAGTGTCCAGGGGGCAGCGGTGGATGGGGCAGGGAAGCTGGCCTGGCGAGTGTTATCCAGGTAAAAAAAAAAACTAACAATGACTAAATAGCTTGTAGCTAGTTAGCTGGTTAGCTTCTGGAGGTTCTTGAGTGTGTTCTAAAAATAAATAAATAAATAATAGCGATTCCGTATCACATTGGGTGAGGCAGGTTTCCGGAAGGTATAAACAAATTAAAAGTCAAAAGAGATAGAAAGTAAATATGGGTCCGGTGAGCGTTTGAGACGCGGCGATTCAGGCGGTTAGCAGGCCTGTGCTAACAAGCTAACAGTTTGTAGGCCCGGGCTAGACAAGGTAGCAGTTAGCGGGCCGGAGCTGGACAAGCTAGCAGTTAGCAGGCCGAATTAGCAAGCAGGGAGATAGCGAGGGCTAGAGAGTTAGCCTTTGGGGGACGTCGCGATGGGGTGAGTCTGTTTATTCCTCTTCATGCGATGACATCGGTAGACCGGTCGTGGGCCCGGGTATTGTAGCTCAGGAGTATGCTACGGTGGTAGCGCAGGTGCTACGGCCGGGCTAGCTTCAAGCCGAGGTTGCGGTTTAGCTAGATAGCTAGTTGCTGAAAAATCCAGCTGAAAGATGTTCCGTTTGCGGTGGGAATCCGGGGATGAAAAATAAATAGGTCCGTTGTGCTCTGGTTAAAGTCGCGTTGTACGAACAGGCGAGAGCTTTCCGAACTACAGGTTAGCTGATGACCGGTTAGCTGGAGACCGCTAGCATACCCGCTGGTTAGCTGGCTAGCTTCAGTTGAGGGGTCCCGAAGTAAATATAAATACTTTAGGAAAAATAGCTACATTGGGTGAGTCGGGTTGCAGGAGAGTATTTGGAAGCTTAGGGTTTAGCAAAATGTTTTCAAAGAGATATGTGGAGAAAATATGTAAAAAACGAAAAATAAACGATATATACAGGGACACGACAGGACAGGACGACCTACTGCTACGCCATCTTAGTTGTCCTGTTGAAAGGTGAACCTTCACACCAGTCTGAGGTCCTGAGTGCTCTGGAGCAGGTTTTCATCAAGGATCTCTCTGTACTTTCCTCCGTTCATCTTTCCCTCAGTCCTGACTAGTCTTCCAGTTCCTGCAGCTGGCATAACATCCCCACAGCATGATGCTGCCTCCACCATAGGTATGGTGCCAGGTTTCCTCCAGACGTGACACTTGGCATTCAGGTCAAAGAGTTAAATCTTGGTTTCATCAGACCAGAGAATCTTGGTGCCTTTTGGAAAACTCCAAGCGGGCTGTCATGTCATGAGGGGTGGCTTCCATCTGGCCACTGTATCACAATTCCAGTGGGTCAGAAGATTACATACACTAAGTTGACTGATCCTTTAAACAGCTTGGAAAAATCCAGAAAATTATGTCATGGCTTTAGAAGATTCTGATAAGTGATGTCAATGAACCTGAGTCAATTGGAGGTGTATCTATGGATGTATTTCAAGGCCTACCATCAAACTCAGTGCCTCTTTGCTTGACATTATGGGAAAATCAAAAGAAATCAGCCAAGACTTCAGAAAAAACATTGTAGACCTCCACAAGTCTGGTTCATCCTTGGGAGCAATTTCCAAACGCCTGATGGTGCCACATTCATCTGTACAAACAATAGTACGCAAGGATAAACACCATGGGACCGTGCAGCCGTCATACCACTCAGGAAGGAGACGCGTTCTGTCTCCTAGAGATGAACAGACTTTGGTGAGAAAAGTGCAAATCAATCCCAGAAGAACAGCAAAGGACCTTGTGAAGATGCTGGAGGAAACAGGTACAAAAGTATCTATATCCACAGTAAAAGTCAAAATATCGACATAACCTGAAAGGCCGCTCAGCAAGGAAGAAGCCACTGCTCTAAAACCACCATAAAAAAGCCAGACTACGGTTTGCAACTGCACATGGGGACAAAGATCGTACTTGAAATGTCCTCTGGTCTGATGAAACAAAAATAGAACTGTTTGGCCATAATAACCATCGTTACGTTTGGATGCAAAAGGGGGAGGCTTGCAAGCCAAAGAAAACCATCCCAACCGTGAAGCACGGGTTGGCAGCATCATGTTGTGGGGGTGCTTTGCTGCAGGAGGGATTGGTGCACTTCACAAAATAGATGGCATCATGAGGAAAATTATGTGGATATATTGAAGCAACATCTCAAGACATCGGTCAGGAAGTCAAAGAATGGTCGCAAATGGGTCTTCCAAATGGATAATGACCCCAAGCATACTTCCAAAGTTGTGGCAAAATGGCTTAAGGGTATTGGAGTGGCCATCACAAAAGCCCTGACCTCAAGCCCATAGAAAATTTGTGGGCACAACTGAAAAAGAGTGTGCAAGCAAGGAGGCCTACCAACCTGACTCAGTTACACCAGCTCTGTCAGGAGGAATGGGCCAAAATTCACACTACTAATTGTGGGAAGCTTGTGGAAGGCTACCCTAAACATTTGACCCAAGTTAAACAATTTAAAGGCAATGCTACCAAATACTAATTGAGTATGTAAACTTCTGATCCACTGGGAATGTGATGAAAGAAATAAAAGCTAAAATAAATTGCTCACTACTATTATTCTGACATTTCACATTCTTAAAATAAAGTGGTGTTCCTAACTGACCTAAGACAGGACATTTTTACTAGGAATAAATGTCAGGAATTGTGAAAAACTGAGTTTAAATGTATTTGGCCAAGGTGTATGTAAACTTCCGACTTCAACTGTACATATGAGATGAGTAACGTTGGATATGTAAACATTATTAAAGTGCTGTTATTTAAAGTGACTAGTGATATCTTTATTATTTTTTTTAAGTGGCCAGAGATTTCAGTCTGTATGTTGGCAGCAGCTTCTCTATGTTAGTTATGGCTGTCTGATGGCCGAGAGATAGAAACTGTTTTTCAGTCTGTCGGTCCCATCTTTGATACACCTGTACTGACCTCGCCTTCTGGATGATAGCAGGGGGGAACAGGCAGTGGCTCGAGTGGTTGTTGTCCTTAATGATCTTGTTGGCCTTCCTGTGACATCAGGTGCTGTAGGTGTCATGGAGGGCAGGTAGTTTGCCCCCGGTGATGCATTGTGCAGACCGCACTACCCTCTGGAGAGCCTTGCGGTTGAGGGAGGTGCAATTGCCGAACCAGGCTGTGATACAGCCCGACAGGATGCTCACGATTGTGCATCTGTAAAAGTTTGTGAGGGTTTTAGATGACAAGCCAAATTTCTTCAGCCTCCTGAGGTTGAAGAGCCGCTGTTGCGCCTTCTTCACCATGCTGTCTGTGTGGGTGGACCATTTCAGTTTGTCCGTGCTGTGTACGCCGAGGAACATAAAACTTCCCACCTTCTCCACTACTGTCCCTTCAATTTGGATGGGGGGGGGTGCTCCCTCATCTCATTTGTTTTGTTGACGTTGAGTGAGAGGTTATTTTCCTGACACCACACGGAGGGCCCTCACCTCCTCCCTGTAGGCTGTCTCGTCATTGTTGTTAATCAAGCCTACCTCTGTAGCGTCGTCTGCAAACTTGATGATTGAATTGGAAGCGTGCATGGCCACGCAGTTATGGGTGAACAGGGAGTACAGGAGAGGGCTGAGAACGCACCCTTGTGAGGCCCCAGTGTTGAGGATCAGCGGGGTGGAGATGTTGTTACCTACCCTCACTACCTGGGGGCGGCCCGTCAGAAAGTCCACTTGCACAGGGCGGGGTCGAGACCCAGGGTCTCGAGCTTAATGACGAGTTTAGATGGTACTATGGTGTTAAATGCTGAGCTGTAGTCAATTAACAGCATTCTTACATAGGTATTCCTCTTGTCCAGTTGGGATAGGGCAGTGTGCAGTGTGATTGCATTGTCAGTGGACCTATTGGGGCAGTAAGCAAATTGGAGTGGGTCTAGGGTATCAGGTAGGGTGGAAGTGATATGGTCCTTGACTAGTCTCTCAAAGCACTTCATGATGACAGAAGTGAGTGCAATGAGGAAATAGTCATTTAGTTCAGTTACCTTGGCTTTCTTGGGAACAGGAACAATGGTGGCCATCTTGAAGCATGTGGCGACAACAGACTGGGATAGGGAGAGATTGAATATGTCCGTAAATACACAGGCCAGCTGGTCTGCGCATGCTCTGAGGACGCGTGTAGGGATGCCGTCTGGGCCGGCAGGCTTGCGAGGGTTAACAAGTTTAAATGTTTTACTCACGTTGGCCACGGAGAAGGAGAGCCCACAGGCTTTGGTAGCGGGTCGTGTCAGTGGAACTGTATTGTCCTCAAAGCGAGCAAAGAAGTTGTTTAATTTGTCTGGAAGCAAGACGTCTGTGTCCGCAAAGGAGCTGGTTTTCTTTTTGTAATCCGTGATTGACTGTACTTTGCCACATACGTCTCGTGTTTGAGTCGTTGAATTACGACTCTGTCTCTATACTGACGCTTTGCTTGTTTGATTGCCTTGAGGAGGGAATAGCTGTACTGTTTGTATTCGGTCGTGTTTCCGGTTGCCTTGCCATGATTAAAAGCGGTGGTTCACACTTTCAGTTTTGCACAAATGCTGCCATCAATACACGGTTTCTGGTTAGGGAAGGTTTTAATGGTCACAGAGGGAATGACATCTCCGATTCACTTGCTAATAAACTCACTCACCGAGCCAGCGTATAGGTCAATGTTATTGTCTGAGGCTATCCGGAACATATCCCAATTGATTGTAAGGAATTCTAGGTCGGGTGAACAAAAAAAAATTGGGTTCCTGTATGTTTTTGTGATTTCACCATGAGTCGTTAATCATAAGGCATACACCCCCACCCTTCTTCTTACCAGGGAAATATTTGTTTCTGTCGACTTGATACATATAAAAACAGGTGGCTGTACCGACTCTGACAACATATCCCGAGTGAGCCATGTTTCCATGAAACGGAGAATGTTAGAATCTCTGATGTCTCTCTGGAAGGCAACTCATGCCCTAATTTCGTCCACCTTGTTATCTAGAGATTGGACATTGGCGAGTAATATGCTCTGAAGCGGTGGATGGTGTCCTCGCCTTCTAAGTCTGACCAGTAGGCCGTTCCGTCTGCCTCTCCTACTGCGACCACGTTTTGGGTCGGCCTCTGGGATGAGATCGCATGTCCAGGGTGAAGGTCTGAACAAAGGATCCGCTTCGGGAAAGACGTATTCCCGGTCGTAATTATGGTAAATTGACATCGCAGAAAACGTTTTACCTCTGTTATATACCCTTTGTTTGCAATGACAAAGTATTGAGATAAACTATTTTCCACCATAATTTGCAAATAAATACAATGTGATTTTACAATGTGATTTTCTGGATTTTTTTCTCTCATTTTGTCTGTCATAGTTGAAGTGTACCTATGATGAAAATTACAGGCCTCTCTCATATTTTTAAGTGGGAGAACTTGTACAATTGGTGGCTGACTAAATACTTTTTTGCCCCACTGTAGCTAGGTGTGTGCTTTCCAAATCATGTCCAATCAATTGAATTTACCACAGATGTACTCCAATCAAGTTGTAGAAACATCTCAAGGATGATCAAAGGAAATAGGACTCACCTGAGCTAAATTTTGAGGTTCATAGCAAAGGGTCTGAATACTTATGTAAATGAGGTATCTCTTTTTAATTTTTTTTTTAACAAAATGTGAACAATGTCAAGGGGTCTTAATACTTTCCGAATGCACTGTACATTGTACTGACTACCTTTCCAAGCTCCAGTTGACAGTGGGGTCGTCCATCTTGTTGACGAGGACGATGAGGTGTTTGACTCCAGCCGTCTTGGCCAGCATGGCGTGCTCCCGCGTCTGACCTCCCTTCTCAAAGCCTGTCTCAAACTCTCCTTTTCTGGCCGAGATCACCTGACCACAACATAGGGTTACGTTAGACTAGCATAGGGTGCAGAAGATAATGATAAACACTAGGGTTGGGGCGGCAGCGTAGCCTAGTGGTTAGAGCATTGGGCAAGTAACCGGAAGGTTGTGAGTTCAAACCCCCGAGCTGACAAGGTACAAATCTGTCGTTCTGCCCCTGAACAGGCAGTTAACCCACTGTTCCCAGGCAGTCATTGAAAATAAGAATGTGTTCTTAACTGACTTGCCTGGTTAAATAAAGGTAAAATTAAAATAGGGTACACCTTACAGGTACTGTACATTATCTACTGTGTAGACTTTTCAGAACTAGAATGCATGTTAGAAAATACTCTCATTATGTCAGTCCTCTTCTTATCACACAAAATCCATTTCTAAACAAATGCAGTCTCAGTCAACTTGTCTACTGGCAACGATACAACTAACCAACTAACAGGGACACAGGGGCCTGTTTTGCCTCGACGCAGCAGATATGAAAAGTGGCCAGTGAAATGCCTTCCACTAAGCATTGTTTGGGAAATCTCACCAGCACTGCCAGGTCAGCCTGTGACGCCCCACCGATCATGTTGGGGACAAAGCTTTTGTGGCCGGGGGCGTCCAGGATAGTAAAGTGCTTTTTCTCTGTCTCAAAGTAGGCTCTCCCCACCTCCACCGTCTTCCCCTTGTCTCTCTCCTCCTGGTTGGTGTCCAGAGCCCAGGACAGGTACCTGGCGAGCAAGATATGGATACAAGATGAAAAAGTCATAAATGTTTTTCAGTCATTTTTATTATTTCCAAGCATATACATAACTGAATCTAGTCACACCAGAAGGTAAACTCACCATGTTTCCCTGTTCTTTTCTTTGGCTTCTCTTTCATATTTCTCCAGGGTTCTTTTCTCCACCATTCCTGTCAAATACCTCCAATAAGAAAGATAAACAGAGATTGCCTGATCTGATGAATATAGGAGAGAACATTTTAATTCTAGATAGCCATGGCATTAGTAGCAATATCAAACCGTAGAAGAAAATGTTAAGCCATCTTCAGTAACCTGAAACTAGGAATAGTTATTGCTAAATGTTATTACTCACATGATCTGACCTCCAATAGTTGATTTACCAGCATCTGAAAAAAAGAAAACTGGTCTTCAATCCAAATGAATACAGACAATTTCTAACAGCACTTGCTGTTAGAAATTGCACTTGCACACCATGAATTAAAAAAATGATGTAGGAAAGAAGACCATGAGGTAAGAGTATACAGTAGGAACGCACCCACATGCCCGATGAACACCACATTGACATGCTCCTTCTTCGGGGCGTCTGGTGGGAGGGGGATTACTTTGAGCATGGGCAGCTCCTCCTCCTCTTCCTCTTCCATCATCTCCTCCTCCTCCTTTCCCTGCACCACCTCACTGGAACCCCCCTCTCCTCCCAGGGCTCCCCCTCCTCCTGGTTCTCCTTCCCCGGGCTCCTCTTTCTGCTCCCACGTCTCCACCATCATGTCTGCTTCTGTCCCTCCTCCATTCTCCACTGGAGCTAAAGGACAAAAGCAGCACTTGTTTACCACTGATGTAGACCATGAAACAATGCTCTTTTGTTGAAGGTAGTCCGCACATCCAGCAGATTTCACAGGTGCATGATGGGTATATGAGATAGCTTGTGAACAGAGAGGAGAGTACCGGCACACTGTTCATCTAAACTGTGTGCGGAACTGCACGGTGACTGCAGGTTCTCTTCAAACAATGCTCTTTGATCTCTGACCTCATACACTATAACACGGAAATTGGCTTATTACACATTTATTACAGAGTTGTGGTCACCTACAGTGCCTTCAGAAAGGATTCATACCCCTTGACTTATTCCACACTGTGTTGTGTTACAGCCTGAATTCAAAATTAAGGTAATAAAACCTTCCCACCCATCTACACAAAATACCCCACAATGACAAAGTGAAAACGTTTTTAGAAAATCTAGCAATCTCATTTACATAAGTATTCACACCCTTGAGTCAATACATGTTAGAATAAACTTTTGCAGCGATTACAGCTGTCCATTGCTAGAGAGCCATTTTCCAGTCTTGCCATAGATTTTCAAGCCGATTTATGTCAAAACTGTAACCAGACCAATCAAGAACATTCGTCTTCGTAAGCAACTCCAATGTACACGGCTCAAAAAAATATAGGGAACACTAAAATAACATCCTAGATCTGAATGAATTAAATATTCTTATGAAATACTTTTTTTCTTTACATAGTTGAATGTGCTGACAACAAAATCACACAAAAATGATCAATGGAAATGAAATGTATCAACCCATGGAGGTCTTGATTTGGAGTCACACTCAAAATTAAAGTGGAAAACCACACTACAGGCTGATCCAAATTTGATGTAATGTCCTTAAACAAGTCTAAATGAGGCTCAGTAGTGTGTGTGGCCTCCACGTGCCTGTATGACCTCCCTACAACGCCTGGGCATGCTCCTGATGAGGTGGTGGATGGTCTCCTGAGGGATCTCCTCCCAGACCTGGACTAAAGCATCCGCCAACTCCTGGACAGTCTGTGGTGCAACGTGGCGTTGGTGGATGGAGCGAGACATGACATCCCAGAGGTGCTCAATTGGATTCAGGTCTGGGGAACGGGCGGGCCAGTCCATAGCATCAATGCCTTCCTCTTGCAGGAACTGCTGACACACTCCAGCTACACGAGGTCTAGCATTGTCTTGCATTAGGAGGAACCCAGGGCCAACTGCACCAGCATATGGTCTCACAAGGGGTCTGAGGATCTCATCTCGGTACCTAATGGCAGTCAGGCTACCTCTGGCGAGCACATGGAGGGCTGTGCGGCCCCCCAAAGAAATGCCACCCCACACCATGACTGACCCATCGCCAAACCGGTCATGCTGGAGGATGTTGCAGGCAGCAGAACGTTCTCCACGGAGTCTCCAGACTCTGTCACATGTGCTCAGTGTGAACCTGCTTTCATCTGTGAAGAGCACAGGGTGCCAGTGGCGAATTTGCCAATCTTGGTGTTCTCTGGCAAATGCCAAACGTCCTGCACGGTGGTGGGCTGTAAGCACAACCCCCACCTGTGGACGTCGTGCCCTCATACCACCCTCATGGAGTCTGTTTCTGACCGTTTGAGCAGACATATGCACATTTGTGGCCTGCTGGAGGTCATTTTGTAGGGCTCTGGCAGTGCTCGTCCTGCTCCTCCTTTCACAAAGGCGGAGGTAGCAGTCCTGCTGTTGGGTTGTTGCCCTACTACGGCCTCCTCCACGTCTCCTGCTGTACTGGCCTGTCTCCTGGTAGCGCCTCCATGCTCTGGACACTACGCTGACAGACACAGCAAACCTTCTTGCCACAGCTCGCATGTGCCATCCTGGATGAGCTGCACTACCTGAGCAACTTTCGTGGGTTGTAGACTCCATCTCATGCTACCACTAGAGTGAAAGCACCGCCAGCATTCAAAAGTGACCAAAACATCAGCCAGGAAGCATAGGAACTGAGAAGTGGTCTGTGGTTATCACCTGCAGAACCACTCCTTTATTAGGGGTGTCTTGCTAATTGCCTATAATTTCCACCTGTTGTCTATTCCATTTGCACAACAGCATGTGACATTTGTCAATCAGTGTTGCTTCCTAAGTGGACAGTTTGATTTCACAGAAGTGTGATTGACTTGGAGTTACATTGTGTTGTTTAAGTGTTCCCTTTATTTTTTTGAGCGGTGTATATTTGGCCTATTGTTCTGCTGAAATGTGAATATGTCTCCCAGTGTCTGTTGGAAAGCAGACTTAACCATCCTCTTGGATTTTACCTGCACTTAGCTCTATTCCATTTATTTTTATCCTAAAAAACTTGCCAATGACAAGCATACCCATTACATGATGGAGTCACCACCATACTTGAAAATATGAAGAGTGATATGTTGTGTTGTCTCAAACATAACGCTTTATATTCAGGACATAAAGTTCATTTCTTTGCCACATTTTTTGCAGTTTTACTTTAGTGCCTTATTGCAAACAGGATGCATGTTTTGGGATATTTTTATTCTGTACAGGCTTCCTTCCTTTCACTCTCATATTTAGGATAGTATTGTGGAGTAATTACAATGTTGTTGAACCATCCTCAGTTTTCTCCTATCACAACCATTAAACTCTAACTCTGTCACCATCGGCCTCATTGTCACGCCCTGGTCTTAGTATTTTGTGTTTATATATTTATTTGGTCAGGCCAGGGTGTGACATGGGGTTATTTTTGTGTTGTGTTGTGGTATTTGGGGTTTTAGTAGGTATTGGGATTGTGGCTGAGTAGGGGTGTCTAGCATAGTCTATGGCTGCCTGAGGTTCTCAATCAGAGTCAGGTGATTCTCGTTGTCTCTGATTGGGAACCATATTTAGGTAGCCTGGGTTTCACTGTGTGTTTGTGGGTGATTGTTCCTGTCTCAGTGTTTTGTATTTCACCAGATAGGTTTTCACGTTCCGTTTGTTCTTTTGTATTGATCGTGTTTTATTCTACATTAAACATGTATCGAACTAACCACGCTGCATTTTGGTCCGACTCTCCTTCAATGGAAGAAAGCCGTAACACTCATGGTAAAATCCCTGAGAGGTTTCATTCCTCTCTGGCAACTGAGTTCGGAAGGACGCCTGTAACTTTGAAGTGACTGGATGTATTCATACACCATCCAAAGTGTAATTAATAACTTCAACACGCTCAAAGGGATATTCAATGTCGGCTTCTTTTCAACATGTACCAATAGGTGCCCTTTTTTGCAATGTATTGGAAAACCTCCCTGGTCTTTGTGGTTGAATCAGTGTTAGAAATTCACTGCTCAACTGAGGGACCTTACAAATAATTGTATGTATGTATGTATGTAGTACAGAGATGACGTAGTCATTCAAAAATCATGTTAAACACTATTATTGCGCCTCCCGGGTGGCGCAGTGGTTAAGGGCGCTGTACTGCAGCGCCAGCTGTGCCACCAGAGACTCTGGGTTCGGGCCCAGGCTCTGTCGTAACCGGCCGCGACTGGGAGGTCCGTGGGGCGACGCACAATTGGCCTAGCGTCGTCCGGGTTAGGGAGGGGTTGGCCGGTAGGGATGTCCTTGTCTTATCGCGCACCAGCGACTCCTGTGGCGGGCCAGGCACAGTGCACGCTAACCAAGGTTGCCAGGTGCACAGTGTTTCCTCCGACACATTGGTGCGGCTGGCTTCCGGGTTGGATGCGCACTGTGTTAAGAAGCAGTGCGGCTTGGTTGGGTTGTGTATCTGAGGAGGCATGACTTTCAACCTTCGTCTCTCCCGAGCCCGTACGGGAGTTGTAGCGATGAGACAAGATAGTAGCTACTAAAACAATTGGATACCACGAAATTGGGGAGAAAACGGGGTAAACTTTTATTTAAAAAACACTTATTGCACAGAGTGAATCCATGCAACTTATGTGACTTGTTAAGCACATTTTTACTCCAGAACTTATTTTAGTCTTGCAATAACAAAAGGGTTGAATACTTATTGTCACCCTGACCTTAGAGATCCTTGTTATTCTCTATGTTTGGTTAGGTCAGGGTGTGATTTGGGTGGGCATTCTATGTTCTCTATTTCTTTGTTTTTGGCAGAGTGTGGTTTCCAATCAGAGGCAGCTGTCTATTGTTGTCTCTGATTGGGGATCAAACTTAGGTAGCCCTTTCCCCCAATTTCAGTTCTGGGATCTTATTTTCTGTTTAGTGTCTGTGCCTGACAGAACTGTTTGCTTCCATTTTTTGGTGTTATTTTGTTTTTTGGTGTCATCAATAAAAAGACTATGTACGCCTACCACGCTGCGCCTTGATCTCCTTCTCCCAACGAGAGCCGTAACACTTATTGACTCAAGAAATTTCAGCTTTTCATTTTTAATGACTTTGTAAACATTTTAAAAATATATATATATATTTTGACATTATAGGGTATCAACAGTCACTCAGAACTCACTTCCCCTCGTGTCCTCTCTCTCTCTGGCAGGCTACAGTTTCAGCCAGGTGTCACACTAACAGATAAATCAGGCGTATGTAACCTGAGTAGACGTGCACAGCGGCAGTGTTCTCTGGCCAAATGTAAAACATATATAGGGCTGGTCAACACAGTACCTCTACAGCAACATTCCCTGAAAATACAACAACTGGACTGCTCGATTTGGTTATACCAGTCTAACAAACGTCATATCCTCTGTTTCCACGTGTTCCAGTGTACTAGTATATTTTAGGCATAGGCCTGTGATGTTGCATCATGCTATAGATGTGCATGTAGGGAGTGCGAGCCTGCCAACCCTCCCAGTTGGCCCTTGTCATGTCTCCCAGAACTGGCCTTGAGGCATAGGCTACCTCGCAGTGAGCAGTAGGCCTTAAGAGAGATGTTTCAATGTCTGAATGGTAGACAATACTGACTGACGGACATTTGTAATCTCTTCTGGAATGAGTTGGGTGGGAGTTGGCAAGGCAACCTTCTGCAGGTAAAAAATAAAGATTGAAACCTAAAGGTTTTTAAAAAAACACCTGTGATTACACATCTTCAACAAACAATCTGATACCGTCTGACTGTCCAAAAAAATAACATTGTGTAAAGTACAACACACCTGAGTGGCAAAGGGAAGTAAAAGATGGAAGAATAGTTAGCTCCATAATAATATAGTAATAAACACAAAACACATACCAACTGTTTCTGACAGCTCCATGCTGGCAACTGTCTCAGCACCTGTGAAGATACAAGTTGTTGCGTTTATCATTGGCATTAAATGGACATTGGAGGTTTTGGAATAGGAATCCAGTAACGTTATGGGTGATGGCTTAACAATAATAATAGCATCATAAGCAGTAGGCCTAGCTATAAATGTTGCACCATCATGTCAAAACAGTCACATTAGGGTTGAGCAATATCATACACAGGTCTAGTGAGCTTGCTTAGCTAACGTTACAACCCCAAGATAGCTAACGTTATCTAGCTAGGTACTGTAGCTAACCCGGCTAACCCCAGGCAATAAGAGCAGCTGTCAAAATCCCGTTATTGCAACACTCCACAACATCACACACTAACCTACCGTGACCGTCGGATACTGGGATTTCCGTGAGGCTGCTTTGAAAAAAGGTCGGTACAAACACCGCCGCGTTGACATTCGGAACAAACGGCTTGGCATTGACGTTGAGAGCGGCGAGAGCGGACTGGAGTCCCGCGGCGTCTCGGGCCTCGGCATCCTCCTCCTGCTCCCACGAATCCGGGGCTGTGTCTCGCGGGTCCATGGCAGAGTTAGCTAAGCTAGCTAGCTGGCTTGACTGTGAATAACGCACCTGGCTTGATGTCCGTTCTGTTATCTTCCTAATTATGTTAAAATAATTCGCGATGCTTCACTGTGTCTTGTTTTGGGAGGCATATGGTGAGCCGGTGTCTCACGGAGACGAGACCGACAAGAGAGAGAGAGACGTAAACCACAGTTTCACAACGAACCGCTAGGAGGGCTCCTCGAGGGGGTAACCCTGGAACTACAGAACAATGCATTCTGGAAGGTGGGGTTGAACGTAAAGCTGTCTATCGCCACTCTGTAAACCGGTAAATATGAACATTAAAAAGAGTATACTAATCAGAGTATACACATCCTTAATTTTACTAAACTCAACAAAAAAAAAACTAACATTAAATAGTACAGATAAACAGTATAAGTATTCACATCAGTTATGATTTGAAAAAAGCTGCCCAATGGTGAATCCTTGAGGGTCTTTCACTCTTTGGCGTCAGCAATTCCCCCCGGAGTGAAAGTGGCCTCGTTCTCAGGCATATCAGGACTGCAGGATACCATAGAAAATAATGAATCAACGAGGAGGAAGATCTTTCTCTATAGGTGAGAAAATCATATTTGACAACTTATTACTAAGGAATAATGAGAACAACATATATATTGAGTAAGTGAACCTTAAGACAAATTACATGTCAAATATCTTGGCGATTCTCAACTCTCCACGTCCTTTCCTCAAGCTGATTCGTGTGGTGGACACATGCGCCAGGATGTGCCCTCCAATCGGCTTTTTGGGATCAGCTTGGAACCTGACAGAGACAAGAGAAACACTCAGATCAGAATTACAGGCCAAAATCTGTCAGGCCAAAAATTTTGGCAAGTGAGTGAGTTTCCTTCCAATTCCAAACCGAACCCTAGTCCCTACATCAGGCTAGTCACTTACGACATCCCAGCTCCAGGGTCTGCAGTCATCTGATTGGTGACAAACACCGCAACGTTGTACTCTAGGGAGAGGAGAAAGGAAGACATGAATATCAATATCAAAAATATATCCCATCTCCATCAATCCAAGGTTTATGCAAAATTCAAGAGTTATTCTGCTGCGATGTACATCTATTATTTCCATAGTTCCCATATAAATCTGCAAGAGCTGTGGCCAAACCTTCAGAGATCTTCTGCAGACGAGAGAGCATCTGGGCCAGCTTCTGTTGTCTCTCTGCCAGCTCCCCTCGGCCAGAGAAATCTACCCGGAACAGAGCCATGATGGAGTCTATGATCTGAGGGCAGGAATGGGAAAGACAGAGACACAAGATATTACAAATGCTTATTACACATAATAATGCATTATATCTGTCGACATTAACTAAAGTGTTACCGAAAGATAAGTACAGTGATAGAAGTTGACACTAAGAAAAAAATATTAACATAAAACAATATGACAGGTGATGTTGTTTATATTTTATTTTCATTTAATACCAGAAATTTGAAGATGCCTCCCTCCTCGTGGAATTTGGCCGCCACAAAATCCAACAGCTCCATCTGGTGTTCACCTGAAGTTGAAACCTAATTAGGGACATAGTAGTGCAGTAGAGTAAGTCCAAGATGCATGGTCCAAACCATACAAAAGCCTTATCCTCTGATGTCATAAGTACCCATTAGAAAACACAGAAATTATCCTAAAATGTATACAGTAAAAAATGTACAAACAGACTCAAAATGTATACTTAACATTTCTATCTAACATTGTGAAACAGCTTTTCTCAGACAATATGTTCTCAGGTTTAGGCAGTAATTGTAACGGTTGTCGTCTGGAGATAGAGAGGACCAAAGCGCAGCGTGGTTAGTGTTCATCTTTTTAATGGAAAACTGAACACTTAAAAAAAAACACAAAACAACAACCGAAACAGTTCTATCTGGTGCAGACACACAAAGACTGAAAATAACCACCCACAAACCCCAACAGAAAACAGGCTACCTAAATATGGTTCCCAATCAGAGACTATGACTAACACATGCCTCTGATTGAGAACCATATCAGGCCAAACAAGAAACCCCACATAGAAACAGAAAACATAGACTGCCCACCCAACTCACACCCTGACCACACTAAAACAAAGAAAATACAAAAGAACTATGACAGTAATGATAGAGAGGTACTGTTTAATGAGTAAGTTAGATGTCTTACTGGTGTAAGCTTGGGCATATAACACATTGTCCAACACAGCATCATGGTCCACGTTGAACCTGTCTGCTATGTCCTTCAGCCTGTCTGGATGACTAGAGGGTCACATCAGGTTAAGGAAAACATAGGATTTCATAAGAGACTATTGGCTGAGTCATGTGAATAAAAAAAAAACACTGGGATACTTATGACCCTGTATCCTCAGAAATACTTGCAACGGTAAGGGTGATTTTAAACGGATGCAAATTTGACTTTATAGATTAGAGCTCAGGTAAATTAGGATACAAAGTGTTCTCTGTGTCGATGAAGATTACTTTTCCTCCTGTGTAGCCATCCTCTCCAGGAAGCTGGGCTGTGACTGGAGAACAACAGAGACATGGACTAAATGACAAGAACCAATGTAATAATATCTGAATATTTCTAAAAACCTGACTTCCAAGACAGTACAACCTAACTGGGACAACCGAAAATACCCCTCAGCCATTCACTTACCACAGTGTGTGAGAGCTGGGTCTTGCTTGTCCAAAACTCTGAGGGACTAAACATTTACTACGAAAGTATGAGAAAAAGAAAACATGTTTTATATCTGACTCTGTTCAGGTTAATGTTAGCCATTGGGCCTTAACTTCTTGTCTTATACATCATGAGCATGAGATTTATCAAATCTTTGACTGGGGGACCCACAGAGCTCAACTCCAAATGGATCAGTGATTACCATGCTCTCCATACCTCCCCCAAGTAGTTTACTGAAGACAGACGGATCAGAAGAGAAAAATTGGAGTACTGAAAATGTATTACTATAAAAAGTTATGAACATATGAGCATGTGGCGAATCTCAACTCAAACTCTATGCTTCCAGTGTTGACGCGGAACAATTGTTTCCTCTTCGCACTGTATTCAAATTCTGTCAGGAAACCTTTGGTCTAAAATAAAAATGTATTCAACAAACTAGGTGACCAGCTGCAACAGGATTTGGAGTTTGTCTTACGATTATACGTTGAATAAATGTTTGTTTTTTTACATTGTTGACAACAAAACTAATCATGAAAAATCAAAGTCCCCTATTCTGAAGTACTCAGGTGAGTCTCTCACCAGCATTTTCCCAGCAGCTTCTTTGATCTTGTCCACATTGGCCTCTGAAAGGCCCTTGATGTTACACAGGGCTCTGCGTGTGGTCATCTGGATCCCCTTCACTATGCAAATAACCAGACTTCAGCTTATTTAAATCTGCCATGTTCTGTATGGATGGAGGGTGGCAGGGATGGAGAGGAGAGGAGAGAGAGTGAAGGGGAGAGAGAGAGAGGGAGGGGTGGTAGTGGGAGAGAGTGAGGCAGAGAGAAAGAGGGGGGGGGGGTTGTTTACTTATTAGTTTTGAGGTGTAATCTTGAGTTGGTCTATCTACCAACTCATGACTAAGTATCTATAACATATTATACACCCTGTCAATGGTCAGCGCTGTCTAACCACTGTCCTCGACATTGTTTTCAGATATACTCACTGCTTCTGTAGGGTGTCTATGTTTTGGAAAAAGGACTCCTGGGGGTAAAGAACATGACCAAACAACCTCATGTCCATGTTGAGAAGAAACATATGATCTGACTGTGTATGTCTGACACACCACTTAGGCCAGATGGAAGTTACCATCACCAAAACATATATTAGCTATGTTGTTCGTTATCAATGATTATCAAAGAGTTGTAGCTAACTTCCTAGCTACAACAATCCATTCAACCAAGAAAAAACTAAAATTATGCTAGTAGTAGCAACGAGATGGCTAGTGGCTAACAAAATTGACAACCGTAGCCAGGCTGGCAAGCAAGCTAAAATCAAAGACTGTACAGTATGAAGATAGGCAAACACTGCTTATCCAATAAAGATAAATAGTAATGGTGTCTTTTTGTAAGCACTACCTCCGCCATGGTTGTTTGAACAAAGCCTACGGGGAAAATTAATTTTGTAGTCTTTGGAGGAAAAATGTTTTCCCGCACTCAATTCGCGAATATCGTTCCGCTAATACAGGACTAGTAAAGGCACGGTGCACTTAATTTGTGATTTTTTTTAAACTAAAAGTATTTGAATGTTTACCAGCATTTGCAACTTGAGTCTAATAATTATCTGTACAAAACAGTTAATCTGAAACAAAATGTATTAGTCACATGTGCCGAATACAACAGGTGTAGAATTTACAGTGAATTGTTTACTCACAAGCCCTTAACCAACAGTGCAGTTTTAACGAAATACCTACAAAAAGTAAGAGATAAGAATTACAAATAATTAGGTAATTGAGGTAATATGTACATGTCTGTAGAGTTATTAAGGTGACTATGCATAGACAATAAACAGAGAGTAGCAGCAGCGTAGAGGAGGGGGGGGGGGGGCAATGCAAATAGTCTGGGTAGCCATTTTATTACAAGTTCAGGAGTCTTAAGGCTTGGGGGTAGAAGCCTTTTGGACCTAGACTTGCCGCTCCGGTTCTGTTTGCCGTGCGGTAGCAGAGAGAATGACTAAGGTGGCTGGAGTCTTTGACAATTCTTAGAGCCTTCCTTTGACACAGCCTGGTATAGACGTACTGGATGGCAGGAAGCTTGGCCCCAGTGATGTACTGGGCCGTACGCACTACCCTCTGTAGTGCCTTGCGGTCGGAGGCCGAGCATTTGCCATACCAAGCAGTGATGGAACCATGCTCTCGATGGTGGAGCTGTAAAACCATTTGAGGATCTGAGGACCCATGCCAAATCTTTTCAGTCTCCTGAGAAAGTCCAGGATCCAGTTACAGAGGGAGGTGTTTAGTCCCAGGGTCCTTAGCCTAGTGATGAGCTTCGAGGGCACTGTGGTGTTGAACGATGAGCTGTAGTTAATGAATAGCATTCTGACATACAGTTGAAGTCGGAAGTTTACAAACACTTAGGTTGGAGTCATTAAAACTTGTTTTTCACCCAATCCACAAATTTCTTGTTAATAAACTATAGTTTTTGCAAGTTGGTTAGGACATATACTTTGTGCATGACAAAGTCATTTTTCCAACAATTGTTTACAGACAGATTATTTCAATTATAATTCACTGTATCACAATTCCAGTGGGTCAGAAGTTTACATACACTAAATTGACTGTGCCTTTAAACAGCTTGGAACATTCCAGAAAATGATGTCAAGGCTTTAGAAGATTCAGATAGGCTAATTGACATAATTCAATTGGAGGTGTACCTGTGGATGTATTTCAAGGCCTACCTTCAAACTCAGTGCCTCTGTGCTTGACATCATGGGAAAATCAAAAAGATGTCAGCCAATACCTCAGGAAAAAACCTGTAGACATCCATGAGTCTGGTTCATCCTTGGGAGAAATTTCCAAATGCCTGAAGGTGCCACGTTCATCTGTACAAACAATAATATACAAGTATAAACACCATAGGACCACGCAGCCGTCATACCACTCAGGAAGGAGGTGCGTTCTGTCTCCTAGAGATGAACGTACTTTGGTGCAAAAAGTGCAAATCAATCCCAGAACAACAGCAAAGGATCTTGTGAAGATGCTGGAGGAAACAGGTACAAAAGGATCTATTATCCACAGTCAAACGAGTCCTATTTTGACATAACCTGAAAGGCAGCTCAGCAAAGAAGAAGCCACTGCTCCAAAATCGCCATAAAAAAGCCAGACTAGGGTTTGCAGCTGCACATGGGGACAAAGATCATACTTTTTGGTTAAATGTCCTCTGGTCTGAAGAAACAAAAATAGAACTGTTTGGCCATAATGACCATCGTTATGTTTGGAGGAAAAAGGGGGAGGCTTGCAATCTGAAGAAATCCATCCCAACCGCGAAGCACGGGGTTGGCAGCATCATGTTGTGGGGATGCTTTGCTGCAGGAGGGACTGGTGCAGATCAAAAAATAGATGGCATCATGAGGAGGAAAATGATGTGGATATATTGAAGCAACATCTCAAGACATCAGTCAGGAAGTTAAAGCTTGGTCGCAAATGGGTCTTCCAAATGGACAATGACCCCAAGCATAATTCCAAAGTTGTGGCAAAATGGCTTAAGGACAACAAAGTCAAGGTATTGGAGTGACCATCACGAAGCCCTGACCTCAATCCTATAGAAAATTTGTGGGCAAAACTGAAAAAGCGTGTGCGAGCAAGGAGGCCTACAAACCTGACTCAGTTACACCAGCTCTGTCAGGAGGAATGGGCCAAAATTCATCCACCTTATTGTGGGAAGCTTGTGGAATATATGGCCCTTCGTACATCTGCTGATATATCAAAGTGCTGTACAGAAACCCAGCCTAAAACCTCAAACAGCAAGCAATGCAGGTGTAGAAGCACGGTGGCTAGGAAAAACTCCCTAGAAAGGCCAGAACCTAGGAAGAAATCTAGAGAGGAACCAGGCTATGAGGGGTGTCCAATCCTCTTCTGGCTGTGCCGGGTGGAGATTATAACATAACATGGCCAAGATGTTCAAAAATGACCAGCATGGTCAAATAATAATAATCACAGTAGTTGTCGAGGGTGCAGCAAGTCAGCACCTCAGGAGTAAATGTCAGTTGGCTTTTCATAGCCGATCATTAAGAGTATCTCTACCACTCCTGCTGTCTCTAGAGAGTTGAAAACAGCAGGTCTGGGACAGGTAGCACGTCCGGTGAACAGGTCAGGATTCCATAGCCGCAGGCAGAACAGTTGAAACTGGAGCAGCAGCACGGCCAGGTGGATTGGGGACAGCAAGGAGTCATCGTGCCAGGTAGTCCTGAGGCATGGTCCTAGGGCTCAAGTCCTCCGAGAGAAAGAGAGAATTAGAGAGAGCATACTTAAATTCACACAGGACACCGGATAAGACAGGAGAAGTACTCCAGATATAACAAACTGACCCTAGCCCCCCGACACATAAACTACTGCAGCATAAATACTGGAGGCTGAGACAGGAGGGGTCAGGAGACACTGTGGCCCTATCCAATGATACGCCCGGACAGGGCCAAACAGGAAGGATATAACCCCACCCACTTTGCCAAAGCACAGCCACTAGAGGGACATCTTCAACCACCAACTAACAAATATCTTCAACCACCAACTAACAGTTAACAATTTAAAGGCAATGCTACCAAATACTAATTGAGTGTATGTAAACTTCTGACCCAATGGGAATGTGATGAAAGAAATAAAAGCTGAAATAAATCATTCTCTCCACTATTATTCTGACATTTCACATTCTTAAAATAAAGTGGTGATACTAACTGACCTAAGACAGGGAATTTTCACTCGGATTAAATGTCAGGAATTGTGAAAAACAGAGTTTAAATGCATTTGGCTAAGGTGTATGTAAAACTTCCGACTTCAACTGTAGATGTTCCTTTTGTCCATGGGTGAAAGGGCAGTGTGGAGTGCAATAGAGATTGCATCATCTGTGGCTCTGTTGGGGCGATATGCGAATTGGAGTGGGTCTAGGATTTTTGGGATAATGGTGTTGATGTGAGCCATGACCAACCTTTCAATGGTGGTCTGCTTGAAACATGTTGGTATTACAGACTCAGCCAGGGAGAGGTTGAAAATGTCAGTGAAGACACTTGCCAGTTGGTCAGCTCATGCTCGGAGTACACGTCCTGGTAATCCGTCTGGCCCTGTGGCCTTGTGAATGTTGACCTGTTTAATTGACCTGTTTAAAGGTCTTACTCACATCGGCTGCGGAGAGCGTGATCACACAGTCGTCCGGAACAGCTGATGCTCTCATGCATGTTTCAGTGTTACTTGCCACGAAACGAGCATAGAAGTTATTTAGTTCGTCTGGTAGGCTCGTGTCACTGGGCAGCTCTCAGCTGTGCTTCCCTTTGTAGTCTGTAATAGTTTGCAAGCCCTGGCACATCCGACAAGCATCTGAGGCCGGGGTAGTACGATTAGAGCCTGTGTAGTATCTGATCATACTTGTGGAATATGAAAATACTTGTTTGATATACAGTATGTTTTCTAGTTTCTTTAAATACTTTGCAAATGCAACTTATTTCTATGTGTTATCTGAAATGGTCTATTCATTCCTTTTCAGTAGAAGCTCTTATCCAAAGCAATTTACAGTAGTGAGTGCATACATTTTCATACTGGTCCCCCATGGGAATGGAACCCACAACCCTAACATTGCAAATGCCATCCTCTACCAATTTAGCCACATCATCACAAACCACTTGATGTCTCAATATACTAATTTACTGTATTGTGCATTGTTATTCTTCATGGTGATGGAAAGTCTACAGGTACAAACCTAGATGACCACCAGCCTATGTATAATACAGTAATGTACATTTACATTAAGTAGTTTGTAAGGATGGTAAATTAATACTGCCCCCCCCAAAAAAAAAATCCATGTTATTTGATCAAGAACAATATGTAATTTGATGTGGATGTTTTGTGTCTTTGCCCATAACTTTGCACCTTTTGATGAAAATGTTTGAGGACAGACAGGGTTTTGTTCTTTCTGGATCCTATTTGGATGACAATCACAGCGACAGGGTCAGGGCAACAACTCTTACAATTCCAACTATTGAATCCTGCAAGATATTGTTCTTCATTATACAACTACCTTTTTTGCCAAAGCTGAGATGTTGAAAAAAATGTTTTGCCTGCACTACAGACCTCTATATCAGTCCACTAATACCAGTAAAGGCCCAGTGCACTACTTTTGAGAAACAATATATTTTTCAAAAAATAATATATATTTTGTATTAATTCTTTTTTTAAATTCAGATTTTTCAGGGGGTGCTGCAGCACCTTCTGGCACCCCTATTTCCCATGGCTATGCATAAAGCACATAAAGGCTTCATAATTCATAAAGGTCATGTTGACTGACTGCTTTAACTCATAGAACAAAATGTATAAGATATCTTATGCCTGTGTTAACCTGAGATTTTATTTTCGGCGTTTATTACAAAACTATTATTTTCCCATTCAATTCTTCCGTTAGGGATGGCTGAACAAACCAGAGGTCACTCATTTCCGGGTTTTAGAACTACAACCTGGCCAGCTCTAAGAAATCATAGAAATAGAATGGGCTTGGATCCTCTAACCCTGGCGATTTGGCTGGCAAACTCATGGGTACACTGGCAATGGCTGCCTATTATTGTGACAATATTTCCATTGTGATGCAATCATTTCCATGGTAATGTAGAATGTTCATTCAAATGATGTTAGCTGATGTGGCTCATGCCATGGAATGTACTTTTTGTAATGTCAGTTGAGTTGATTCAAAATATCACAGCACAGATTGATGGGTACATTTCCTGCTTTTAATTCCTGATTTGCTCCTATGGGTATACTCGCCAGTCCACCCATTATGACATAATTGCCTTAAATGCGGACGTCCATTCTATTAATTCAATTTCTAAAATAGAAATCCCCACTTGTAGGCGATGTCACCGCGACGTTGGCTAGCTAAATGCTGCGTTCAGGTGCTTGTCGGAACTAGGAAACTCTGAAATTTCTGACTTGCTAATAGGTTGTAATTTATTTATTATTTATTTATTTATTTAACCAGGTAGGGTAGTTGAGAACAAGTTCTCTTTTGCAACTGCGACCTGGCCAAGATAAAGCAAAGCAGTGTGACACAGACAACAACACAGAGTTACACATGGAATAAACAATAAACAAGCCAATAACACAATAAACAAGTCAATGACACAGTAGAAAAAAAAGAAAGTATATATACAGTGTGTGCAAAAGGCATGAGGTAGGCAATAAATAGGCCATATGAAAGAATAATTACAATTTAGCAGATTAACACTGGAGTGATAAATGAGCAGATGATGATGTGCAAGTAGAGATACTCGTGTGAAAAAGAGCAGAAAAGTACATTTAAAAAAACAGTATGGGGATGAGGTAGGTAGATTGGGTGGGCTATTTACAGATGGACTATGTACAGCTGCAGCGGTTGGTTAGCTGCTCAGATAGTTGATGTTTAAAGTTGGTGAGGGAAATAAAAGTCTCCAACTTCAGCGATTTTTGCAATTTGTTCCAGTCACTGGCAGCAGAGAACTGGAAGGAAATGCGACCAAATTAGGTGTTGGCTTTGGGGATGATCAGTGAGATATACCTGCTGGAATGTGTGCTTTGGGTGGGTGTTGTTATCGTGACCAGTGAACTGAGATAAGGCGGAGCTTTACCTAGCATAGAACTATAGATGACCTGGAGCCAGTGGGTCTGGCGACGAATATGGAGCGAGGGCCAAGCGCCTAGCGCATACAGGTCGCAGTGGTGGGGGTGGTATAAGGTGATTTGGTAACAAAATACACGTGTCACGTTCAACCAGTTAGCAAGTCGGAAATGTCGAAGTTTTTTAGTTCCGACAAGAAAATGAACGTAGCATAAACGAATGCGTAGAAACACGTCATCGGGTCTAACGGTCGTCTCGGGTCAAACTGAAAATGAACTAAGAATTGTTCCCTTCTCAAACTTCAAACTCGGCCTGTTCCGCAAGTCTGTGTTAAAAGAGTTTAGCTAGCTAGCCAGGTTGTTACCTCATCATCTTGGTATCCGGCCTCATCCTCCACAACTTGATCCTCAGCGGCTTTCATATTGATAGGCACAATGTCTTGAAGTATATCTCGTTTTTGTTTCTAGCTGGCTATAGGCTACTAGTTAATAAATGGGGAAAAACTTAGAAATATCTCATATCAGAAAATATTAGCAAGCGATAAGTTGGTTAGCTAGCCAACGTAAACTATTGCTCCTTAACGATTTGACAGAACGACAGAATTAAGTCGCTTCCTTCACTGACTTGATAGCCCTGTAAAAATAGAAAGTGTATATAAAATATTGCAAAGCTAATGATGATGACTTTCAACTAATCAATGTGAAAAATAACTTGCCACCTGAGATGTATTATTCAGGTGGCGGGAAAGTTTAACAGAAGTAGTTTATCACGCTCGTGTTTGAAAGTTGAGAACTGTCAATCGAAAGTGTTACACTCGCGAGATGCTTTCATCGGCAACAATCAAGTAAACTGTCAATCAAATTATATGCGTGAGATGCTCGCATGCTCTGCTCTCATCAGAAACAATCTTTAGGAGTGATTGATCTTGATGCACAGAAGTTACAAAGTCAATTTATAGTATTTATCTCTAAGATACCTGTATTTTACTACAGTATACAAATGTAATGTCTCAGAGGAAAGTCAGGTACATGTAAATCATTTCAAACAAGTTAACTGTAATAGAGGCAAAGCAGCACATATTAATGTCCATTTCGTTGGTGTTTTTATTCCTGCAATCATGTCGAAAACACAGACGTAGAATTAGCTCTGGAAGCTGAGGTAAGAGACCATAAATTCCATAGGGAGTGACAGAGAAAAGTAACTGACATTCTCTCAGGCTTGACAGGACTATGTGTACATTGACATAATATATTTACAGATTTATACTGTATGTAGGGAAAATGCTGTTTGAATCTTAACAAAATATACTTGTGATGCATATTTTGTGATGGATTGGCTTTAATGCCCAAATGAAACCAAGTCTCAAGCAACACGTGACAGACATTCTCTGATCACAAACACTTTTTCAAATGGGTATCCCTGTGCAGTTGTTCAATGGGAATTTTAACACTCACAACAAAGAACATTTTAACACCCTATCTATGGCTTAGTCTTTGCAGAGTCTTGTGGCCTGCTGGCTTTTGTTGCATCTGAGTAGATGCATATTCCAAGAAGTCACCAACTCAATGGGCATGGTCACCTTACCTGGCTTCTCTAGTGTAAGCCTGTTCTTGTTGTAGAGGTACAACGAAAATCAGCAGACACTATAGATCTCAATGACCAGCTGTGACTATGACAGATCTATGATGACAGTCATGTCTAGTCTACCATGATTTTCCCACTTACAAGTGGAATGAACACGGTCCCAAACCAAACACAGGTAACAATAGTTGAGGCCAAATGTAGCTACACACCCACATTAAAACATTGTTCTTCAGACCACACACACACTCTTGGTAACCTCTTATAACCGCACTAATATCCCAATTTCTTCAATTATCTACCTGGTCCAAACTCTGTGGAACACATACATATTTATATCGCTATACATATAAAAAAAGAAATTAATTAAAAGGACAGTGCTCAGAAGTCAGTCTCTGCAGGATGTTGAGTAAGAGAGACAGCAAGAGGGACGTTCATTATTGCAACACCCAGGACGTGACATCATCCTCCTCCTCAACCTCCTAAAATGACCAATCCTGGATGTTGGAATGAGCATGTGTGCTGACCAGATGCAGCTTTGTATTCTCTTCCTCCCTCTTCTTTGTCTCACTCTCTCCTTCCGAAAGCCTCCCCTTTCCCCCGTTGGTTAAAGCTCTAAGGCTGTCTGAATGACATCTTCATCACATTTTCACTGGAGCTGGAGGCATCATCCCTGGCATCCCACCTGACATCCCTGCGTTGGGTCCCAACAGGATCTACACAAGGAAGGGGCATTACAAAAACATTAGTTCATTTATTAATTGACAACACCGCAGATTCTAATGAATCATAACAAAATAATGATTTACCCAATTCCAAATCAAAGCCCCAAAGGCTTTTCACGTAGATTGAAAAGTATAGGACAGGTATAGGCTATATGATTATATATCCACCTTGCTGTCTGAAATGCTAATACTTTTAGCCATATTGCTTTAATTTCAGAAGAACAAGAGCCTAGCTAGGACATAGTGGGAGGGGCTAGTAGTGTATTTGGAATTGAAGATGGTCTGTCAGTGAGATAGTACAGTACCTGTCTCTGCTGCTGTAGCTGCTGCTGCTCCAGCTGTAGTCTCTCAGTCTCAAACACCACTGGAAGGACCAGGATCATGAACGAGGTAGTACCCACCCACAGGGCAGCGCGGGAGAAACTGGAAGAGACATGGCGACAGGAGGTGAGATGAGAGGGAAAGGTGGGGGTTAAATAACAAACAGACATGAGATAATTACAGTAGATTTTTTTTTTTTAAGATGGCGTAACCGACTATTTGGAAAGACCAGGGGCAGACAGGCAGACAAGATACTCCTTGGAATACAGAGGAGCTGTTCAGAACTGTGAATGCAATATAGTGCTCCATCCACACACAGCTCCTGTCATTATTGTGCATGGTGAAGCTCTAAAACGAGAGGTTTCAGACGTTTTCAGGAGAACACTCACCTGTACAGCTTCTTGGCCATAGTGAATGAGCTCGATACGGTCACCTCAGCCGCAGAACGCAGTGTATCAGGGAACATCTCGGTCAAACCCCACAGCCTCTCAATAAAACTCTCATCCAGCTGAGGGGAGGGAGACACAAGTTACTACAACACTGATAACATGTTTATTGTAGACCCAATGGAGAATGGAGGTATATAGTAACTACATTAATTAAGGATTTTCAAGTCCAAAAAGTAGCCAGCTATGTTGAGGTACTAACTAGTATTGAAAACCTTCAGATTACTGAATGACATGACAGTTTTAGACAATTCCTACAATGTATGTGCCCCCACCATGGGACATCTGGCATAGTTATCTTGTTAAGTTTAGTTCATGGAGTTAAATTTAAGGTACAGCCAATTACAGTACAGGTGACGTTACATGTAAAACAGCTATCCTAGTTGTGCACGTGATAGTTCGCTAGCTAGCTACCATGCTAACACCGGTGAGCAATTACTAGCATAACGACTGACCCTCAGTAGATGTAGCTAGCTAAATAGGCATACCCATTCAAATGAAATTGTATGTATGATGGTGCATGACAGTTACGGGGTGACAGGTGTCAAGTTGCCATTCATCAATACCTCCTCATCTTCATCTTCGTCGATCTCGCCTTCTGGGGGCCGGGTATCGACTGGGCCCACAGCCGGTGATAGCTCTTCGATTCCAGCCATGGGAAACTGTTCTCGCGCCTCTTACCAGCCGGTGTGATTAACAACTCAAAATGTACCTCAATCGGTGGAAGGGTGAATCAGTAATTTAATGTTTTATCGTTAAATTATTGCTTTTGCCCCGGCTTGCATAAATGTTGGACAGAAGAGGCGTGCATTGGTCCTGCGACAATCTGAGGTCACTCGGGTAAGCTACATGTGCGTTCGATGACGGGAAAATTTGTCAGTTGCCTGACTCTCTAAAATAAATGGCGCCCTCTGTCGTACGAGATGTCTTATAGCGTGTTTAATGATTCAACGAAACAACTGTACTTTTAAAAAAATGTGTTTAATATTAAGATACCGTTTTTAGTATTTATGTATGATGCATGCTGATCTTTGGCTAGTAATCCACTATAAGGAGAGCCTCAACATTTGTGATTTCAAAATGCAATGTATTCGAGCAAGGAGTCAGACTCTTCCTTTCTACAGTATAATTGTAATTTCAGGGTTGTTTTTTTTCTCACATTTATATAAAAATGAAAGTAATTTTCACCTACATTCACTAGGTATGCAGCTGACTATTCATTTGGAATGTCATTTTCCCTCATATATTTACCTTTTCCATACATCGCCTTTCTAAATCAATAAGAATATGAAAGGTCATCATCATGGAAAAGTTTGGGACTCATGGATTCCTTAATGTTTACATCCCGATCCTTTGCTTCCAAGCTCGTACGCTGTGGGGGCGGGCGGGATCCACCCTCATTCCTTCGAGTTTACGTCATTGTTACTGTGTTTTTTGTGAATGAAAGAATCTAACCCCACCGAACAGAGTAATTCCGGGAAAAGGCGGACTGACATTTTGTCTATTATCTCACTTCGACTGAACACAGCATTTGACTTGTTTTTAAACATTCTCCGTGTTTTTAAACATTTATTTATACAATTGTGTCGACGACTCAAAGACTGGCAGTTGGTACTCTCCAACGACATAGCTAAGGACAAGTAAGTAGGCAGCTGTTTGCATTTCGAGTTAGGCAGCCACCTAACTAGCATTGGCTAATCCGTGTTGTTGGCTAATGCTACTAGCATGTTGTTTAGCTAGCCTTGCAAAATTGCTACAATTTGGCAACAATGATACGACCACATATTCACTATTTACATATCTTAGATGCATGTCGGGTATTGTTCTCGGTATCTGGTGTTTTGTATATCATTGTATAGGTTCAAATTTTTAAAGGTTTAAAGGAGCTATTTAAACGTTGCTAAAAAAAATTGATGGCGACCTGCGCAGTTGCGATGGCGTGTGTTTACTATCGCATTGAGCTACCTCGACAGCTCCCTTCCAGTTTAAGGAAATGGGTGAATTTTTATTGAGAATTAAATGTTTACATAGGTACAAATCTTAAATGTGAATCTGTTAATAATGAAAGTTATCTTATGAAACATTCATATAATTTGAAAGATAAATATAGCTTTGTGTTTCTGCTTCTCGGCTAATTGGATTATACATTACAACTAACGTCAGAACTGTATTGTGTTATAACACTATTAGGCACAAAATACTGCTTTAAATGCAGAATTTACGGGTATCGTTCAATATTTAGTGAGGTTTTATTGACACAATACATGTACGAGAGAGTGTAGTCGCCCGTTAGAAACTAGCGGTGGGCAGCTTATTGCTGAATCACTATGACTATGAAATGGTCACATCGGTTTACAACGACGCCTCGTGGTAGGACAGACGTTTTTGAGTATAAGGTCACTTCCCACGCATTTCGGGAAACAGTAAGGTCAAGGATCCACCATAAACTCACCAGAGCCTTTATTTAGAACAATAATTATAATCCAGTCTAGACGTCTATGTTAGAGCTGAGTCATTCTATTTGACATCTATCCAGTTCTTATTGTGATCTCATTAATGATTGTAACAACACATGATAACCTACATCAAACGCAAGAATAACCTCAAAAAATAACACTCAAAACATAGCTGCCACTTGTCCTGAATAGATCAAATATTAAAATGTAAAAGAGATCCTCCAAATACCAAGTTTCACATGCAAGAGTCCAACCCAGCCAGTGGAGGCTCCTCAGTGGAGGAAGGCAGGACCATCATCCTCAGTGAATTTTGTGAAAATAAATGGAAACATTAAAGTTAACCCTTTTAGATAAAACTATACTAAATATATTCATGTCACCAAATAATTAATTAAAACACACTGTTTTGCATTGAAGGTCTACAGTTGCCTCAGCAGCACTAGGGTAGCACCATGGTGTAGCCGGAAGACAGTTATATTCCTTCGTCCTCTGGGTACATTGACTTCAACACAACCTAGAAGGCTCATGGTTCTCAACCCCTTCCATAGACCTACACAGTAATTATGACAACTTCCAAACCGATCAGAGCTCCTGCAGCATGAACTAGCATGTTGTCCACCCAATCAAAAGATCAGAGAATGAATCTAGTACTGAAAGCTACAGCTAGCTAGCACTGCAGTGCACAAAATGCGGTGAGTAGTTGACTGAAAGAGAGACCAATAGTTGAACAAATTCATTTCTTCCAAATTAAGAAGTGAACTGCTTTCTGACTGCACTGTACTGCATCATTAAAGAAGGTTTACTTACGTGTCAGTTCTAGTAGCTATGTTGACAATGGCGTGACAATGTAGGCTGTGTGTAGCGGTTAGCGGTCATGGTATGAAGGTTTGGCTTGGAAAGGTTTTTGTGCCTGGCCATAGACAGCTGATGTGCAATGAAGTCCACAAGCGAAGGGAAAAGGTGAGAAGAGGCGAGCACGTAGATAGTTGCAAGACTACAAAGGGAAACCAGCCACATCGCGGACACTGACATCTTGCTTCCGGACAAGCTAAACACCTTTGTCCATTTTGAGGAGAACACTGTGGCACCGACACGACTCGGTACCAAGGACTGTGGGCTCTCCTATTTCCGTGACCACGCGAGTAAGACATTTTCGCGTGTTATGCCTCGCAAGGCTGTCGGCCCAGACGGCATCCCTAGCCGTGTCCTCAGAGCATGCGCAGACCAGCTTGCTGGAGTGTTTATGGACATATTCAACCTCTCTCTATCCCAGGCTGCTGTCCCCACATCAAGATGTCCACCTTTGTTCCTGTACCTAAGAAAGCATCATGAAGTGCTTTGAGAGGCTAGTTAAAGATCATATCACCTCTACCTTACCTGACACCCTAGACCCACTTCAATTTGCTTTCCGCCCCCAATAGATCCACAGATGACGCAATCGCCATCGCACTGCACATTGCCCTATCCCACCTGGACAAGAGGAATACCTATGTAAGAATGCTGTTCATTGACTATAGCTCAGCATTCAATACCATAGTACCCTCAAAGCTCATCATTAAGCTTGGGGCCCTGTGTCTGAACCCCGCCCTGTACAATTAGGTCCTGAACTTCCTGATGGGCGCCCCCAGGTGGTGAAGGTAGGAAACAACACCTCCACTTCGCTGATCCTCAACACAGGGGCCTCACAAGGGCACGTGCTCAGCCCCCTCCTGTACTCCCTGTTTACTCATGACTACGTGGCCACACACGCTTCCAACTCAATCATCAAGTTTGCAGATGACACAACAGTAGTAGGCCTGATTACCAACAATGACAAGACAGCCTACAGAGAGGTGAGGGCCCTGGGAATGTGGTGCCAGGAAAGTGACCTCTAACTCAATGTCGACAAAACAGAGGAGCTGATCGTGGACTTCAGGAAACAGCAGAGGGAGCACGCCCCTGTCCACATCGACGGGACCGCTGTGGAGCAGGTGGAAAGCTTCAAGTTCCTTGGCGTACACATCACTGACGATCTGAATTGGTCCATCCACACAGACAGTGAGGTGGAGAAGGCGCAACAGCGCCTCTACAACCTCAGGAGCCTGATTAAATTGATCTTGGCACCTAGAACCCTCACAAACTTTTACAGATGCACAATTGAGAGCATCCTGTCGGGCTGTATCACTGCCTGGTACAGAAACTGCACCACCCGCAACCGCAGGGCTCTCCAGAGGATAATGCGTCTGCACAACGCGTCACTGGGGGCAAACTACCTGCCCTCCAGGACCCCTACAGCAGCCGACATCACAGGAAGGCCAAAAAGATCACCAAGGATAACAACCACCTGAGCGACTTCCTGTTCTTCCTGCTACAGGTGCATCAAAGCTGAGACTGAAAGACAGCTTCTCTCTGTCCATCTCAAGGCCATCAGACTGTTAAATAGCCATCACTTGGTGGCTTCCACTCGGTTACGTAACCTTGCACCTTAGAGGCTGCTTCCCCATATACATAGACTTGAAATCACTGGCCACTTAATAATGGAACACTAGTAACGTTAATGTTTACATATTATTGCTTTACTCATCTCATGTATAAACTGTATTCTATTATACTGTATTTTAGTCTGTCACTCCAACATTGCTCATCCTAATATTTAATTATTCCTTAATTCCATTCTTTTACTTTTTAGCTTGTGTGTATTGTTGTTAATTGTTAGATATTACTGCACTGTTGGAGCTAGAAACACAAGCATTTTGCTACACCCGCAATAACATCTGCTAAACGTGTATGTGACATATAATTTGATTTGATATATATACAACGAGCAAAGGGATCATTCTGCTTTCATGTGGCTGCTATGAAAGGGAACTCTGTTTGTGTGTTATCGTGTCTTCATTCTGCCGATTCTGGTAAAAAAATATATATTTTAAAAGTTAGACTGAAGTGAACAGAACAGGTATAAAAAATAGATTAATTTGTCAAATAGAAATTCACGTTTGCAACTGTTGGACTAATGATGACACCCTAGATCACCTTGATTACTCAAAATTCTAACGACCTGTGCACCTACACTGTAAACTTTCATTCATAGACTAGGTTGTAGCAACCTCATGATGGGTATAGGGAAAATTTGAGTATCATGTAGTAGCCTAAACCTGTCACTGTTACATTGAGCTGGGTGAATGGAATATGAATGACATTATGCTGTAATAGAAATAAGGCTATGCTCGTAAAAAAAAGCGCCCCCCCCCCCCCCCCCCCCATCTTAAACGGCACCGACCACCACTGAGCCCAGCCCCGAAACTTTGAGCATTTGGAAATGCACAATATGTCGAATCTGTTAGGTTAAACTGTATTCATATTAGTTCAGTTCTGCTGTGAGTGTTAGGAAGTGGTTACTAGTGTTTGAGGGGAACACCTGATTTGAGCAATGTGGGATGGGCACATGATAGACTTAACTTCCCTTCACCATTCCAGTCAGGGGAGAAATCTTAAACTATTAACTTCACTTTACTCCCACTTAGACAGTTGAATGATAGACCGCAGAAGTGTGGTGGATGTTTTTTCTTTTCAAGGGAAGGTCTTCAGTCCAAGATGGAATGTCTTTATATCCTACTTTGACTTTTTACTACATTGGTGTAGTAGGTGTGTGTGTGTATAAGGGAACACATGAACTTCATTAGATTAACGTTTCTCAAATGTAATCATGTCCTTTCTCTCACTCTCTCTTGTAGACCGTCTATAAATCTGTGTTTATTGGTGTCGGAGACACAGGATAAAGCCAGATCATGACGTCAGAAAGAAGCAGCAAAGCCCTGAAGGTAGAATTAGAGTTCATTCGATTGTAAAGTGCATTTTACACGCACGTCACAGCACTTTCTCTAAAAGAAAATGATAGAACTCTCCATCCCTCTCCAGGTAAAGCGGGAGTGTGGTGAGAACGTTCCGGTGTTGTCGGACAGCGAGCTCATGTCCCTGTCTGTACGGGAGCTCAACTTGCACCTGCGGGGTCTGTCCCGCGAGGAGGTCCAGAAGCTCAAGCAGCGCCGGCGCACTCTGAAGAACCGTGGCTATGCTGCCAGCTGCCGGGTGAAGCGCGTGTCCCAGCGCGAGGCCCTGGAGCAGCAGAAGAAGGAGCTCCAGAGGGAGGTGGAGAGGCTGGGTGTAGAGAACGCAGGGATGAGGAGAGAGCTGGAGGGCCTAGGGGCCAGGCTGGCAGCCCTGCAGAGGTTTGCCCGTGGGTTAGAGTCTGGAGGGGGCAACCTCCTGGCTACAGCCCCACGCCTCAACACAGCCTCTGTCATTACCATAGTGAAGACCCCGCCACAGGCCCACGTCCAGAGAGAGCAGGGGGGGTCCTAGGAGGAACCAACCGGGCTGGGGATGGACAAACGCTTGTACATGTACTCTTTAATACACAGGCACGTACATACACTCTCATATATATATATATCACACACACACACAGCTAGACACATGCACGCTTGGAGAGAGCAGGAGGATTGGAGGAATAGGACAAATAGGCACTTATGAAGCTCATGCGCTTCAGGTGACACACACACACGTACGGTGTTCACAGGCAGTGACAAATAGTCTCTAAACCCAGCCAACACACACTCAGACATGCGTGGACTTAAGGAAACACGACGGTTGACGAATCCAACTAAAGCACGACAGACGTGCAAAACAGGGACACAGACACCATCCGTGGACAAAGCCAGTCTTGCTGCTGGTGCTTTCTGTAACTGCTAATCAACAGGCCGAGCCAGCTAACGCTCTGCCTTCTGGCATGGCATCCAGCCCTGCTACACAATGTCTGGGTTAATCAGACTCTTCCACCGCTTCTTCTAATGCTTTGACTTTTTAAATGGCATCACTATTGACATCTGTACACGTCTTGGAGTGTTGTTCCTCTGTACTTCTAGTGTGTCGATACTATTGTGCTTCACTGTGCTGCCGTGTGTAGTGGTTACATGGGTGTTTTCAACTGTACCACAGTGCACATTTTGGTTTGCTATATAAAAAAAACATCCTTTGCTTGTCTCTAGATTCCCCAACTTGCAGAAGTTGGTCATTGCTGGAAACAGTTGAATAATCAACATCTCGTAGAATGCTATGTCAATGCAAAAATCAATTGATGCATTCCTTTATCTGTTATTTTATAATGTTTATACAAGAGACAAATGTTTGAGCAAACGTTTATTCATAGGTATTCTATTTTATGTGTATTTAAAGGATAGATATTACAAAGCTAATGAGTGCTGTGATGTAATGTATGTTTCAAATACCTGGATATGACTAGTTTGGGGAAATTCTCAAGTCTAATTGTTGTATGGAGTGTGTGACAATTATTTTTGTAATGTTTAACTTGTAATGAGCTGTTTTAGATATGCTAAAAGCCGACGGTCATGTTGCTGTAAGATGATTTTAGTATGTGTGTACTCCATATTTGTACTAATTTCATAGTGAGTCGTGTGGCTTGTTGTAGGGATACTATTTTTCTATAAAGTACCAAGGTGATTGCGATGATACGTATTGTTATTTATGATAATTATTATTTTACGTTTTCTTTTCTGAAATGGCTCGAAAGGGAGACAAACACTGTAAGGAGAAAGAATGAAGGAAAAGAATGGTAGAAGAAAATGAGAGGAAAAAGAGATGGATATGAAGAAAAGATGTGGTGGTAGAGAGGATTTGGGAGGTGAATGAGAAGGACAAAGAGATAGGACAGAGATGAGGTGGTGCTTAATTCACCTGAAAGCCTTGTAACATCCAGGATTTATCAATAAACCCCTGCTGACTCCACTAGACAGTTTGATTCGACATTCGGAAATGAATGGCAATATAAATTTAATCTGTCAATAATATGACTCATTATATTGTGTTGATTAATACTCCCTTAAGATATACTTAGCTATCTTCTCAATATCAATGTTGCATAGCATTTATCCTCTGTCTCATATAAGATTATTCATGTCAAATTGTGCTGGATGTTTTGTACAGCAAAACTAAAATGGTCTGTATTTATTACATGTATTTTTTCTATGGTGAAAATTAAGTACATTGTCTATTTTATATATTAACTGAAATAAATGTTGTATATATTGTGAATACAATGGAGTGATTGTGATCATTTACATAAATCAAATACAACAGGTGTAGGTAGACCTTACAGTGAAATGCTTACTTACAAGCCCTTAACCAACAATGCAGTTTTAAGAAAATACATATTTAAAAAAAAAAAGTTTAATGTACAGGGGGTACTGGTACAGAGTCCGGTTGAGGTAATATGTACTTGTAGGTAGAGTTATTAAAGTGACGATGCATAGATAAGAGTAGCAGCAGTGTAAAAGTGTGTGGGGGGGGGAATAGTCTGGGTAGCCATTTGATTAGATGTTCAGGAGTCTTATGGCTTGGAGGTAGAAGCTGTTTAGAAGCCTCTTGGACCTAGACTTGGCGCTCCGGTACCGCTTGCCGTGCGGTAGCAGAGAGAACAGCCTATGAATAGGGTGGCTGGAGTCTTTGACAATTCTTAGAGCCTTGCTTTGACACCGCCTGGTATAGAGGTCCTGGATGACAGGAAGCTTGGCCCCGGTGATGTACTGGGCCGTACGTACTACCCTCCGTAGGGTCTTGCGGTCAGAGGCCGAGCAATTGCATACCAGGCAGTGATGCAACCAGTTAGGATGCTCTCAATGGTGCAGCTGTAGAACCATTTGAGGACCTGAGGACCCATGCCAAATATTTTCAGTCTCCTGAGGTGGAATAGGTTTTGTCGTGCCCTCTTCACAACTGTCTTGGTGTGCTTGGACCATGTTAGTTTGTTGGTGATGTGGACACCAAGGAACTTGAAGCTCTCAACCTGCTCCACTGGTAGAGGGTGAGGTGAGTCCCCTTTCACCCCTTACAATGCAAAGCACATTGACGACTTCAAAAAAGTAATATAAATCCAATTCCGTAAGTCAGTCATGACTCAGTAGCGGTGTTGGTAAACTATCAATTATGACCACTGTTAAATTGTAATGGCTGACCATGTCACACAGCTGATCATGTAGATGTTGATCACGCTGTTTTTGCCAGTTCTTCCCCACTGGCAGGTTTCATAATGTATGAGAGGGAAGCAGAAAGGAGAAGAATGAAACCATAGTGTATGTACAACAGCAGGGAGCGGTTTCTTTAGGGAACTACAACTACTGTTGACTAGGGAGGTTAAAATAACTTTCAGAAGAGAAAAGCAGATATAATGTTCATGTCAAATTTACTTTCAGAAGAGAAAAGCAGATATGTCTCCCCATAAGATTTCCCACTCTTTCACTTGTGATTTGGAGCTATATTTATCATAAAATCATAAGACATCTAAGAACCAACCAAGTTCTAAAAACACTATTGAATATGAAATAGCATAATAATGACAAGACTCCTTTAAAACAAATCATATTTTTTTCTCTGAATATTATTTAGATGAAAAACAGAAGCATAATATCAGCAGCTTTATGTCATAATACAGAAAACTAGTCAAAAGAAGAGAGTTTATAGAGCGACATCTTGAGTCTTCTACATCTGGTTAATAAAATGCAGGCCTAGATAAAGAGAGAGAGCGCAGAGAGAGAAGATATCAGAAAAATAGAAAACGGAGAATGAAATGGTCGTGTGGTGTGATTCTCTCTGTACCAGAAACTCTACATGTTTGGGGATGAGTCCAAACCATCATAATATATTCAACGTGTTAGAGGACTCAACTGAATGCTACAGGAGACATAATATATTTAACGTGTTAGAGGACTCAACTGAATGCTACAGGAGACATAATATATTCAACGTGTTAGAGGACTCAACTGAATGCTACAGGAGACATAATATATTCAACGTGTTAGAGGACTCAACTGAATGCTACAGGAGACATAATATATTCAACGTGTTAGAAGACTCAACTGAATGCTACAGGAGACATAATATATTCAACGTGTTAGAGGACTCAACTGAATGCTACAGGAGACATAATATATTCAACGTGTTAGAGGACTCAACTGAATGCTACAGGAGACATAATATATTCAACGTGTTAGAAGACTCAACTGAATGCTACAGGAGACATAATATATTCAACGTGTTAGAAGACTCAACTGAATGCTACAGGAGACATAATATATTCAACGTGTTAGAAGACTCAACTGAATGCTACAGGAGACATCATAATAAGCTCTCTGGCCTTTCCTCTCAAGGCCTAGTTTAGTTCCATAACATGCTACACACTGGCCTCCACATTATAATTAAAGCAGACATTCTGACCACACCTTAATGGCAGTGGTGTAAAGTGCTTAAAGTAAAAATACTTTAAAGTACTTACTTAAGTCGTTTTTTGGGGTATCTGCACTTTACTTTACTATTTATATTTTGACAACTTTTACTTTGACTTCACTACATTCCTAAAGAAAATAATGTACTTTTTACTCCTTACATTTTCCCTGACACCCAAAAGTACTCATTACATTAGAATGCTTAGCAGGACAGGAAAAATTGTCTAATTCACGCACTTATCAAGAGAACATCCCTGGTCATCCCTACTGCCTCTGATCTGGCAGTACAAATGCTTGGTTAATAAATGAGTCTGACTGTTGGAGTGTGCCCCTGGCTATCCGTAAATAAATAAAAAACAAGAAAATCGTGCAATCTGGGATGCTTAATATAAGCAATTTTAAATGATTTATACTTTTACTTTTGATACTTAAGTATATTTTAGCGATTACATTTACTTTTGATACTTAAGTATATTTAAAACCAAATACTTTAAAACTTTTACTCAAATAGTATTTTACTGGGTGACTTTCACTTTTACTTGAGTCATTTTCTTTTAAGGTATATTTACTTTTACTCAAGTATGACAATTGGGTACTTTTTCCACCCCTGCTTAATGGGAAATATTGACCCATCCAACAGACAATAGCCTCTCTGGACCCTGGCTTTCCTACGCATATTGGGCCGAGCTATCACACATTCACACACAGCAAAAATTGAGAGGTCAGGATAGATGGAGGCTGGCACTCCACGACACGGCATTCCTTTCTCTAGCAGACAGAATGTGTAGGCTGCAAGCATAACGTGTTACCATGATCAGTCTGTGTTTGATAGATTTGTGTGTGTGTCTGCCTGTGTCAAGTGACCAAATATAATAGTCTCCCTGCTGCGCTCTGGTTGCAGGATTGAGCATGGAGCATGGACTCAACGTGCCTTTACTGTATAATGGCAGCCAGTCCCGTATTACTCACTACCAGGGGCACAACTTTTACCGGGGACAGGGAGACATCCCCCCCCCCCACATTCTGAAATTGCATTTGTCCCCCCGTTTTATCATTGGTATGTGATATTTTTTTATTATCTAAAAGTCAGTGTGCTTTAGGACCATGCGGACGGCTCTGAGCGGTCGGGTAGGCAGTTTGAAGTGTTTATCTGACTGAAAATATATATATGTCCCCCCCTCCCACGTCTCAAATCAAAGTTGTGCCCCTACTGTCTAGAATAAACTCAAATCTAAACTATGGATAACACAATATATTTTCTCTGTAAGCACTGAACATTCACTTCTGTGTAATGAAAACATGTATACCACACTAAAAGTGAGTCTAAAACTGACCCACACTTCATTACAAAGCTGAATATTTTATTGTATCGAGTTACACTTTGTCTGAAATTGTGCAGTGTTTGTCTAATTGGAATTGTAAGTATATAAAAATGTCCTACATTATAACCATGTAGCATGACATCTAACTTTACTTCTTAACTTCTTCCGTTGTCTGATCACACCGATCGGTTTCACTAAGGTGTTTCCCCTACATGATTTTAACCTACATTAGAGGCCAGCAGAGGTCTGGTGACAGAGTGAGCCTCGCTGGATGAAGGCCTAATCCTCACCATACAAATAATGCCCCATTTACAACAGTATAATCCAGACTACCACACTGCTCGTCTGCCCTCATCCTGCTGGTCTGCATGCTACAGCCACTAAACACTGGAGCAGTCCTCTTCATCTGGAATCCGATCAAGTGCTGTCAAACCAACCATTATCCCTCCCTTCCCTTACATCCCCTTTCCATCCCCCTCTCTCATCTGTCCCTGTCCCATACTCCAGTCCACACAGCTGGTTCTACCCTAAACCACTCCCCCACACCATCCCTTTAAAATCAACTTAAAAAATTGTCACCATGGGGAATGGTCTTAAAACTGAAATTTTTAAACCAAAACGACAAATAAAATGCCATCCATAGCCAAAGTACTTTAATATAAATATAGTATGGGCCATCATCGTCATTGGATGTTAGCTAGCTAGCAGACACATTTTGTAACGATAAAATCACTTTTATTCAAACCATAAATGTCTCTCTAATAAGTGAAGTATAATTCTCTCAGAAAATCCCTATAAGTCCTATATAAGCAACCATTGAAGTTTTTCTAGACAATGGTTTCAACCATTACATCATGTTCCCAATAAGCGTATATTCTACCAAGAGAAGAGTTCCTGTAAAGTCCTGAATTGTGTGTAGTAGAGGATATTGAAGTGATATGGTCCTGTATCCCTGTATTGAGGTCGATGCCAACCCCAAACAACACACTTTAAATCCCCTACCAATACTCCATAAGACCAGGAGGTAGTACCTCACCCCAACAGTCAGTAAAGAGGTGATTGGCTGGGGCTGGTGTGTGTTAACTTAGAACTCGTCATCCGAGCTGAGCAGCAGGGTCTTCTCGTTGTCGCGGGTGCTGATGGTGCTGATGGTGCGGGACACAGGCGGGGCAGAGTGACCCTGTTCCAGGGTGGACTGCTGGGTGTACTGCTGGTAGGCCGGGGAGAAGTTATGGATAGCATCCTGGACCATGTCTCCAGGGTTCATCGTCTCCTTCAGGCTGCTGGAGATGCTCTTCATGGGGGCACAGCGACCTGAGAATAGGGGGGTGGAGGAAAGGACAACAGGTAAGAGATAAAATATCAAAAAGGTCAAGTAGGAGTTGTATAGTAATTGTGAATAATGTAAAACCTAAACACAGTGAGAAATCACTGCTGGAAGCTTGCTGCAGTGAATGTAAAAACAGCAACAAGGACAACCACTGATTTGACAGAAAGCAACTTTTCATAGAAAGTAAGACAAAGGGAACACAACATTGAACATAGGATTGTAAAGAAGTAGAAAGAAGCGTAAAGCTGGGTAAGAGACTCAGTGGCAGACCTACCAGACTCTCCATACATAGGAACTGGGCCTTGATTACGCAGCATGGGGAAAGATAAATAAATTATATGGGAGGAAGAATAAGAAAGACAAAATGACCCAGAGTATAGGAAGAGGAGGGATGACCAATAAACCAAGATAGGAGTTTATAAAAAGAACGAAGGAAAGGAGGTATTCGAAAAACAAAGATGAATGAAAGATGATAAAGGAAAATAAAGGAGTATGTAGAGGATGAGGACACATTTGGAAACGTATGTTGACAAGGGAACAGAGAGAAAAGAGAGTGTGAGTCAGTGACAAGAGAAGACCTGACATCATGTTATAGAGAGAAGATATTACAGTACCACAGCCCAATGACCTAGACCAATGTCAAGTAGGTCGACGCCACAGTAAATAATACAACTAAAACTCAGTCTCCTTACCCTGAGAGTCCAGCCTCTTGTCCATATAGATCCTGTATGTGAATGCATGACGCAGGGCCAGGGAGGCAAAGAACATCTCGATGCAGACGATGAAGTTCTGGTAACCGGCGGCAACCGTTCCCTCTCCCACTGACACCTCGGGTGAGTTGATTTTGGGGATGGCCCCACACTTCTCTAGGATGGCCAGCAACATGCCTGATGGAAAATAAACAGAGATTAATTAACAAATATTGATAATATTGACTTGGGTATGAATATGATATCAATGACCTCATTCATAATCAATTGCCAACAGCGCTTCAATTACCTAAAAATGTCAATCTGTATTTAGATGCTTGGTGTGTATGTGTGTGTGTGTGTGTCTCACCCTGCCAGAAGGAGAGGAAGATGACAGATTTGACCATGAAGAACTTGAGCAGGGGGCTGTATGGGCTGAGCAGGTCCCGGGTGGAGAAATAGAAGAGGAAGAGGGCGTAGAGAGACAGGCTGACTGAAATGTTGTAGACGATGGACACATACAGGTACCCACTGTTCACACTGGGGGGGACAGACAGGGACATGACAGTTGATTAGATTTGAGTGTAAACCAGCATTAGGACGAACCTGTATCACTGGATTGACATCTATCCACACAGAAGCACAGTGTATTTTGGGTAATTGAAAGTCTTATTATAAAGAATTGGTATGAGATATTCTACGATTGTTTAAGAAGAAGCACAGTATCGTACTTGAAGTCTCCGTCGCGGTACTTTCCAAAGGCCTGTAGGATGACTGTGACCATGGCCATGAGGGGTTTGACCACACAGAACTGTAGCGTGGCCTGCTTACAGAACCGCAGGAACCCAATGGAGTAACTCCTCCCCAAGAGACAGCACGTACCGTAAATACAACTGGACCTGGGGACGCAGGAAAACACATTGTTAAATACAGCATCAGGTAATGAGATGTTCAACATACACACACAAATAGACTACACAAAACTACACACACACACACTGACTATACACACATACACACACAGACAGATTACACACACACACACACACGAGTGGAAGAAAAGACTCACTGAATAGGTTTTCCTCTGATCTCAGCCATGATGACGCTCTCTCCTCCCAGGTACTCATAACACAGGCTGAGGAAGTTATAGATGACAAACGCTGCACAGGAGAGACACACACATCGTCAAAAAGGGACCACTTAAGAAGTCAACAACACAAACATTTAAACTACTCAGACATGTTTAACATCATAATTGCCCTCCTAATATGGGCATGGAAAAAAATCTCAAACCCAGTACTCTTCCATTCCTCCAAGAGACAAGATAAGACCATGACTGTCATATCAAAGGAAATGGACACACACACAATCTATTCTCACCTTTGACTGAACAAATTAAAGACCACCTACAGGATGTATCCAGTGGCCTGTCTATGACCTTCTCTGTCTGTAGTGCATCAATGTGACAGATAGAGGAAAGGCCCAGCCCTGATCCCTCACTGCATATGACCAACACACTATACACCATTGTACTATCTATTAACCCCTGAAGGGGGATTCAAGTGTGTGTAACAGACAGTATGGGAGGGTGTGAGTCCGAGTGTGTGTTGGGTGTGTAACAGACAGTATGGGAGGGTGAGTGTCCGAGTGTGTGTTGGGTGTGTAACAGACAGTATGGGAGGGTGTGTGTCCGAGTGTGTAACAGACAGTATGGGAGGGTGAGTGTCAGAGTGTGTGTTGGTGAGTTAATTTCCTCCCTCACTGACTAGGAGTATTGCATAAGCCAGACCAGATAAACAGCTGACTCTCTGATAAGGGTGCAGGTTGTCTTCTTTCTCTGTGTGTGTGTGTCCCAGCAAGTTTGGGTGAGACCTCATTAGGGCTGCCCTGTAGGGTGAACAGGGTTGCTATGCAACAGGTTTTCCTACACAGCAATCTGGGCAGGCCTCAGAACAACAAGAGATAGCGCTGAGGCAGAGCAGCATTTAGCCATCTGTCCATGGGGCTGCACCATGACCTCCACACACTGGGTGAGGAAGTATCACAATACAGCTGATCTCCATGGTGAAGCCATTCAGTTCTGTTCTACGCTAGTCTCTTACCCTCATAGCAGTCCCTGACGGTGTCAAAGTAGACATAGTACTCCTCATTAGTGAAGAAGAGGAGGCTGAGCCAGGAGTCAAAGGCATAGATGGGCACAATGAAGAGGATCCGCACGATGTGTCTCTGCTCATTAGGAGAACTGTAGTACCGCAGGTGCATGTAGATCTGAGAGAGAGAGAGAGAGATATGGAGGGAGAGAGGGAGGGAGGGAGGGAGGGAGGGAGGGAGGGAGGGAGGGAGGGAGGGAGGGAGGGAGGGAGGGAGGGAGGGAGGGAGGGAGGGAGGGAGGGAGGGAGGGAGGGAGGGAAGGAAGGAGGGAGGGAAGGAAGGAAGGAAGGAGAGATGGAGGGAGAGCGAGACAGACAGACAGATGGAGGGAGAGACAGGGGGAGAGAGGGAGGGAAGGAGAGAAAGAGAGGGAGGGAGGTGGTGAGAAAGGGGGGAGGGAGGGAGAAAGATAGAGAGAGAGGGAGGGAGGGAGGTGGTGAGAAAGGGGGGAGGGAGGGAGAAAGAGAGAGAGAGAGAGAGAGAGAGAGGAAGGGAAGGAGAGAGACAGAGATGGAGGGAGGGGGGGGAGAGAGAGACAGAGAGAGATGGAGGGAGGGAAGGAGAGGGAGACAGAGAGAGAGATGGAAAGAGGGAGGGAGAGAAAGACACGGTTTGAGTGTGTCAAGCAAAGCAGCGTTGCAGTTCTTCAGTGCGCCTGGCACCTACTACCATACCCTGTTCAAAGGCACTTAAATCTGTTTTGCCCATTCACCCTCAGAACGGCACACATACACAATCCATGTTTCAATTGTCTCAAGGCTTACAAATCCTTCTTTAACCTGTCTCCTCCCCTTCATCTCACTGATTGAAGTGGATTTAACTAGTGACATCAATAAAGGATCATAGTTTTCACCTGGTCAGTCTGTCATGGTGTTCCTAATGTTGATACTCACTATTGCTCTGGACAGAAGCTTCTGCTAAATTAATTAAATGTACATTCAGTGTATATAGAGAGAGGAGGGTGGGGATAGAAATAGAGGGAGAGAGTAAGAAACAAAACTTGTAAGAAGCCAGCAGACTCTCATTCCCGACAGAAGGACAGGTAGCCTTTGACGCGGTGGGTGTGTGCAGTATGTGTTGACTTGTTCAGTTAAACAAACAGAGATTGTGTGTTGTTGCTAGGCAACCTGTGCTCTCTGAGCACTGCGCAGATGCATCTATTCCTCCAGCATCACCCCAGGTGGAACCTGTAGTTACATAACCCTCCCTTCCTCCACTGTATGACCTACAGGGACAGACAACACCTAGACACCCGAGTCGGCCACAGCCAAATGTCGACAGAAACACCAAATGGTGTTTATTTTTAGTGGATTGAGTGTTTTGTTTAGAGATGTGGGGAAGTCAAGTCAAATACAATTTTATTGGTCACATGCAGATGTTATTACGGGTGTAGCGAAATGCTTGTGTTTCTAGCGCCAACAATGCAGTAATATCTAACAAGTAATATCTAACAATACACACAAATCTAAAGTAAAGGAATTAAAAATATATAAATATTTGGACGAGCAATGATGGAGTGGCATAGACTAAAATACATTAGAATATAATACAGTATATACACATGAGATGAGGAATGCAAAATATGTAAACATTATTAAAGTGACTAGTGTTCAATTCCTTAAAGTGGCCAGTGATTTCTAGTCTATGTCTATAGGCAGCAGCCTCTAAGGTTCTAGTGATGGTTATTTAACAGTCTGATGGCCTTGAGATAGAAGCTGTTTTTCAGTCTCTCGGGCCCAGCTTTGGCACTGGCTCTCGTGGTTGTTGTCCTTGATGATCTTTATGGCCTTCCTGTGACATCGGGGGCTGTAGGTGTTCTGGAGGGCAAGTAGTTTGCCCCCCCCAGTGATGGGTCGGCAGACCACACCACCCTCTGGAGAGCCCTGCGGTTGCGGGCGGTGCAGTTGCCGTACCAGGCGGTGATACAGTGTGTGTCTGTCTGTGTGCGTGTATTACCTGGTGGCAGGTGAAGAGTAGGGCGGTCCAGACGAAGAAGCCTGACACAGCCTGGGCAGCGGGGGTCATCAGGAAGGTGGGCTGTTCTGAGGTCAGCTGGGGGGCCTCTGGGAACCAGGAGATGTTTGGGCTCGGGGGGGGCATGGTGGGACGGGGACCAGGGGGTAGTCCTAGCCGATCAGACAGGGGCATGTCACGCCTCCATAGACGACTCATCTGGATACCAGCGAACAGAGAGAACACGTCCTTTGTCTACATTAATGATAACCAGTGATAACCATCAATAATCAACCAGTTATCGGTACTGTAATTTACGTTGATGAGAGCATCTGATGAAGGAAGAAAGACACAATGAGTCAGGTGTGTTGTACTGTTTACCGAAGAGTCAGAGAAAGAGAGAGAGATGGAGAGAGACCACTGTCAAACCAGTGTTTCACCCTACTACTAAACTGTATAGACAGGGCTTTTCCCTCCTGTCTAAAATAATTTGGTTTCTATTGACAGTTTTGGGTTAAACAGGCTGATCTGAAAGCATGTACTGTATCATTCAACTTTTCTGTTAACTACAGTATTTTCCTATGGAAGACCAACTACAAGGAAAATACAAAAATTGCATTTTGTCATCATGAATTCCCATTTCAAACATAGTTTAGCATCAGATGTTTGTATTGCCAGGATCTGCAAGGCGATAACTACTAAACAGTTGGTGCTGTCATTGGCATAATCATAGAAAAATAAGAAATACAGTCCACTTCGGCGATGTCATCTACAAAATGGCTTCCAACACTCTACTCAGCAAACTGGATGCAGTCTATCACAGTGCCATCCGTTTTGTCACTAAAGCACCTTATACCACCCACCACTGCGACTTGTATGCTCTAGTCGGCTGGCCCTCGCTACATATTCGTCGCCAGACCCACTGGCTCCAGGTCATCTACAAGTCCATGCTAGGTAAAGCTCCGCCTTATCTCAGCTCACTGGTCACGATGGCAACACCCATCCGTAGCACGCGCTCCAGCAGGTGTATCTCACTGATCATCCCTAAAGCCAACACCTCATTTGGCCGCCTTTCGTTCCAGTACTCTGCTCCAGCCTGTGACTGGAACGAATTGCAAAAATCGGTGAAGTTGGAAACTTTTATCTCCCTCACCAACTTCAAACATCAGCTATCTGAGCAGCTAACCGATCGCTGCAGCTGTACATAGTCTATTGGTAAATAGCCCACCCTTTTCACCTACCTCATCCCCATACTGTTTTTATTTATTTACTTTTCTGCTCTTTTGCACACCAATATCTCTACCTGTACATGACCATCTGATCATTCATCACTCCAGTGTTAATCTGCAAAATTGTAATTATCTGCCTACCTCCTCATGCCTTTTGCACACATTGTATATAGACCCCCCCTTTGTTTCTACTGTGTTATTGACTTGTTAATTGTTTACTCCATGTGTAACTCTTTGTTGTCTGCTCACACTGCTATGCTTTATCTTGGCCAGGTCGCAGTTGCAAATGAGAACTTGTTCTCAACTAGCCTACCTGGTTAAATAAAGGTTTAATAAAAAAAATAAAAAATAACTTCAAAAGGCCACACAATAACACGTGAGACTAAAAATAGCCTGCTATGACTCATAATGCATTTCCCAAGCACAACAAAGACCTTGAGACCACAACAGTGGACAGCACATAGAGGACGTGTCTAAACTGACCTATCAGGGCTTGGCTGCCAAACCGCATAGCAACCATAAGTCACATTAACAGCAGCATAGCATGAGTCATGACAAACTGTGCCAGTATATTGTTTCCACACACACAGGCATGCAAACACACAGCTGTGTGTGTGTGTGTGTGTGTGATAGAGAGAGATATATATATAGGGGTCATTTGTATTGGTTTGCAGAGAATCAGCAGATCAGCATGCAGAAAAGGGCTGGAGTGAATGCATCAGTGGCAGACAGAGGGACACACAGCTGGGAAGTGAAGTTCTGCTGAGGCAAAGGGACATTGTGTCTCATTTGAAAGGAAAAAGGGCAGTCAGTGGAATGATGTGGCTGCCTGACAGACTGAGGAACACATGAAGCAACAGATGGAAGTGTGTGAGTGCGGTAATAATATTAGGTAATGATATGGGTCACAGCCAGCTAGTGGCTGAGAAAAGAGGAAGAAAATGGAATTCTGCAGGTAGGGAATAGATGACGCTTGGCAGCAACAAGAAAAAAAAAAGTTTCAATGGCATAAAGTCAATTGTTTTGTGTGTGGGGGGGCGGTGGTGCTGATTAGAATTAGTTTGCATGCACTACAGATGGCTAATACAGGACGAGTAAAGGTCCAGTGTCCAGTGTACTGGTCCAGTGTATTGTTCAAAATTTGGGGGTCACTTAGAAATGTCCTTGTTTTTGAAAGAAAAGCTAATTTTTTTGTCCATTAAAATAACATCAAATTTATCAGAAATACAGTGTAGACATTGTTAATGTTGTAAATGACTATTGTAGCTGGAAGCGGCTGATTTTTTAAATGGATTATCTACATAGGAGTAAGGAGGCCCATTATCAGCAACCATCACTCCTGTTTTCCAAAGGCACGTTGTGTTAGCTAATCCAAGTTTATAATTTTAAAAGGCTAATTGATCATTAGAAAACACTTTTGCAATTATGTTAGCACAGCTGAAAACTGTTGTCCTGATTAAAGAAGCAATACAACTGTCCCTCTTAAGACTAGTTGAGTATCTGGAGCATCAGAATTTGTGGGTTAGATTACAGGCTCAAAATGGCCAGAAACAAAGAACTTTCTTCCGAAACTCATCTGTCTATTCTTGTTCTGAGAAATGAAGGCTATTCTATGCGAGAACTTGCCAAGAAACCGAAGATCTCGTACAACACTGTGTACTACTCCCTTCACAGAACAGCGCAAACTGGCTGGCTCTAACCAGAATAGAAAGAGGAGTGGGAGGCCCCGGTGCACAACTGAGCAAGAGGACAAATACATTTGTGTCTAGTTTGAGAAATAGACGCCTCACAAGTCCTCAACTGGCAGCTTCATTAGATATTATCTGCAAAACACCAGTCTCAACGGGTGGCAGTGTAGCCTAGTGGTTAGAGCATTGGACTAGTAACCAAAAGGTTGCAAGTTCAAATCCCCGAGCTGAAAAGGTACAAAATCTGTTGTTCTGCCCTTGAACAGGCAGTTAACCCACTGTTCCTAGGCAGTCATTGAAAATAAGAATGTGTTCTTAACTGACTTGCCTAGTAAAATAAAGGTCAAATGTTTGTTTTTTTAAACAGTGAAGAGACGATGCTGGCCTTCTAGGCAGAGTTCCTCTGTCCGGTGTCTGTGTTCTTTCGCCCATCTTAATCTTTTATTTTTATTGGCCAGTCTGAGAAATGTATTTTTCTTTGCAACTCTGCCTAGAAGGCCAGCATCCTGGAGTCAACTCTTCACTGTTGAGTTGAATCTGGTGTTTTGCAGGGACTTTTCAGGTGGTGCCTTAAGACCGCTGCGCCACTCGGGAGGTCTATTCATGCCAAGAGGCTAAACAACTGGCAGAGAAACATTGTTTTCAGTAGAGAAACATAGTGGTAGCCACTAATGCAGTAAAACAATACATTACTTTAATCAATTTTATTTCCCTTCAAATGGGCAAGTAAAATCACTTTACCTATAATCGATAGTTGAATATAGAGCAAACCTCGGCCGGCGCAGTTTTAGTGCCAGAAAGAAGATAGAAATTGATTTAACTACACAAAGATGCCATCGTTACTCCGACATCCATGTTCATTTTCCAGTCCTGTTCAACTAGAAATCTTTCCGTTCTGATCCAAGAGTTAAATCCGTTTTTTAAAAATCTGTTTTTAAGGCTTGCATCTAATTTGAGTGTGTCTTGGTATTTTCTTCATTCTGTTATGAACAATACAGGTAACATATCAGTTTTGTCCTGCTCTGTAAAAGCCGTCATTCCTGTCTCCTACCTAGGCGTTTGCCACACAGACGGCATCCACTAGGATTAGCCACAGTAGATCAACTCCGTTCGGTTTTGTCCATTACGTAGCGTAGGTACTATAGAATGAGATGTAGCCTCCTGTTTACACCAATCACATCCAATGAACAGCTATGGCCAGGAAGTGGATTGGTCGTGATTTGTGACAACGTGCATGCGATAGGCTATATCTATTTGGAGTCGAATCACATTTACGGCCAGATCTGATCCTAGGGCTGTTAAATTTTACATTAGTTCTTAAATAATAATGAAGAAAGATCAAAATGACTTCAAAATAATTACCTAAAAACACAAACAGACAGTATTATAAGTTGTGCATATCTTTATTGACTCAAAATATAACCCCCCCTCCATTAATATAAACGGTATGAACTATAGTTTAGGCCTATCCCATGAACTGTGTCCGCAAGTGTTGATTCGTGTATTATAGCACGTGATTTACATCGTTATATCTATGTATTTATGCACTATATGTGGTGATGCTGTGCTGTTAAGTTTGAGATGCAACAAGACAACTTTACGAAAAGGGACACAAAATAATAATAATTCTACATAATATTGTTGTAATAAAGACTAAGCATGGTAAAGAACCCACACAACCACATTCCATCTTTATTATGATCTGCCCTGGCCCATGCAGGCATAGGCCTACCTTTCATCTGACTCCCTCCCTCCACCCAACCAAACCCTCCAGCAGGTCAATAAATCTCTATTACTACATTGGCATCTTAAAACAACCTAGCACATTCTGGCTTTACACAAAAACATATTTACAGAGATTAAAAAAACATGTAAATAACAGCAATTGAGCTTAACTTTGAAATCCAACCTCTTCATTTCTCCCATGCTCCTTCTCACATCTTCAGAGTAATACGGCTTGTTGACTTATTATCATAATAACCAAGACCAATACTCAACAATATTCTTGCAAAGCCTCCACCTCTTAATGATAAGGTCCTGTATTACATTGTCCACCATCATTTGAAGGGATATTATTAGCTCTCTGCTGTTGACTAATGTAAATAGAATACCTTGAGCACATACACACACAGCAAAGAGGAGTGAAACCTCAATGTAAATGTGTCAATAATGTTAATAGGAAGTGTTGTAGAACCAAAATGTCCTTGTTTAACACTTGGTTAAAATCTACTCAGAATTATTCCTAAACAGCGAAGACGTTAAGAGAAAATGGGTGACAGTCCATCTCTCTAAGTCTCCTACAATCCCCTTCCTCCTCTGACTTGCGGTCGGTCCTTGGCTTGCTGAAACCAAGAGTACGAAAAACAAACAGTAAGACAATAAGACATTGACACATACAGACTATATGCAACCCCACCTCTATAAGCAACTCTGATTCAAACACTTTCACTATTCACCCCCCCCCCCCCATTCCTGAACAATGTTGTTCCACATCTCTTCCTACCTCTCTCTGCATATCTTCCATTTCCCCCAAATTCCTCTTGACAGATCTTCTTGCCGACTACTTGACCCTCTGTAATATTCCCAGATATTATTATAAACACACACCTTAGCTCGAAATGTAGCTGTCATAAATTGGACATTCAACGTGAGACAAACGGTTTCGACTGTGTGTTTTTAACCAACACATTTGCCCATACAACACCACCTCAGCAATGAAAACAGCTAGAATAATCAGAATTTGTCCATTTTGTACTGACATCTTTTTTTGGGCATTGAGCTTCTGACAGACGTGTATGGTCCCACGGATCACATAGCCAGCATAATGAGAGTGAACCAGGACTCATTCACCAGCCGAGGCGAAGGTCTCACAAGCCTGGGAAGCAAGGCTAGGCCAAGAGTGTCTTTCACTTCTCAATCCTTCATCTTTTCATATTTTCTCCCAGTTAACTATAGTCATATTGGACAGGCGTTCCCGTCTCACATCCATTGCAACTTCCTCTCCTTTTATTCTCCTCTGTCTTCATTCTTTAATCCGTCTTCATTGTCGTTGACCCACCCATGTTTTTTAATCCAACCATTTCAAAAGTAATTGAGTAGGTATTTGATACCCTGCTACCATGGCTGCAAAAAGATAATATATTTACTGTTTTTACACACATTTGCAAAAGATTTCATTCAATTAAGCATAAGCATACTTAGGGGCAAATCCAAACTTGAGAGCTGTGTATGTGACTCACTAACATGAGTAGTGGGGCTGTCTGGAAAAGACGGTAGACTAGAGCATGGCGCTTGCAATGCCACGTGTTGTGGGTTCGATTCCTGCTGGGACCACCCAGACATAAAGTGTATGCATGCATGACTAAGTTGCTTTGTATAAAAGCATCTGCTCAATGGCATATATTATTATAATACTGTATAAAATAATTAGAAATATAAATACATAATACTGTATAAAATAATTAGAAATATAAATACATAATACTGTATAAAATAATTATATATATATATATTATACTGTATATTGCGATTATATACATTATTATTACACACACAGATAGACGGGTTGGCTAACAACGTCACGAATATGATGAGCGCATTGACGGGGCCGGAAGCCGTGCTTTGTTGTGATTCTGAACAGTCAGATGGCAGCTTCTTGTCATTGTTGCTAGCTATGTGGCAAATAATAGGGGACTTGTTTCAGATTGTTTTGAGGTGTTTTGACTGAATTGATATCTATGCTGATATCGTTAAAATTTGCTAGCTAGCTAACCAACAACCGTAACAATGTATTTGAGAGACAACAAGTGCTCATTATGCAAATGTGTTTGTTTTCAATAAACGTTGGAGATTAAATATAGTTGACATGTCTCCAATCTAAGCCAACCCTGCCTGTTTTGCCCCATATTTGCGCTCAAGTCGGTTTTGTTGCTAAACAACCAACCCGTCTATATTCTATTATATTCAATTATGCATTGATGTTACAGGTTACAGTTGGTCCATAGTTGACTGAGTGTTGTCTGGAGGGTCCTTACCTGCCAGTGTCCAGAGGGCCTGAGGAGCAGCTCACTTCCCCAGGTGTTCAAATGGCACGCTGACCTGACGAAGAGGAGAGGGGGTTAACAGACAGCATAGGGTTAGTATAAGGTGCAGTGCATTCAACAGACATACTATACATTCACATACACAGGCAGACAAACTTCAATCACTTTTAGCAAGGGAAGCAGTGGGGTTCAGGGGAGCAGAGCGAGAGAGAGCTATACAATGGTAGGTAGCTGACCTGTGATGTGGGGATGCGTGATTGGCCCATCTGTGCGGTGAGATCAGAGGAGGAGATGTTAGCGGGGGCGCCGCGGTGGAGCCTCATGGCCACCTTCCTCTCTCGCTCCGCACGGGACACAGCCTGCGGGGACCGGTTCCCTACACACAAACACACATTTGGTAAAATGGAATCTAGTGCTGGGCTGGAACAAAAGCTTGCACATCGTGGACTTTCCTCATAGTTTCCTCAGCTGAGTCCAAACACAACAGATTGTTTAAGAGACCAATGGGGAACTAGAGGGCTACAAACTGGAGTCATGAATTCAGTAAGTGGTTTAGTTTACACACCCTCCCCTCCCTCGTGTTTACACAGTCATTTCATGTCTACTTTATGAAGTAAAAAACCTTCCACACCTGTAGTATTCCTAAGTAATTGCGGCATAGACGTGTAGTAGACTCAGTAGTAGAAAAAGAGAAGGTCCAGACTCTTAGAATTAAAGTACAAATGAAAATAATGTTTTAGTCCAAATGGAATAACATTTTTCTTTGTAATTTCACCTTCATTCTAAGAATGCAGACCTTTTTCTACTACTGTCTGCCTCATGACTCACCTGACTGGGACTCCTCTGGAGGAAGGGTTACTGTCTGCCTCATGACTCACCTGACTGTGGGACTCCTCTGGAGGAAGGGTTACTGTCTGCCTCATGAATCACCTGACTGGGACTCCTCTGGAGGAAGGGTTACTGTCTGCCTCATGACTCACCTGACTGTGGGACTCCTCTGGAGGAAGGGTTACTATCTGCCTCATGACTCACCTGACTGTGGGACTCCTCTGGAGGCAGGGTTAGAAGCTGCTGCATTGGGGCCATTGCGGATCCTGTCTACTCCCCCAGGGGGGTTGCCGCCCGGGGGTAGGGCACGGGGTGCCCTAGGTCCTCCCCCGATCCTCTCATCCGCCTCTCTCCTCTCCCGCTCCCCATCCTCGGCTGTCCTGCTGGCCCCCTGAAGCAGAAAGATGAACATGCAAGTTAGGAAAGGTGGCAGGGATTCAAAATGAATCATGTTTATAATAAACTGTGTTAATGTAATATAGAACTCATGTGTAATTGCATTTAAAATGAGTGGAAATTGAATGAAAAATAAGGACAAAATAGATACAGTGCCTTGCGAAAGTATTCGGCCCCCTTGAACTTTGCGACCTTTTGCCACATTTCAGGCTTCAAACATAAAGATATAAAACTGTATTTTTTTGTGAAGAATCAACAACAAGTGGGACACAATCATGAAGTGGAACGACATTTATTGGATATTTCAAACTTTTTTAACAAATCAAAAACTGAAAAATTGGGCGTGCAAAATTATTCAGCCCCTTTACTTTCAGTGCAGCAAACTCTCTCCAGAAGTTCAGTGAGGATCTCTGAATGATCCAATGTTGACCTAAATGACTAATGATGATAAATACAATCCACCTGTGTGTAATCATGTCTCCGTATAAATGCACCTGCACTGTGATAGTCTCAGAGGTCCGTTAAAAGCGCAGAGAGCATCATGAAGAACAAGGAACACACCAGGCAGGTCCGAGATACTGTTGTGAAGAAGTTTAAAGCCGGATTTGGATACAAAAAGATTTCCCAAGCTTTAAACATCCCAAGGAGCACTGTGCAAGCGATAATATTGAAATGGAAGGAGTATCAGACCACTGCAAATCTACCAAGACCTGGCCGTCCCTCTAAACTTTCAGCTCATACAAGGAGAAGACTGATCAGAGATGCAGCCAAGAGGCCCATGATCACTCTGGATGAACTGCAGAGATCTACAGCTGAGGTGGGAGACTCTGTCCATAGGACAACAATCAGTCGTATATTGCACAAATCTGGCCTTTATGGAAGAGTGGCAAGAAGAAAGCCATTTCTTAAAGATATCCATAAAAAGTGTCGTTTAAAGTTTGCCACAAGCCACCTGGGAGACACACCAAACATGTGGAAGAAGGTGCTCTGGTCAGATGAAACCAAAATTAAACTTTTGGCAACAATGGAAAACGTTATGTTTGGCGTAAAAGCAACACAGCTCATCACCCTGAACACACTATCCCCACTGTCAAACATGGTGGTGGCAGCATCATGGTTTGGGCCTGCTTTTCTTCAGCAGGGACATGGAAGATGGTTAAAATTGATGGGAAGATGGATGGAGCCAAATACAGGACCATTCTGGAAGAAAACCTGATGGAGTCTGCAAAAGACCTGAGACTGGGATGGAGATTTGTCTTCCAACAAGACAATGATCCAAAACATAAAGCAAAATCTACAATGGAATGGTTCAAAAATAAACATATCCAGGTGTTAGAATGGCCTAGTCAAAGTCCAGACCTGAATCCAATCGAGAATCTGTGGAAAGAACTGAAAACTGCTGTTCACAAATGCTCTCCATCCAACCTCACTGAGCTCGAGCTGTTTTGCAAGGAGGAATGGGAAAACATTTCAGTCTCTCGATGTGCAAAACTGATAGAGACATAACCCCAAGCAACTTACAGCTGTAATCGCAGCAAAAGGTGGCGCTACAAAGTATTAACTTAAGGGGGATGAATAATTTTGCACGCCCAATTTTTCCGTTTTTGATTTGTTAAAAAAGTTTGAAATATCCAATAAATGTCGTTCCACTTAATGATTGTGTCCCACTTGTTGTTGATTCTTCACAAAAAATACAGTTTTATATCTTTATGTTTGAAGCCTGAAATGTGGCAAAAGGTCGCAAAGTTCAAGGGGGCCGAATACTTTCGCAAGGCACTGTAAATGGTTAATAGACATGCAATAATTGTTCATAGGATGCAGTCAGTTCTACACTGAAATAGGTGCCGGTACTTATTTTGGGTGCTGGAACTGTTTATATTTAGGTGCAGGAGCTCCACAATACTTTTATTTAATATTCTAGAAGAGGAACAGGAGCTCCACAATACTTTTATTTAATATTCTAGAAGAGGAACAGGAGCTCAAGCAGTAGAACATTTGAGGTGCCGGTACTCCACTCCAGTGAGCTCCTGCCCAAGTCACGCACTGGATACAGTACTCACAAACTTAAGCATGTTCCAGTCAAAGACGTAGTCGTAGGAGAAGCCCTGTCTGTGGAACAAGTTTCTGAACAGTTGTCTCAAGTATGAGTAGTCTGGCTTGTCATCGAACCGCAGAGAGCGACAGAAGTTCAGGTAGGTGGAGAACTCAGCTGTGGATAGAGTGGGCCACAGAGGGTCACCAAAGACTTGGGTCAAATACACATTAGCTGTGTTCAAATACCCATACTAACATACTGTATACTACATACTATTAGTTAATTTTAGTATACTGTAAACGACCGGTATGTTTTCAGTTGAGTGTAATAGCGCTTCGCCTGTCTACCGGAAGTTGATGCTGTTGCGATGCAACCTCTTGCTAGCTTGTTAGCATAACAAATGACTAGCTAGACATCAGGTGTGTTTGTAAATTCAATCTGGAGTGCCAGAGTGCGCTCTTTTTTGAAAACTTTTACTGACACCGGCCACATTCAACGGTGTTGAGCGTTAGGATATTCATCAGTTATTCTGCATTCAGCCTCTGGCAGTCAGACGAGAGTGCTCTGAAATCGGAGTAGATAGCTAGGCTTAGTTAGCTAAGCTATCTAGTCAATAAACATTGGGTAGTTATATAGCATAAAGTAAATATACTGGCAAGTTCGATGTACTAGTAGCCAACTACAGTAGGTAGCTAACATACCTGGTACATACTGCTGTAATGATATGCTATGTAGTTCGTTAGGATAGCGTAGCTAACAAATTGTTAGTCAACATAACATGTAATGTAACTTATTTGAAAATTCATTACATTGCTCAAAATGTTTCTAATTAGTTAAATCAACGAAGTTGTATCTGCTCTCGTCGCACGTCGGCTAAATATTTTCTGTCATTATTTTCAAATCTGAAATCTTTTTGAAGCCATACTATGACCGATATGTGTACTATATACTCAATTTACGTCACAAACATGGGAATTCAAACACAGCTATTGATTTAGCTTAGCAAAAGACTCCTTGAAGTGAGTTAACTAACACACTTATAGTTAGTGTTAAAAACCAAGGATAAAGAAACCCTATGTGTCAGAGATGAGACTTCAGCTACTCACAGGGGTATCCCTTGCAGAGCACCTCGATAGGGGTGGACATCTTTTTCTCACTGATGCGTTCGTACTTCTGTCTCTTGGTGGCGGCCTTGAGGCCCTGCCAGGGCAGAGAGCCCAGGTTGAAGTACATCAGGACATAACCAAGAGACTCCAGGTCATCACGACGAGACTGTTCTGCAGAGGGAGAGAGGAGACACTATACTGATCTTATTTCAAACAAAACCATATGAATGCCTGTAGAGGAGAATAGAAGAGAGAGGAGCGGCCAGGAGGACGGGAGAGTAGAATAGAGGAGTGGAGAGGACGGGAGAATAGAGGAGTGGAGAATAGAATAGAGGACGGGAGAATAGAGGGGAGAATAGAGGACGGGAGAATAGAGGAGGGGAGAATAGAGGAGGGGAGAATAGAGGAGGGGAGAATAGAGGACGGGAGAATAGAAAACGCGAGAATAGAGGACGGGAGAATAGAGGAGTGGAGAGGACGGGAGAATAGAGGACGGGAGAATAGAGGAGTGGAGAGGACGGGAGAATAGAGGAGTGGAGAGGACGGGAGAATAGAGGAGTGGAGAGGACGGGAGAATAGAGGAGTGGAGAGGACGGGAGAATAGAGGAGTGGAGAGGACGGGAGAATAGAGGAGTGGAGAGGACGGGAGAATAGAGGAGAGGACGGGAGAATAGAGGAGAGGACGGGAGAATAGAGGAGTGGAGAGGACGGGAGAATAGAGGAGTGGAGAGGACGGGAGAATAGAGGAGAGTAGAGGACGGGAGAATAGAGGAGAGTAGAGGACGGGAGAATAGAGGAGAGTAGAGGACGGGAGAATAGAGGAGAGTAGAGGACGGGAGAATAGAGGAGAGTAGAGGACGGGAGAATAGAGGAGAGGAGAGGACGGGAGAATAGAGGAGAGGAGAGGACGGGAGAATAGAGGAGAGGAGAGGACGGGAGAATAGAGGAGTGGAGAATAGAGGAGAGGACGGGAGAATAGAGGAGAGGAGAATAGAGGAGAGGACGGGAGAATAGAGGAGAGGAGAGGACGGGAGAATAGAGGAGAGGACGGGAGAATAGAGGAGAGGAGAGGACGGGAGAATAGAGGAGTGGAGAATAGAGGAGAGGACGGGAGAATAGAGGAGAGGAGAATAGAGGAGAGGACGGGAGAATAGAGGAGAGGAGAGGACGGGAGAATAGAGGAGAGGACGGGAGAATAGAGGAGAGGAGAGGACGGGAGAATAGAGGAGAGGACAGGAGAATAGAGGAGAGGAGAGGACAGGAGAATAGAATAGAGGACGGGAGAATAGAGGAGTGGAGAGGACGGGAGAATAGAGGAGAGGACGGGAGAAAAAGGACAGCAGAAGAGGAGTGGACAGGAGAATAGAGGAGTGGAGAGGACGGGAGAATAGAAGAGAGGACAGGAGAATAGAAGAGAAAGGATAATAGAGGAGACAGGAGAGGACAGGAGAATCGAGGAGGAAGAGGAGAGGACGTGAGAATAGAGGATAAAGGAAAAGAGAAAAGAAGAGGGGAGTGAGGGAGGAAGGAGGAAGAGAGAGGAGAGAGAAGGGGCAATACTGGTGAGAGTCCTACTACAGTAGTTCTGAGAATCCAGCCATGACTACACACAGCCTATGAAGGGCCAAACACACAAGCACAAACACACAATATTGCAAGTAGTACTGAACCTATCCCCAGGTGTGTGTTGATGGATGCGTAGCGCGCGGTGCCGGTCAGGTTCTTGTTCTCGCGGTAGGGGATGTGCTGATGTGTGCGGGCGTCGCGGTACTTCTTGGCCAGGCCAAAGTCGATGATGTATACCAGGTTGCCCTTCTTGCCCAGGCCCATCAGGAAGTTGTCAGGCTTCACATCTCTGTGGATGAAGTTCTTAGAGTGGATGTACTCAATCCGGCTGATCTGGAGAAGAGAGGAGGGGAGAAAGTGGGGAAGGGTAGGAGAGAGGGAATGTTGACTATCATCAGTTCCAGTTCTTGATTAAATCCACTAACGTTATACACCGAGTGTCTTTCCATGACAGACTGACCAGGTGAATCCAGGTGAACGCTATGATCCCTTATTGATGTCACCTGTTAAATCCACTTCAAATCAGTGTAGATGAAGGGGAGGAGTCAGGTTAGAGAAGGATTTTAAGCCTTCTTTTAAGATTTAGGTGTTTTTGAACGGGGTATGGTAGTAGGTACCAGGTGCACCGGTTTGAGAGGGTCAAGAACGGCAATGTTGCTGGGTTTTTGATGCTAAACAGTTTCCCGTGTGTATCAAGAAGGGTCAACCACCCAAAATACATCCAGCCAACTTGCCACAACCGTTGGAAGACATTGCATCAACATGTAGAGGCTGTTCTGAGGGCAAAAGGGGATGCAACTTAATATTAGGAATGTGTACCTAATGTGTTGTACACTCAGTGTATATAATCAAGGGCTATCCTTTGAAAATGCCATCACAATAAATCTTACAGATTAACCTATAAACCATATGATATGATAAAAAGGTGGAGGAGATGGAGGAGGAAAATGCCTTTCCTGAACTAACACTCACACTTGGCTTTTCCCCTCTAACCTTGTTGATAACTACTTAATTGAGAAATAATGTACTTACTGTGACTGCGATGTGGTTGTCCCACCTGGCTATCTGTAAGTGGCTCTGGATAAGAGCGTCTGCTAAATGACTAAAATGTAAATGTGATGATGAGGAAGGGGAGTTGTGCTGTACCATTTGGTCAGCCAGCAGCAGGACAGTCTTGAGGCTGAACTTGCGGGAGCAGAAGTTGAACAGGTCCTCCAGACTGGGGCCTAGCAGCTCCATCACCATCACGTTGTAATCTCCCTCTGCTCCACACCACTTTATGGACGGGATGCCCACTGTAGGGAAAGGAAGGAGAGAGTGATTTCTAAGGATGCCCACTGTAGGGAAAGGAAGGAGAGAGTGATTTATAAGGATGCCCACTGTAGGGAATGAAGGTGAGAGAGTGATTTACAGTGCATTCGGGAAGTATTCAGACCCCTTGACTTTTTCCACATTGTTACGTTACAGCCTTATTCTAAAATTAATTTAATTGTTTACCCCCCTCAAACTACACACAATACCACATAATGGCAATTTTTAAACATTTTTAAAGGGAAATAGTGCATACAGTTGAAGTCGTTGAAATTCATTAAAAATCCTACAATGTGATTTTCTGGATTTTTTTCCCCTCATTTTGTCTGTCATAGTTGAAGTGTACCTATGATGAAAATTACAGGCCTCATCTTTTTAAGTGGGAGAACTTGCACAATTGGTGGCTGACTAAATACTTTTTTGCCCCACTGTATTTGACCCCTCTGCAAAACATGACTTAGTACTTGGTGGCAAAACCCTTGTTGGCAATCACAGAGGTCAGACGCTTGTTGTAGTTGGCCACCAGGTTTGCACACATCTCAGGAGGGATTTTGTCCCACTCCTCTTTGCAGATCTTCTCCAAGTGATTAAGGTTCCGAGGCTGATGATTGGCAACTTGTACCTTCAGCTGCCTCCACAGATTTTCTATGGGATTAAGGTCTGGAGACTGGCTAGGCCACTCCAGGACCTTAATGTGCTTCTTCTTGAGCCACTCCTTTGTTGCCTTGGCCGTGTGTTTTGGATCATTGTCACGACGTTGGCCTGGGGGGTAGGTTTATGACAGTCATAAATACCTCTTCCCCCCTTTTTCCGCTCTCTACCCTACTGAGGTTACATTCGCAAAACCCTTGGTTAACAGAGAATCTGGGAACATCAGAAGGTGGGGGGAAATTAACTATATTCTGGTAATCCGATCAATTGAACATATGCGGTGGTACTTAATGAATATGATGTCAGTTCTGAGATTAGGAGCACTCCCTTTAAGAGTGTGCTCCTAATCTCAGCTCGATACCTGTATAAAAGACACCTGAGAGCCAGAAATCTTTCTGATTGAGAAGGGGTCATATACTTACTTCCCTCATTAAACTGCAAATCAATTTATAACATTTTTGACATGCGTTCTCCTGGATTTTCGTTGTTATTCTGTCTCTCACTGTTCAAATAAACCTACCATTAAAATGATAGACTGATCATTTCTTTGTCAGTGGGCAAACGTACAAAATCAGCAGGGGATCAAATACTTTTTTCCCTCACTGTAGGTTGGAGTCATTAAAACTCGTTTTTCAACCACTCCACAAATGTCTTGTTAACAAATTATAGTTTTGGCAAGTCGGTTAGGACACCTACTTTGTGCATGGCACAAGTCATTTTTCCAACAATTGTTTAGACAGATTATTTCACTGTATCACAAGTTTACATACACTAAGTTGACTGTGCCTTTAAACAGCTTGGAAAATTCCAGAAAATGTCATGGCTTTAGAAGCTTCTGATAGGCTAATTGACATCATTTGAGTCAATTGGAGGTGTACCTGTGGATGTATTTCAAGGGCTGCCTTCAAACTCAGTGCCTCTTTGCTTGACATCATGGGAAAATCAAAAGAAATCAGCCAAGACCTCAGAAATAAAATTGTAGACCTCCACAAGTCTGGTTCCTCCTTGGGAGCAATTTCCAAACACCTGAAGGTACCAAGTTCATCTATACAAACAATACTACGCAAGTATAGACACCATGGGACCACATAGCCGCCATACCGCTCAGGAAGGAGACGGGTTCTGTTTCCTAGAGATGAATGTACTTTGGTGCGAAAAGTGCAAATCAATCCAAAAACAACATCACAGGACCTTGTGAAGATGCTGGGGGAAACAGGTACAAAAGTATCTATATCCACAGTAAAACGAGTCCTATATCGACATAACCTGAAAGGCCGCTTAGCAAGGAAGAAGCCACTGCTCCAAAACCGCCATAAAAAAGCCAGACTACGGTTTGCAACTGCACATGGGGACAAAGATTGTACTTTTTGGAGAAATGTCCTCTGGTCTGATGAAACCTGTTTGGCCATAATGAGCATCGTTATGTTTGGAGGAAAAAGGGGGAGGCTTGCAAGGCGAAGAACACCATCCCAACCGTGAAGCCATGGGTGGCAGCATCGTGTTGTGGGGGTGCTTTGCTGCAGGAGGGACTGGTGCACTTCACAAAATAGATGGCATCACGAGGAGGAAAATTATGTGGATATATTGAAGCAACATCTCAAGATATCAGTCAGGAAGTTAAAGCTTGGTCGCAAATGGGTCTTCCAAATGGATAATGACCCCAAGGATACTTCCAAAGTTGTGGCAAAATGGCTTAAGGACAACCAAGTCAAGGTATTGGAGTGGCCATCACAAAGCCCAGTCCTCATTCCTATAGAAAATGTGTGGGCAGAACTGAAAAAGCGTGTGCGTGCAAGGAGGCCTACAAACCTGACTCAGTTACACCAGCTCTGTCAGGAGGAATGGGCTACCCGACACGTTTGACGCAAGTTAAACAATTTAAAAGGCAAAGCTACCAAATACTAATTGAGTGTATTTAAACTTCTGACCCACTTGGAATGTGATGAAAGAAAAGAAAAGCTGAAATAAATCACTCTACTATTATTCTGACATTTCACATTCTTAAAATAAAGTGGTGATTCTAACTGACCTAAGACAGGGAATTTTTACTCGGATTAAATGTCAGGAATTGTGAAAAACTGAGTTTAAATGCATTTGGCTGTGTATGTAAACTTCCGACTTCGACTAAGTATTTCAGACCTTTTACTCAGTACTTTGTTGAAGCACCTTTGGCAGCGATTACATGTTTTTTGGGGGTATGACACTACAAGCTTGGCACACCTGTATTTGGGGAGTTTCTACCATTCTTCTCTGTAGATCCTTTCAAGCTCCGTCAGATTGGATGGGGGGCGTCGTGCACAGCTATTTTCAGGTCTCTCCAGAGTTTATCGATTGGGTTCAAGTCCGGGATCTGGCTGGGCCACTCAAGGACATTCAGAGACTTGTCAGGAAGCCACTCCTGTGTTGTCTTGGCTGTGTGCTTAAGGTCATTGTCCTGTTGGAAGGTGAACCTTCCCCCCTGTCTGAGGTCTTGAGTGCTCTGGAGCAGGTTTTCATCAAGGATCTCTCTGTACTTTGCTCCGTTCATCTTTCCCTCTACCCTGACTAGTCTCCCAGTCCCTGCCGCTGAAAAACATCCCCACAGCATGATGCTGCCGCCACCCTACTTCTCTGTAGGGATGGTGCCAGGTTTCCACCAGACATGATGCTTGGCATTCAGGCCAAAGAGTTCAATCTTGGTTTCATCAGACCAGATAATCTTTTTTCTCATGGTCTGAGAGTCCTTTAGATGCCTTTTGGCAAACTTCAAGCAGGCTGTCATGTGCCTTTTACTGAGGTGTGGCTTCCGTCTGCCCACGCTACCATAAAGGCCTGATTGGTGGAGTGCTACAGAGATGGTTGTCCTTCTGGAAGGTGCTACCATCTCCACAGAGGAATTATGGAGCTCTGTCAGAGTGACAATCGAGTTCTTGGTCACCTCCCTGACCAAGGCCCTTCCATCCCGATTGCTCAGTTTGGCCGGGCAGCCAGCTCTAGGAAGAGTCTTGGTGGTTCCAAACTTCTTACATTTAAAAATGATGGAGGCCACTGTGTTCTTGGGGACCTTCAATGCTGCAGAAATGTTTGGTATCCTTCCCCAGATCTGATTGTTTTCTTTCCTGATATGCACTGTCAACTGTGGGACTTATGTAGACAGGTGTGTGCCTTTCCAAATCATGTCCAATCAATTGAATTTACCACAGGTGGACTCCAATCAGGTTGTAGAAACATCTCAAGGATGATCAATGGAAACAGAATGCGCCTGAGCTCAATTTCGAGTCTCATAGCAAAGGGTCTGAATGCTTATGCAAACAAGGTATTTCAGTTTTTTATTTGAAATAAATTAGCAACATTTCCTAAAAACCTGTTTTCGCTTTGTCATTGTGAGGTATTATGTGTAGATTGATGACGGAAAACATGTATTTAATCCATTTTAGAACAAGGCTGTAACGTAACAAAATGAGGAAAAAGTCAAGGGGTCTGAATACTTCCCAAATGCACTGTATAAGCTAATGTGACTGACCGGGGTTTGATCCCAAGTCCTACGTATCACAAAATGGAGTTAGCCCTCTAAGCTAAAGCCTAGGCATTAGCTTGAAAAACCAACACAAGTCTTCAGGTTATGATTTCCCCAACACAGTCACCCCCCACCCCTGACCACACCCTCTTGTCCTAATCGTCTCTCACCTCCTCCCTGCATCATCTTGTAGAATTTGCTCTCGATGTGGAGTTGTGGGTGTTTGGTCTTCACACATTCCAGCTTAATGGCCACCTCCTCACCCGTGGCAATGTTAACACCTGACAGAGACACAGAAAGTGACACATACCATGACCACCTTTTTGATGATGCAATCACCATGGCCTACTCTGACACAATATTTTATTTTTATGCCCAGCTTTGATGTGTTCAATGATGAAATGTGTTGGGACAGAATTTAACGTTTGTATGGAAGGCAGTCCATCCTGGAGTATGTTAATTAAGAGGTCTGTGAGAAAAGTTGTGTTAGAGCTCCATTAAAATGAAGGTCTTACCCAGGTAAATGTCTCCAAAAGAGCCACTTCCTATCTTCCTGCCGAGGCGGTACTTGTTTCCCACTCTCAGCTCCATGGTTCCTGCTTGTCTTCACAATTCACTGAGGGGGCAGACATACAGGAGGACACACAAACTGTCAAACTGTCAATCAAACTGTAGATCGATATAGCAGAAGGAAAATGTGACGCAGCCCAGTTCCACCACAATCTCAAAGGGCTCCAACTCAAATAAGATGTTACAAAAGGGAGAATTGGTTACAAAATGAGAGCTGGGACAAGAGAAGGCCCAAAATGAAGACAGAGTCAGGCATGGAAAAAGGAGAAAACATTATTTAAGCCAAAATAGTGGAGTGAAAAAAAAAGTGTGGTTAAAATGTTGATTTAAAAAAAAAGTGTCTTACTTCTTAGAAGAAAGTTGGGTGATTTACCTATGGATTTGAAGGATCATGAGTTGGGTGATTTACCTATGGATTTGAAGGATCATGAGTTGGGTGATTTACCTATGGATTTGAAGGATCATGAGTTGGGTGATTTACCTATGGATTTGAAGGATCATGAGTTGGGTGATTTACCTATGGATTTGAAGGATCATGAGTTGGGTGATTTACCTATGGATTTGAAGGATCATGAGTTGGGAGAGGGCAAATGCAGGAGAAAACTCAGTGTGAATGTGACTTCATTAATTCAGCACTATGAACAAGCCATCTCACCTCAAAGGAAACCAGTATATACACAAACAATTAGCATAGCCTAATAATCTCAGAGTCCCCAAAGAAACTAAGTGAAATACATTTTCTTCCATCACAATACAGGGAGAAGTTTACTATGGAAAATGGCTGTGGTGGTGTTTAAATGCATACATAGCGAAGGCACACTGACCAGCGGGCACTCAAGATGCCCCGCTGGTGTCTTATTTGTAAAGGTTGTGATTTGTCACAGATGAACACTAAACAGATCAATAGATTAACTAATATAGTTCCATTGTATTCTACTCTACTATTCCACAGTCATACATAATGGTGGTGGATGAGATTAATCCTAACATCGATAGAAGATGAAGCAAGGTAATGATAGATGACACAAACGTTGGATTTGAATTTGAGCCGATAGCAGGAAAATAATCCTGTAAAGGTGAATTATCATATGTATTATAATTAACGGACATGTTCGTAGGGGTTGGTGTATTTTTCGTAAAGGGAAATCAACTCTGAAATGTCAAACTTCAGAAGCCTTTTTAAACCTTAAATATACTATAAGTTCTGAATTTCCTGCAACAGTGTGATCAAATTAAGATCCTACATCTGTAGAATCTACACGCAATCCCTTAGAATCTTACCATGATCATTTTACACTGTAAAACCAACTTAATTTAAGGTCAAACTCTTGTTCATGAATGCACAAGTCAGTCAACGGTAAGTAGCCTAGCCTACAAGCCTATTACAAAATGTAGCCCCATTGTTGTTGCAAGGTTGAAGCGCTGCTCCGTAGCAAGATGCCAGAGGCAACAACGTAATTTACTGCAGATCTAACAGAGTAAACCAGACCTGGGAAGCTAGATGAAACCTATCCAAAAAGTCTAATTCATAAAATTCGGGCTACATTAGAAACATTAGCATTGAGGTTGTTTGTCAAAATTTGCACAAAGCCGCACCCTTGGCTTGGGAAAACCTCGGTCGAGAAAAACTATTAACCTACCTTCTGATTCTGACTCGCCTGTTTAGGTCCCTGTACAAACCCCAATCAGAATTCCCAGATTTAGCAGTGGACCCGTGCCATTCCTCCCCTCCTCATCCGTTTGATCAAGCTCTTCAGGGACTGCTGCCTTCCTTCCACCGAGGTGCTGATCAGGACGTTATCATTCAAACAGCACCATGGACAGAGAAGGACGACTGCGGAGCTTTACAAACCATTCCTCACCTTCCTGACCCAGATGTCAACGTCCCGCGGTATAGTCTGGTCTAGTCTGCACTGCGAATTACAGACATTTTGGTGTAAACTCAGAAATCCAGCTATCCCCCTCTCGCTCGCCTGTTATTACACCATTGACAATATCAATGATGTCATTCAGCACAAACCATAAGAAAATGCCCGGATTGCCTTAAAGACACCGCGCATCACGCAGCTGTCACCTGCACATTTGAGTAATTTAGCAGACGCTCTTATCTTACAGGAGCAATTAGGGTTAAGTGCCTTGCTGAAGGGCACATCGACAAATGTTTCACCTAGTTGGCTCGGGATTCAAACCAGGTAACTTTATGTTACTGGCTCAACTGCAGCCCTGTTGTGAATGTCGTGAGCTTGTGCACGGTCCAAGGCTGCTCATTCTACTGAAAGCGTTCTAGTTCGTCTGTGCATGGTGTTCACAGTTAATTAATTATGCAAGCCAATAGACTGCTCATGGTAAAGGTTTACTTGATGTTCAGTCTAGGACAACAGTGCTTGTGTTTTGTGGTTCAAACCAATGACAACCAGACTTTAATACAACCTTTATTGTCTTGTTCTTGTTTGCTTAAATTAAAATGTCCTCCTTTGTAAAAATCCAAAAAGAAACTAAAATAACCTGAACAGGAGTGATAAAGCCCGCCTTAATTTAAATTGATACACAAAACATTTTACAATTAGTAACTTTAACGTGTTTGCAAAACACTGCTCCAGCTCTGCTTGGTTTGGTAGGTTTTGGCATCTTAACATGGATGCCTTCAGTTGGTTGCTTCTTTTTTTTTTTTTATGGAGAAAAAAAAAGCTTATTGCAATTCAGACCAAAAAGAAATGCTGCTAAAACCACAACTTAAGAGAAATATGCATTAGTGCCTATGTTGTTGAACTTCGAGCCACACACACACACACACACACACATACACATACACACACACACACACCTGATGTAAGCAGTCACACAAACATTTGTCTCCCTGAAAGGGAAAAGCATTTCAGACACACACTTTCTCTATCACACATCACCAGCACACAATCACGCGCTTGTTAATCATGTTCTCATTGCCAAAAGGAATTCACCACGGCAACGACACACACAGGGCGCGTTCCTATGCTTAGACGTTGCTGATGCCTGACAGTTCTTACTCAAAATACCTATCCAGGCATAGTATCAGCTAACCACTTCATGTTATAACAATTTGTCAGTCAATGACGTGGCAGGCAAACATTGGTTGTTGCGTCACCTCATCTTAGCTGTGAAACGCACCCACATACTCCTCCCGTCACTCCTCTCATGCACAGTTCCACAGGCAGGCAGGAGGGCACCTTGTACAGCTAGTAACAAGTGATCAGTCATCATCAGCATGGCATTATAAGAACCAACTTGATTGAGTAAGAAAACATAACGAGGTCAGCATTTTGAAATAAAAACTAAAAAGAGAGAAAGGACATCTTGGATTTTTCCACAATTTAACCAACATACAACAAGATACATTAGACATCATAGCAGTGACATAGCAGTGTGTAACTGGTGAGAAAGAGTCAGAAAGGGTTGGGCCAGGTAGGTAGGGACTGTAGGCCCGGTGCTGTGAAAACAAGTCATCCTGTAGGTTTGTGTAGTAGAGGGGTGTTGTAATAAGGTGTTACACATCACATAGGAACAGCTCCATGTGTTGTCACGTTGTTGGTTTCTCTACAGGGCCTGAATGATAGGATCTCAGGATACTCAGTGAGTTCTGGTTAATGGGTGAAGAGTCGTCATCCAGATGAGTGAGTAACGGATTCCACCTTGGTCTGTTCAAGTCTTGCTGTTGAAGTCTTCATTTAAGGGAAAAATATGTATGTATGTTGAGTAGTGTTGGCATGTCACAGTCTATTAATGATACAATGTGTGAGAGTTAACGTCAGAGGCTCTGCATGTTTGTGACTAGTGTCATTTCATCTGTGTGTGTTTAAGTATGTATGTGTGTGAGAACATGTGTAAGTGTATGTTTATTCGGTGTACGCACACACACACACAGTATAAATACATTTATACTGTCTTCACGTGTAGGTTCATGTATTAGGTGTGGTCATTCAGATGGAATCAGCCCCTCCTAGCAGGTCTCCAGGCAGCAGAGCAGCAGGACTCCCCATCTGGTGTGGATCCTCTATGGCAGGGGACCCCCACATACTACTACTGCTGGGGTACCCACCACCCCCCATCCCTCCCCACAAACCCTGTCTGCTGGGCTCCACACCCCCAACCACCCCAGCACCGTTGCTGCTCCACTGGGCAAACATGCTCAGGCCGGGCCCCTGGGCAGGGGTAGTATCCAGGCAGCCTCCTGTACTGTCCAAACTCTGCCAGCCAGAGCTGACGGGCCCTGAGCTGCCGCCTCCTCCAGGGGCAGAGCTCTCTCCTCCTCCTCTGGTTCTGTCTCGTTCCCTCTCTCCACTCCCTCCGCTGCTATTGGCCCCCACTGCACCTGTCCCTGTGGGCCCCCCCTGGCTTCCGCTGGCCCCTCCTGCCTGGGAATGTGCAAAATAGCGAGCAACCTCTTCCTCGCTCACAAACTTGGCCAAGATGGTGGTATTGCCCAGTACACACCTGGAAAGAGAGAGGAGAGTGTAATGAGTGATTTAATGTTGTTTTGTATTCACTGGCTGTTATCGATTAGTCGTAACATTCTATTATACTAACCCCCTCATTAAGTCTATGCAGGTTTTTCCCATTTCCTATGAAATCACTGTATTCCTAGCCCACCAGACAGTCTGCATGGAATGTCTTTGATTTTCAGTCTATGGTTGGTCCATCTATTGAACCAGTGTTTTCTTTCCACCAGCACAGGAGTAGCCAGCCAGAAGGCCAGCAAGAAAGCTAATCTGAAAACAAGACTACCTAAATTCTATCAGCATATCGATTGTGCTACCAGGGCTGGTAAAACCCTGGATCATTGTTATTCTAACTTCCGTGACGCATATAAGGCCCTCCCCCACCCTCCTTTCAGAAAAGCTGACTACGACTCCATTTTGTTGCTTCCAGTCTATAGACAGAAAGTAAAAGAGGAAGCTCCCGCTCTCAGGTATGTTCAACGCTGGTCGACCAATCTGATTCCACGCTTCAAGATTGCTTCGATCACATGGATTGGGATATGTTCCGCATTGCGTCAAACAACATTGACGAATACACTGATTCAGTGAGCGAGTTCATTAGCAAGTGCATTGGCGATGTCGTACCCACAGCAACTATTAAAACATTCCCCAACCAGAAACCGTGGATTGATGGTAGCATTCACGCGAAACTGAAAGTGCGAACCACTGCTTTTAACCAGGGCAAGGTGAACGGAAACATGACCGAATACAAACAGTGTAGCTATTCCCTCCGCAAGGCAATCAAACTAGCTAAGCGTCAGTATAGACACAGTAGAGTCTCAATTCAACGGCTCAGACACAAGAGGTATGTAGCAGGGTCTACAGTCAATCACAGATTACAAAAAGAAAAATCAGCCCCGTTGCGGACCAGGATGACTAAACTTCTTTGCTCGCTTTGAGGACAATACAGTGACACTGACACGGCCCGCCACCAAAACCTGCGGACTCTCCTTCACTACAGCCGACGTGAGTAAAACATTTAAACGTGTTAACCCTCGCAAGGCTGCAGGCCCAGACGGCATCCCCAGCCGCGTCCTCAAAGCATGCGCAGACCAGCTGGCTGGCTGGTGTTTACGGACATATTCAATCAATCCTTATCCCAATCTGCTGTTCCCACATGCTTCAAGAGGGCCACCATTGTTCCTAGGAAAGCTAAGGTAACTGAGCTAAACGACTACTGCCCCGTAGCACCCACTTCCGTCATCATGAAGTGCTTTGAGAGACTAGTCAAGGACCATATCACCTCCACCCTACCTGATACCCTAGACCCACTCCAATTTGCTTACCGCCCCAATAGGTCCACAGACGATGCAATCGCAACCATACTGCCCTAACCCATCTGGACAAGAGGAATACCTATGTGAGAATGCTGTTCATCGACTACAGCTCGGCATTTAATACCATAGTACCCTCCAAACTCGTCATCAAGCTAAAGACCCTGGGTCTCGACCCCGCCCTGTGCAACTGGGTACTGGACTTCCTGACGGGCCGCCCCCAGGTGGTGAGGGAAGGTAACATCTCCACCCCGCTGATCCTCAACACTGGGTCCCCACAAGGGTGCTTTCTGAGCCCTCTCCTGTACTCCATGTTCACCCATGACTGCGTGGCCATGCACGCCTCCAACTCAATCATCAAGTTTGCAGACGACACTACAGTGGTAGGCTTGATTACCAACAACGACGAGACGGCCTACAGGGAGGAGATGAGGGCCCGTGGAGTGTGGTGTCAGGAAAATAACCTCATACTCAATGTCAACAAAACAAAGGAGATGATCGTGGACTTCAGGAAACAGCAGACGGAGAACCCCCCTATCCACATCGACGGGACAGTAGTGGAGAGGGTCGTAAGTTTGACGTTCCTCGGCGTACACATCACGGACAAATTGAATTGGTCCACCCCCACAGACAGCGTGGTGAAGGTGCAGCAGCGCCTCTTCAACCTCGGGAGGCTAAAGAAATTCGGCTTGTCACCCAAAGCACTCAAACTTTTACAGATGCAATCGAGGGCATCCTGTCATGCTGTATCGCCGCCTGGTACGGCAACTGCTCCGCCCACAACCGTAAGGCTCTCCAGAGGGTAGTGAGGTCTGCACAACACATCACCGGGGGCAAACTACCTGCCCTCCAGGACACCTTCACCACCCGATATCACAGGAAGGCCATAAAGATCATCAAGGACAACAACCACCCGAGCCACTGCCTGTTCACACCACTATCATCCAGAAGGCGAGGTCAGTAAAGGTGCATCAAAGCAGGGACCAAGAGACTGAAAAATAGCTTCTATCTCAAGGCCATCAGACTGCTAAACAGCCACCACTAACATTGAGTGGCTGCTGCCATACATGTAAAAAATGTATCACTAGCCACTTTAAACAATGCCACTTTATATAATGTTTACATACCCTACATTACTCATCTCGTATGTATATACTGTACTCGATACCATCTACTGCATCTTGCCTATGCCGTTTTGTACCATCACTCATTCATATCTTTATGTGCATATTCTTCATCCCTTTACACTTGTGTGTATAAGGTAGCTGTTGTGAAATTGTTGTGAAATTGTTAGGTTGGTTATTGGTTGGTTATTGCTGCATTGTCGGAACTAGAAGCACAAGCATTTCGCTACACTCGCATTAACATCTGCTAACCATGTGTATGTGACAAATAAAATTTGATTTGAATTGAATAAGTAGTAGGGGGGGGGGGGGGGGGGGCTAGGTTTTTTTGCAGACATACAAGCTCTATTCTAGTGGCCTCTGGTACATTCTCATGCTAGATTGCGTTTCCAACCAGCAACTATCAGGACATAATGCTGGTCACATTTGTTTTCATACTTTTAGAGGTTTCGATTCATCAGCTGTTGTACAATATGGTAAAAACCACATTGAAAGTACATTTTGACTGCACTCGGTCTTTAAAATAATCCTGTAAGTATGCAGACTTCCACAGGCTTCATTCAAGCGTCCATTTAAGAGGCATTTTTTGTAATTCTGTTGAATTAAAAAAACCTTCACCCCTTTTTAACCTCTCTGCGCACAGAACCCGCTAGCGGGCTGAACTTCCACAACATACGGTGATCGCTACATAAATAATCATATTAAACATTCATGAAAATACAAGTGTCTCACATGTATCGAAAGCCTAGAATCTTGCTAATCCAACTGCGTTGTCAGATTTAAAAAGGGATTTACTGCGAAAGAATACGATGCGATTATCTGAGCATAGAGCACCATAATTTAAAAAAACAGGCGTAACAGTTACAAAATGCATTAAAATAAATCGTTTACCTTTGACGATCTTCGTCTGTTTGCAATTCCAATGCTCATTGTTACACAATGAATGATCTTTTGTTTGATAAAATCAATTTTTATAGCCTAACACAAAACATTTTGTGAACCGCTTGTGTTGTGAATTCCGTCTCATTCCATTTGACGACACATTCCAGGTAAATAACGTCACACAGAATGTGACTTTTCCAGTCATGTTTGGTTTCACTGCAATCAACTGGTTTGTTTGTAACACAATCAAACCTGATGGGCCATTTCGCGGGACGTATTGACTGAAAGAAACCGATTTGAAGACATGACATCATTGTGCACCAAACCGCTGTTTCGTTGATTGACTGTCTTTTACCCCAATGACCACTGATCGTCTTGAAATCTAGCTGGGTAGATAGCCAATGAGCAGAGCTAAACGGCAATACGCCATGTTTATGTGTTGCAAGACCAACCCATGTAGTAAGCTCCAGCGTAACGAGAGTCATTCGCTATTGAAGTTTCATACCGGAAGGAGAAGCACATATATTATGCACTGCATTGTTTGGTGAACGCGCAGATTCAGCTGTTTATATATATCAAATCATTATGGCGACTAAGTCAGGGAAAGCTAAATCTAAGTCTAGATATACAGATGTACACACAATTTTAGAATATATTAATTGGGAAGGTGAGACAGTGTTGTAGGACGCTTCATTTAGCGATTGTGGAGGAATATTAATTTTTCAGTTTTTGATTTGTTAAAAAAGTTTGAAATATCCAATAAATGTCGTTCCACTTCATGATTGTGTCCCACTTGTTGATTCTTCACAAAAAAATACAGTTTTATATCTTTATGTTTGAAGCCTGAAATGTGGCAAAAGGTCGCAAAGTTCAAGGGGGCCGAATACTTTCACAAGGCACTGTATATATCTGCTTATTATACCTGTTGATACAGGGCTCATATGTGAAACTATTCTAACTGAACATTTTCTTTCACAGTGACACTGACTCCGAATGGGAGTCTTATCCGGTGTCCTGTGTGAATTTAAGTATGCTCTCTCTAATTCTCTCTCTCGGAGGACCTGAGCCCTGGACCATGCGTCAGGACTACCTGGCATGATGACTCCTTGCTGTCCCCAGTCCACCTGGCCTTGCCGCTGTTCCAGTTTCAACTGTTCTGCCTGCGGCTATGGAACCCTAAACTGTTCATTTTTACTCGAGGTGCTGTCCTGTTGCACCCTCTACAACCACTGATCTCCACCCGGCACAGCCAGAAGAGGACTGGCCACCCCTCAGCCTGGTTCCTCTCTAGGTTTCTGCCTTTCTAGGGAGTTTTTCCTAGCCACCGTGCTTCTACACCTGCATTGCTTGCTGTTTGGGGTTTTAGGCTGGGGCTATATAGATTTGATTTGATAGAGGACTGAAGGTCTTCCAAATATTGAAAGTGTGTAAATAGTTACCCATGTTATTTTGTATACATGTGGGTTTTTTTCTCCATATATTTTTTAAAAATCAAGAATTATTATTTTTTCAAAAAAAATAAAAAAAAATCTCCATCTATTTTTCTCCATTTGGGGAGAAACTATATTTTGTATATAGTTATTTGTTTCAAAATGTATACCTTCACCAATTTGGCCACTTGGGTACATTTGGGCTACTTGTGTGGGACACCTGGGTGACTTCATGATAAATGTCATGTAAGCACACTCATTTTGGAAGTTATCATTCTGAAACTTTGCACAAGTACTGTTGCCCTCTTATATTTTTCACTGAAATTGTCCCCATCATCCTATCTGAATGTTTGTTTTATCTTGTTCATTTTAAAGATGATACAAAAATAAAAAAACATGTTTTTTAAAATCTAAACCAGATCTATTGTTATATTCTCCTACATTCAATTCACATTTCCACAAACTTCAGTGTTTTCTGTCAAATGGTACCAAGAATATGCATATCCTTGGTTCTGTGCCTGAGCTACAGGCTGTTAGATTTGGGTATGTCTTCAGGCGGAAATTGCACAAAGTAGGGGGAGCTGTAAGAGGCATCACTGCCGGCCAAACTCTACCCTAGCCCGGACGATGCTGGGCCAATTGTGCACCATCCCATGGGTCTCCCGGTCGCGGCCGGCTGCGACAGAGGCTGGACTCGAACCAGGATCTCTAGTGACACAGCTAGCAATTGTGAAGCAGTGTAAGGAGCTTAGAAAATGCCATCTCCAATACAGATATGACTGAAAAATTAAGCAAGTGTTAATCATGGGCTTTGCTATACAGAAAGCAGCAGTCAACACTGATTAAATCAGTAGGCCTATGCTAATATATCTTTTAAAATACCATCTAAGTATCATTAGCTTATAAAACAATTAAATCAGTTCTCCTTTATCATATTTTGGACCAGTGAGGCTCTTTCTAGTCTACTAATGGTTCCTGCAGTGAGGAGGATTCACAATCCTCATTGAATTGTTTTAATATATTTGCGGATAATCCAAAAAACAAAAAAAAGCTGGTATGCAAATTAAGGGGGCCAAATGAACAGCTCTCTTAACGATGCTCTTACCTACTGACAAGTCACTCACTTTAACGTCACTGTCTGGCAAGTCCTGACAAACAAGATCTTAAGTTTACTTGTCCGAACAAGATACCATGGACGTATACTGTGCAATTGGAAAGTATTCAGACCCCTTGGCTTTTTCCACATTTTGTAACGTTAGCCTTACTCTAAAATGGATTAAATCAAATTTTCCCTCTTGAATCTACACACAACACCCCCATAATGACAAAGCGAAAACAGGTTTTTAGAAATACCTTATTTACATAAGTACTCTGACACTTTGCTATGGGAATTGAAATTGAGCTCAGGTGCATCCTGTTTCCATTGATCATTGTTAAGATGTTTCTACAACCCTGAGTCCACCTGTGATAAATTCCATTGATTAGACATGATTTGGAAAGGTACACACCTGTCTACATAAAGCCCCACAGTTGACAGTGCATGTCAGAGCAAAAACCAAGCCATCAGGTCGAAGGAATTGACCTGAAAATAGCTGTGCAGCGATGCTTCTCATCCAACCTAACAGAGCTTGAGGATCTGCAGAGAATGGGAGAAACTCCCCAAATACAGGTGTGCCAAGCTTATTGCATCATACCCAAGAAGACTACAGGCTATAATCGCTGGCAAAGGTGCTTCAACAAAGTTCTAAGTAAAGGGTCTGAATACTTTTGTAAATGTGTTTTCCATTTTACATAAAAATTCCAACAAATCTCTTTGTTTCATCATTATGGGGTATTGTGTAGAGATTGAGGGGGAAAAACTATTTAATCAATTTTACAATAAGGGTATTTACCTTTATTTAACTAGGCAAGTCAGTTAAGAACCAATTCTTATTTTCAATGACGGCCTAGGAACACTGGGTTAACTGCCTGTTCAGGGGCAGAACGACAGATTTGTACCTTGTCAGTTCGGGGATTTGAACTTGCAACCTTTCGGTTACTAGTCCAACACTAACCACTAGGCTACCCTGCCGCCCCGTAACAAAATGTGGAAAAATCAAGGGGTCTTAATACTTTCCGAATGCACTGTATGAAAGACTTTATTCAGTCAATTCGACACCTTTTATAAACTAATCAAGCTTGCTGTTTGTAAATCAAAGCACAGTAAATAGCCTACGCACCACCAATCCGTGGCAGGGCCAGTTGGCCAAAAATCTAATGGCCCGGAACATCATTTCTAGGTCATGCAGGGCCTATAGCAGCGCTTCCAAAACTCGGTCCTCGGGACCCCAAGTTTTGGTGTTTGCCCTAGCACTACACAGCTGATTCAAATAGGGCCTGTTTGGCCCTGTCCGGGGGCGGGACTGGCCACCCCACATAGCCTGGTTCCTCTCTAGGTTTCTTCCTAGGTATTGGCCTTTCTAGGGAGTTTTTCCTAGCCACCGTGCTTCTACACCTGCATTGCTTGCTGTTTGGGGTTTTAGGCTGGGTTTCTGTACAGCACTTTGAGATATCAGCTGATGTACGAAGGGCTATATAAATAAATTTGATTTGATTTGATTTGAAATAATCATCCAGCTTTGACCAATAAAAATAGCTGTGTGGTGCTAGGTCACAAACCAAAACGTGCACACCCCTTGGGGTGTAGAGGGCAGAGTTTGGGAAAACGCTCACCTATAGTTTGGCATACTTTATATTAATAGGCTACATTTGGTTATGATGTGTATTAAAGCTGTGTAATATAATTAAGTCATTACTATATTCTTCAGGACTACAATGTATTCATTCATTGTATTAATTTATTTTTGTTTCTAAAATGTCACTTAGAGAAGATAAGAAAATGGGATGTTGGGTTGTAGTTTGAAATACTTGCTACACCAGAAGTGAATGGTTACATATATGAGGAATGTATATGATGGGGTCAATTAAGGGTGGATATGAGCCATGGGCTTTGAGAGTTACAAAGTAAGGGAAAAGGCAATCACATTGTTGCGGTCACTGATAAAGTTGGATAGCTATGGATTAGTGAGGAATGTGGACTCAGGTCGGATGAAGGGAGAAGGAACAGTTTATTACACACATCACTTAGCCTGCCTAGCAACAAAGATGTAATGTTTTGAGAAAAGGAGGAGATTTCGCCTAAAGTTGGGTATAAATATTTGTGCTGATGGGAACATTTCAGCTGTCTGACCCATTGGGTGAATAAACTTGGTTTGCACTTTTCCTAGTTGTCCGTTAGGTTCTAAATAAACAGAGTAAAAACGAACGCCCTTTAAGACCAATGTTCCAAAAGAGATAGACATGATGACAGTAGGCTAGCCAAGAATGCTAGCTGTTTATTTGTAGCATTCTTTTTGCAGACTATCAACAGTAGCCAGCATATTGCTAGTATGTTCACTACTGAATGTTAACTTTTGTAAATCACTTCCATTAAAAATAAATCAACTGAGTAGATTGATGGGTGTTTCTTTTAGCTCTGGACAGCTGTGACTAACGGAAGTGTGGTGGTGCTTGAATGAACGGCCAATCATATTGATCAACTACAAATAGCATGACATTTACGAGTGTAGTCTTCAATGGTAGACTGTGAAAGACCAGGTAAATATTTTACAAGAATGCAAAAATGAGCTAAAATGTTACTGGCCACTGAAGAGATCCACTGGCCCGAAGGGTTTTTACTGGCCCCGGAGGGCCATCGTTAATGTTGGACCCTGCACTCTAAAGAAAATAAATGACTGTCCTAGAAAACAATAGGTAAGTGGATTTCGACTATATGGGACGTGCAAATTCATCCTCTCTCCAGAAACTCGACTGCAATCACAACACAAACCCAGGTACCGAGAGGCGGGACAGACAGCACTGTCAAACCAGCAGTGTTTCTCTGTTGTCGCTCAATTTGTGACCGACAGGCGCACTTCCTATCAAAATATGGCTAGAAGATGCATGACGTTCATTCTAGCGGGAGAGGGCTCAGCAGACATTTTCTAACTAGAAAAATTAACTATGCTACTTTTCAGTTAAGTGGATAAAGTATCTGTCTGAAAAGGAGTCTGTAATCGTCTGTAAAGCCGGCAGTAAAACACAGTGGAACTGCTGCCTGTTCATCTACAGAACTACACCATGATTGACAGGCTAAGAGGAGCTTACATGTGTAGTGCGCTCTGGGCCTTCGCAGCTTCCTGTGGGGTGCTGTAGCGAATCAGAGCACTGCCCTGGGTCAGGCCAAGGTGAAAGGTCAGCAGGGGGCCATGCTGCATACAGATGGTACGGAGGGTGGAGCCGTCGATCTGCAGGAGTGGACACCATGGAGGGACTGGGGTTAGGGATGACTTGTGCGGTAGAGGTGATATGTGCAAGAGAAGTGATGCTGTATGTGTGCACATGCGTGTGTGTTGTCCCGAGGAATGGTGTGTAGTCTTTATGAGGGATGATGTGTGTGTACCTGTGGAGTGAGATTGCAGAGCACCAGCCAGCAGCTTCCTCTGGAGGTCCCCCCATCACTCCAAGCAGAGCCTATTAGCACCAAACCACACACGAGGATCAGTTCCACATAGTAGACAACCCCTACCTCTGTACCTGCAGCAGCCAGATCTGGACCAATGAATGACAAATAAGCCCTACTGTACTTCAAGCTTGGTGAATAAAATATAAGTGGGCTCTGAGGCCTAACCACCTAGCTATGCAATTTCTATGGGGCTCTGTCCCAAATGGCACCCTATTCCCTTTATAGTGCACTACTATTGACCAGGGCCAATAGGGAATAGGATGCCATTAGGGATGTGGAATCAGAGCAAGGCAACAGACATCTGGGTACATTTAATACTTCACCAGGTAGCAGGCAGGACAGACCAGGGTGGAAAGACTCAAACACCCTGTTATGATATTACCAGGGCCATATCTGGTTTCCTGGCTCCCGCTCGAGCTGCCCCAGCCACGGGCCTGCCACGGGCCACGGGACGGCGAGGCCTGCTTCTGATTGGTGAGTCCCGGGGGTGGGCGTGGCAGCTGCTGGGACTGTTGGTTGCGATTGGTCTTCCACATCTTGTTGTGTCCAATGGGCTCAGGGGGCCAGCTGGTCTTGTACTCTGTGTACTTTGCTAAGGGCAACAGGGAATTAACTAGTCAGACCAGACCAGCAGGATAAACTCAGACAGTTGAAACTTGACGACATTTGAGTGTAAATAAAAGGAAAAGCAGAGTATATATTTCAAACTAGAGGTCAACTGATTAATAGGGCCGATTTCAAGTTTTCATAACAATCGGAAATCTGTATTTTTGGGCGCCGATTTCCGATTATACATTTTATTTTTATTTTTTATACCTTTTATTTAACTAGGCAAGTCAGTTGAGAACACCTTATTTTCAATGACTGCCTAGGAACTGTGGGTTAACTGCCTTGTTCAGGGGCAGAACGACAGATTTTCACCGTGTCAGCTCAGGGGTTCCAATCTTGCAACCGCACAGTTAACTAGTCCAGTTTAGCAGGCAATATTAACCAGGTGAAATTGTGTCATTTCTCTTGTGTTCATTGCACGCAGAGTCAGGGAATATGCAACAGTTTGGGCTGACTGGCTCATTGCGAACTAGTTTGCCAGAATTTGCAATGTAAAAAGAATATTTAGACTTAGGGATACCACCCGTTAGATAAAATACCGAACGGTTCCGTATTTCACTGAATAAATAATTTGCAAATAAATAAAAAAAATTGATTTTCTGGATTTTCTTTTCTCATTTTGTCTGTCATAGTTGAAGTGTACCTATGATGAAAATGACAGGCCTCTCATCTTTTTAAGTGGGAGAACTTGCACAATTGGTGGCTGACTAAATACTTTTTTGCCCCACTGTACTTCCAGAGAAAAACGAGGGAACAGATCACTGACCTTTTTTACTCGCCCGAGCAGAGCAGGTTAGGCTGTTTTCATGTTATCCAGAGCGTTGGTGACTAACGGTGCTGCTGGCAACAATTTAATTACGAGTTTTTTCCTACGTTTACTGACACATTCAACGGGTGTTGAGTGTTCGTAAATGAATTAGTTATTCTGCGCGCTGGCATATTCAGAAGAGAATGCTCTGAAATCAGAGTAGATAGCCAGAGTGAATTTGCGGACGGACCCTAAGTGAACGTGATAGCTCTTTTGGTGAAAGGCACCTTAGGACTTCATAGCACATCCATAAAGCATACATAGCACATTCATAGTGTTACTGCGTTTTCAGTCTGTTACCTGAGTTGTGTGCGTTGTTGAGGGGGCTGTCTGAGGCACTGTAGGGCCAGGCACCAGGTGAAGGCAGCAAGGTGTTCAGGGAGGGGTTGGCTTCTAGAACACAAACACAACAAGCTTAACTCATGGGGGCCACGGTGGCTCTGCGTACCCACATCCATACCCCCCACCGTGTGAGTAAAACATTTTAGCGGCCCCCCACGTGACAGCGAAGATTAACATCAACAGCAAAATTTTCCACAAGGCATAGAAACAATTTAGCAGTTTTAAAGCAAATTTGTAAGTTGGACTAAGTTCCAAAAAAAATGTAATCTGAAATTGGTCCACGGACCACCAGTTGCCCATCTCTGATATAGTAAGAGAGAGTGTATTATTTACACAACTTAATGTTTAACTGGTGCATGCATTGATGGATATGATTTCAGTGGTATACTAGTTTCTTTGACTTTGTGAGGACGAGGGCTGATGACAGCATACTTATGTAATATGTCAGGTCAGCTGGTCTCTTATCAACAGGTGCTCGGAAAGTGGACTTAGTCATACAGTTGCAACTCTGCTTGTGTCTCGGTAGGTACCTGTGTTGTCTCTTAGCAACTGGTGCTCGGTGTCATTGAGGCTGGACGGCCCAGGGATTCCCATCATGCTCCCTGGGGTCATGTAGGGGTCAGACTCGGGGTCGATGCTCTGGATCCCCTTCCAGGGCACGCCAGGCTGGAACTCTGACAAACAGAAATTCTTGATTTTTATTTTGAAAACAAAAAGATGAAGCCACCTCACCGACTTAACCCTGGTCCCAGAGAGCTACAGGGTGTTTGTTGCAGGCTTTTGTTCCAGCCCAACACTAGCTGATTCAGGGGATTTGGTCAAATCAGGTGTGTTAGTGGTTGGATAGATCAAAATCCTGCAGATTCAGTTGGTATTTAGAATGGCCACGCACCAGGAGGCCAGCTGGACGTGCCCTGGGGCTTGGAGCCCATCTTGTTCCCAGGAGTACGGTGCCAGTTGTCCCTCTGGAGGGGCATGCCTAGCCCCTCCCCTCCCATCATGTCATACTGGGAGTATGGAGAGCCCCCCCTTCTCATAGGGGTGGACATAGGACCTGAGAGGAAGAGGGGGATTGAAAGAGGGAGAAGAGAAGACAATAAGAGAGCGATACAGAGGAGAGAGAGATGAAGAAAGACGACAAATAAAGCCAGATGAAAAAGCAGAAGATGGGTCAACAATCAACATATAGATGCTGGCATTTACATTTTAGTCATTTAGCTGACGCTCTTGTCCAGAACGACTGACATGAGCAATTGGAGCTAAGTGCCTTGATCAAGGGCACATCGGCATATTTTCAGCTTGGGGATTCAAACCAGCGACCTTTCGGTTACTGGCACAACGCTCTTAACCACTAGTCTACCTGCTGCCCCATGTCATACTATAATTCATTCCGTAAACTCACTACAGTGTTAGGACTCTCACCGTTTTTGTTGAGGCTCTCAGGAGGGGAGGGGGCAGGAGAGTGACCCTCCATCATCCATTTGAAGCGGGACTGCTGCCCCCCCATGTCCTTCATCCCCCCTGGGCCTCCCATCACCGAGCCACCCATGTCCAGACCAGACAGGTTCACTCCTCCACCATAGCCTGAGAAGGAGGGGGACAGGTAGGGGTTAGCGCTGATGGCAGGGGGCCTGTATGACTCAATTACATGCAGAGAATCCGTCAGTATGCAATGAAAATCCCCAAGACGGTTTACACTGACAGTAAGCATTTGGTTGGACGGTGTGTACCATGTGTATCCTGTACATACGACAAATAAAACTAACATTGTTAGTGGTTTGTATTGAAAATAAGATGTATAACACAGTTGTCAAAATGAGTTGGACGATCTCTCGGGTAAAATGGAAAATCAAGCATTTTTCAAAAATAAATTATCATCTATCCTTTACGTCCATTCATGTCATTATTTACAGCGCTCACCAGAGTAGCCCTGTGTTTTCTGGTGCAGGTCCACAGAGCCACCCATGCCTGGATGGGGCAGGGAGTCAGTCATAGGCAGTTTGGGGCCTCCTCCTCCCAGGTCAGAGGGTGATAGTTTGGAGCCCCCTCCGACACCCTGTTGCTGCCTCTGCTGCTGGAGAACAGCCACGATCCTGGCCAGCTGAGGAGAGAGATGAGGGATGGGTGGAATTGGGAACCCTGTGAGCAGACATGGCAACATGGGTGCAACACCAGCCTATGACTATTCATGTGAAAAGTCATACAAATCAGAATTCAACGTTTGTGTTCAAAACATATAGTATTTCCTCATGTACAGAGTTTCACCTGATTCATAGCGGGCACGTTTCGTTTAAGGTTGAAATAACTAGGGTTATGTCATTTCCAGTTGAAATAACTAGGGTTTCGTTCAATGTTCATTCTAAAATGTTGCGGCACTAAGAAAATTTTAGGTTCTTGTGAGCGGAAACTTGAACAGTGTGAGAATTTCATGCAACTTCCGGTGCGCATTCACTGAGGCTGTACCCTTACAGTTTGACAGTAGCCAATAGGCTATTTGATCATTAAATGTAGGCCTACCAACAAAACCAATGGAGCAAATCCCATAACAATTTCACATCGAAATAGCTTTTGAATTATATGATCTGGCCTATATGTGGTGTTCAATGCATGAGACTTACATTATGAAGGTTTGACATTAATTAATGATTTTTACTTGGCCTGTAACACCATGGACCAAATAGGTGACTGTAAATTGCATTGTATGATGCAAGAAACCCCTTTATAAAATTAAAATGTATTATTATTGCCATACAGAGAATTAGATAATGTAGGCTACCCCTCTGCCTATTGGCTTATTCATGCCTGTCTCAAAATACAACACTGCCCCCTTTGATTAAGACAAGCTTTTTACCTTAAGACTGGCTTTTCAAAGAAATGTAGCCTACATGTTTTGTGCTCTTGTAGGAAGCAGTAACTCCCCATTGCTGACCTATACTTATGTATAACTGGGATAATAACTCGTTAACCTGCAAAGAACTGATCTGAAAAGTGCCTTCACTCGCAGCTGATTAAAAGTCCGCTTGTGGGCCACCCCTGCCAATAGAATTCTACTCTGTTGCGTTCTGGCTCTGCCTACCACAAAATCAGACTCAATCTTGCTAAGTTAGATGTGTTTTGGTTTGTTGCATTGAAAAGGGACTGATATGTTGATTAGATCACAGAAGAAGGGCCACACATGCTCACTGCTTAGAGGGAACATTGGTTGTGTTGTTTCCAGTGCAATAGTATTAGTAGCAGCTGTAATAGTAATAGCAGTTTGACCTGTTGGGGGTCGGCCTGCTGGCGTAGGTTCTGGGGGAACTTTCTCTGGTTCTGTAGGAGCTGTTGTAGCTGCTGTGGTGAGGTGAGCTGCTGGGGGTTCTGCTGCTGCTGGAGGAGGAGCTGGCAGGCCTGGGGGAGAGACCACTGTAAACACCTGCCCCAAGAGGAAGGCAGTCTCAACACAGTGCAGTGTTTCTGCTGCGGCGCTGCTCCACGGCAAACTCATTGGTGCCACACCCCCAAAAGTATGGAACATGAACAAATATTTCTGGCGAAGTGCACATTTAAGACACTAGAAGAGTCCACATTTACTTTTTCTCTGCAAACAAAATGAGCAATGAGCAGAAAAATCTGACAACCTAATAGTATAATAGTTCATCTGTTTAGCTAGTCAGCTTCTTGTCATGTTCTATGGGAGAGAAATATTCCCTGAGGCGCATTCAAGTTACGAGTGCCATATGGGAGGGAAACATGCATTTGACTACCTCAAAATAATTTTGGGGAGTGACTTTAATTGTGCTGACAGGTGAAATGTTTTGTTGAGCAGGAGTAGTGGTAACCAGGGAAATTTTTAGGGGGAGAAAATGGTGACATGAAGTGGTCTCTGCGAGAAGTACAGGCATGTTACCCCGAGTTTCCTTAACAGGAAGGCCCACATATTTACTGTGTTTATCCAAGTTTTTTGGGACATAAAATACATCAATAGGATGCTAACTAGATAAAAGATGACATTTGGTATCTAACTAATGATTAGCCCAATAGGCAACCCCATGTTTCAGCCTATTTATAGCCAGCCACTATGCTGAATAAATTGGGCTGCAGGTAATATGCTTATTGCTAATGGCATACCCGATAATATGGACCATGTATATGGTCTAATATGTTAAAATAATTTTAACAAATAATTGTACCAATATGTTATTGGGCTCAGTTCTGGAGGCGGAAATAATTTTAAAATGGTATCAGCGTAATTTTATTTTCATTCATTTTGGAGTAGAATATTATTTTAAAAAGTCCCCACAACTAAGCTTCTCAGTCCTTCAACATAAAATGTATTTGGGGAGGGACCCCCAAAACAATCCCCCCACTGCTATTTCTCTCTCCAGAGGAAACATTGAGTGGCTAGAAGAAGGGGTATGAACAGAGGTATATGTCTGATAGAGCTGTACGGTCTCTAATTTGTCAAACAAATTGGTACTTTTACTGACTTGTCATAGGCTTATATAGGTATATAAAAACATTGACGTGTCAGCCAACAAGGCTTTAATCAGAATAAATCTAAGGTTAGTTTTGGTGTTCCTCAAGGCTATGTTCTCTGGCCACTACGGTTTTCATTCTAGAGTTGTATAGGAGTACAGCTACTCACCAGCTGGAACTGAATATGGGGGGGGTAGATGCCGCTCAACATGGCGATGTGCTGGGGGGACAGCTGAGGGGGGAACACACCCCCTCCTACACCCGCCACCCCACTCACACCCCCGACTCCACCCACGCCGGCACTGGGAGGTGCCACCTGCTTCAGCATGGAACCTGGCACCTGGAACATCGGTGTTACCATGGGAACGTGGAACATAAACACAAAGCACCTTCTGTCTAGCACATTCCCTCTAATAAACAGAAAATCAGTGGTGTACTACTCATTGATTTGGTGA